>NW_028324310.1:11306250-11655000 GCF_058129835.1 Hydra viridissima
TGCCATACCAAAAGGGGTCATTGTCTGGTCTTGCTTGATTCATTTTATTTCTTTCAGTTCTGAGGTTAAAGTCTTGGAGTCTCTGAGCCTCAGTCAAATCTGGACTAATATAAATATCTTTATGTGCAACATTACTTCTCAATTTTTTAGCTGATGCTAATATTGTGTTGCGAAGAATATCCTCAGCTAATTCAACAAGAATTGGACCTGGTTTATTAGTTTTAGATCTCAGCCGTCTAACAAATTTTGGTATTACATTCTCTTGATTTATGATCTTAAAAATTTCATTTACTTTTGACTCTTCTTCTTTTGATTTCATTTCTATCCTATCTTTATTTGATTCGACTACTCCATAAATAATGACATTTTTTGCTCTTCTTTTTCTTTCGTCTAACTTATTAACAGCTACATTTGTTACCATCAGCTGCTCTGTAGGCTTCTTTTTTTGTTTACCCTGTTTGACAATAAGCGACCAGTCACTGCTAGACTTGCTCGACTCAGCTGCTTTACTTATTTCTGTCTTCAGATTTTTAATGTTTTCATCATTTTCAGTTTAAGTTGTTTCTAGTTTTATCACACGTTCAAAGAGTTCCAAAAAAGTGTTAGAAAGCTGGCTGCACCAATTATGAATATCTTTAGTTATTTGAGAGTGCGAACCAGCACCCAATTTTGGCAAACTGTCCTGTTTAAGAAAATCTAAATTCATTCCTTAACTGATATTGTCTACTCTCTTGATTAGAGGGCTACCACCCTAAATAAGAGTGGATTACCTTTTGTTAGTTAATAAATTTGTTAGTTAATATACTTAATACACAGTGACTAAAATGTAGTATGTATTTTTTCCGTTTAAAACCAAAAAAATATAATTTTTTCCACTCAATCATATTTCACAATGTTAAAACAGGGTATACAAAGATCCTCGTTTTTCATAATTATTCTCCTCCATTGCTTTTTAAATCTCTTTTTTTTTGCGACAGTTTAGAATATGTTAGAAAGTGGAATTAAAGTTCACATTCGGTTCTTTTTGATTTAAGTTAACTGATGTTTATTAGGGTGGATACGTAAGTCAAGTCTTTCATTGCAGCATTTGAAAAATGGATTTATTTTACTATCTAGTTCTTGTAAGACCATTTTATTTTAGCCAGTGGAAACCTTGGTTCAACCGTTATAACGAGTCCATCAGAAAAGAATTATTATTCCTCTTCATTTTTTAAAAAAAAAAGAAAATTTGAAGTGGTATTTTAATGAGAGCGTCATTTAAGGTACTTTTGTCATTATATCGTATTTATTCTGAAATTAATTTGATCTCTTAGAACAAACGTTGACTGGAAATTGTGCGGAAATTAGAGAATCGGTAATAACTGTTATTTGAATACCCGTTCTCTAATTTCCGCACAATTGGCTTTTTGGTTCGAATTGAAAAAATGATTGCAACTGCAAAAATTAGATTTACTAAGGAGCCTTTTTTATTCCTATTTATGTTTTATATTATTTTCTTATTTTTTGGGCCTTTTGTTTAACAGGCCAGATGTAGCATCGATCTGGCTATAAGAAATATACGTTTAACAATTAGTGAATTGAAACTTCCTGTATTTATCTAAGAGCGCTAAAAAAGAGTTTGAAATGATATTTTGCTTTGTTTGAACATAAACATTATGTTTCTATGTATACATGTGGATGTCAGTTTTTTTGTCCCGTTAAAACATTCAAAGCAAAGTTGCTTTAATCGTATTTATAAAGTTATATATAAGTAAGAAAAGAAAGAATCTCTCTTTAAAACAGTTTCTTTCCTTTTAATATTAACATGGAACAAAAGACTTTCAAGATGATCTTTACATTGCTACACTTAGAATTTTAGGTTTAATGACTTTTTATAAAAATGCATCATAAGTTTCACAAATTTCATCATAGAATCAAAATCTGCCAGAATAGAATACTTCTATTGTAACTAACTTTATTAGAATATATGTATATTTTTAATGAATAATGCTCATAATGCAATTATTTCCTGGGCACTTAACGCTGCTTCATAATTTACCAATTTGTTCCTTAACATTTTAAAGTTTTTGGCTTGGAACATTCTGTGATTGTGTAAAGTTGAACTAACTTCTATATTAAGGCTAAATAATTACTATACTAGGAACCAAACTTGAAAACTTTAGTTCCTAATATAGTAATAGCTAATTTTTTATTATTTCAAGCTTGCTGGATTTGATTAAGGACGTATTAATAGATGGACGTTCAACGCATTGTTAAAGACCAATGATGCCGCCAATTAGCCAAAAACTATGCGTGTTACCGTCAATTTTCTAAATTCCTAATACAGATTTTCAGACTTCTACCCGTCAAATTTGTTTCACTAAACCTCCGTCAGTAAACCCATTATAAATATGCATTTACTGAAGCTTATAGATATAAAAGACAAAAAAGTTAATCAAGAATAGCTCACAAATCTGAAAAAGGTTGATTTGAGCAATGAACTTTAGGCTATGTATGGTTTATCAGAATGGATAGAGTAAAGTGAAACAAACTGTCTTTGTTAAATTGAAATTGCTATGATATAGTTTAAAGGTCGAATAGGAGATTTTCAGTGTTCTTTTCACCCCACTCTCAGATTATGCTTCCCACTTTAAGGCTCAAGTCAAAGAGTATTTCTTATTTTTGTCGGAAATGTCGAACTTATTTGCCTGGCTTTTTTTTTTTCCTGAATTTGTGATTTTTCTTTTTCGCGAACGACCTAGTTATAAATTTTCTTATTTTCGATACCTTTATCGCATTTTGTCTAAAGGTATGATAACTAAAAGCATCTTAAAGTTCATAAAAAACTATTGATTTCAGATGTTGGAAAGAAATGTAAAGTATGTATTTTTAATGAGCATTTTTCAAGAAACATTTTTAAACAGTCAATCTTATAATTTTTATTATTACTTTTATTACTAATAGTAACAACATGTGATGATAAAAATAATACGACCATACCTTTAGTTGCTTATTCTTGAGCCTTCTAAAAGTGGGGTACAACCTTGTTTTTAACCTTTTCTAGATATATCAAATGAAGTAATCTTATATTCCTATCTATTATCTCATTACTGGATAAATAACTAAAATCTCTTCCTGACCAACTAAATCTTCAATCTGCTAACATTATATTATCCAACATTTCATGCATAAACATCTATAAAGGCTTGCACTATCTTTTTTTCTAATCAGAAATAAATTTTCTGATTTTATATATTTCCGAAGTACATCAAAGGAGGATGTTGGAATAATTAAAACGAAAGATTGCAATACAGTTGAAAACTTTAAAGTTATTAGACATAAAGATTACTCATTAATATGTTCAGTAGTCTCTCGTGATTTTAGTACCATCTACCGTACTAACTTGTGTGTAATGGAATCTAACAGTAACAAAAGTCAATCATCTATTACCTTTAACTCGCCATTATTTAACTGTGCACATTTTCTTACACCGGTATAGGTAATAATTATATGTAATAAATGTAAAAAAGACTTTTCTTCGACTCCTCGGTACAAAAACTTGCATTCTTTTATATGGTAGTTCAATAGTACATTACAAAAATTTACAGTTTTGAATAATTTCTAAAACCAAAATTAAGAATTATTACAATATTTTTATAATCTGCGAGTATTTGCAAATATAAATAGCACCAGTTTAGACATAAAGTTCCACAACATGCGAGTATAAACACACCATTAGAACCAATGCAAAATTTCTTTTCATGCTCTTTAAAATTCGATTCTCGAAGATGTTTATTGTGACATTTCGGACCATCTTTTTTCGACGTCGAATCAAAGAAAAATACTCCCAGGTTTTGCATTTATCGCCAATTATTTCGCTTTTGTTATCTAAACAATTCCGTAAAACGCATATCTTTCTTTTGCGCGAATATCTGGAATATTGCTTTTTTTTATATCGTTACCATTATGGCCACCAACCACATAAGTATCGCCTAACCAATGTTGCTTCACCTAGGTAAAGCAAGATTTATCCAAAAACTAGTAATTCTGAACTTCTTTATCTTGAACAAAGCCTATAAATAAAAATTAAAAAAGGTCAGAAACCTTGCGTTCAAAGCCAGACATAAGCACACTATTTTGTGAAAGTTCACACATGTCTGTTGTTGTGAGCCTCAACACTTGTGCAGCAATGCTGTATTCCTCCATCAGAGGTTCCTTTAAAAAATATAAAGATTTTTTTAAAAAGCTGAAACCAACTTATAACACATCATAAGATCAGCAAGTGGAAACTCACTTCCCAATCAAACAATTTCTAATAACTTAATCATACTTCATTAAATGTTTTAGCAATTTGCTTGCTAATTTAAAAAAAAGGTCTGAATGGTAAAACAAGGAGAAAAAAAAGAGCCTCAATATAATCATGATTTGAAGAAATATCACCCTTAAAAACCTAACTGATATTTGATACCTACTATTTCGTTAATATTTCGTTGAATCATTTTCTAATTACCTTGGTGAAATGAAACTGCAAAGGATCATCTGTTGATAAAGATATGAGGAGACCTCTTGCAAATAACTCAGGTAATGGGTTTCTGTGGTAGTTTAAAAACAAGCTGTTATTACTTAATGGAGACATTGCAACACCAATCTGCGCAAGGTAATACAGGTATTGTAGAGCAGGCACCTTAAAATAAAAATGTAAATTAATAAAAATTATTTAAAAAAAATTACTACCCTTCAAGAAGGAGGTCTAGCAAATAAATCTGTTAAGTGTAAACTGTTATGTGTATTAAGTAATAATTATAACCTTCCTTAACAGCAGACCATGTGAAATGTTTTCTGCAAGCATAAAAGCAGATACTAAATGCTGAGCTAGGCCAGCCTCTCCGCAGTGTGGGCGCAGTAAATATATTCAGCCCCTGTTTTCTGGATAAGATTTAAGAGTTACAAAAATATTGAAACAAACCATAATGGTCTTTTCCATATTTAGTTTCCAGAACTTAAATAACTTTTATCTACAACCAAGAGAAATACAAATTAACTTGAGTATTTGATGTTATAATACATAAAAAAAAAATTCATTAACAGCATTTAGGTTTCTGGGGACTTATGAACTTATTAAATTTTTCAACAAATTTAAAATTATCTAAAAAGAAAATCTAAAAAAGCTTGCTACTCAGAAAAATTAAAATCTTATGAAAATTAAAAATGAAACAGAAATTTCAATCAAAATTTGATATCAAATCTTGTTAATGGAAAAAATTGAAACTAATTTTTTATTTTGAAGCAAATTTAGCTTCTATTTTTGTGTAATAAACAAATGCAATTTGATTTTCTTTAATGATTGAGACCAACAAAAAAAAAATTACCTTCTTAAATGATTTAAAGCAACAATGTTTGTGTTCATGTAGTACAAATAATAAGCATAAGCTGGGTTATGTTCCAGGCCCCAATTATTGGGGAATGGGCTGTTCTTTGTAAAAGGAACAAGCTCATGCTTGCTTTCATCATCAACACTATCAAAACCAATGACCTGTAACATATCAAAAAAAGAATCAATTACTTGTAGAAAATAAATAAAACTCTTCAGATATTGTAAAAAAATAATTTCAAATGAAACTGATACCAAACAAGAATTATAGAAAATAAGTTGTTTTATCTTATTTCACTAAACACTTAAGTTTAACATTACATAATAACAAAATTATCAATATTACAAACAAAAATATACTTAAAAAACTTTGGCATGTAATTTAGGAAATTTAAATTGACTTGAGTAAAAACATGTTAAAGATATTATGAAAAACCAATAGAATAAGCCTACATACCAATAGAATTATATTTCTGGTTGAATTTATCAAATCAGTGAAACATATTTTGGTCCTGTCAAATCAAGATTATACTTGATATATTAAAAAACTGTCATCAAAACTACCAACAAAAATATATTTCAAAAATTAAGTCTTAAGATGTGATTACTCACAACATGAACATATAGTGTGTCAACACTTAGGTCATAAGTTTTCATGTCCATCTCTTTAAAAAGCTACAACAAATAGAAAATAGCTTGGCTTGAGTAATTGTAGTAAAATAACTTTAATTGCATAAAGTAAAACTCAAACATAGGATAAGGTAATTGGTTTTCCAGCAACAGCATTTACAATATCATCCCCATGTGCTTTAACTTTTTTTTTTGATAAAACATAGCAAATGCTTTGATTCATATATGAAGCTCCATGAATGTGCATATCCACCTAAATATTTTTAAAAAATTTCATTAACAACTAAAAGTTTAAATGAAAAAATATTGTCAAAAATGGTTTTCTTTTAAAAACACACAGGAACTTGACTTACGAACATTGTAGAAATATTGATGAACTATTTCTTTTTGAGCAGCATTTTCTTTGATATTATTCAACAAACAATGAAGTTTAAACTTTGACTCCAAAAACTGAAGTCGCCGAAATGTAAAGGACTTTCTTAAAAAAAAGAAAAAGTAAAACAATTCATTTCCTCAGTTATCTACAAAAAAGAATTTTTTTTTCTTTTTTATTTACTTAAATTATTTACTTACTGGCTCAAATTGTTTAGTCATAGTGCATCAGCATTTTCTTTACATTTACATACATATAAAATTTTTTATTCAACTACATTGGTCCATGAGTTGACGGTCCTAGTAGAACCTTTTGATCTTCCATAAACTCCTCAATATGAGGCATAAGATGTATTACTGATTTAGTAGATGTCCCCTTTCTTTAAATACGAAAATTGTAGAAATCTCGATGAACTATTTCTTTTTGAGCAGCATTCTCTTTAATATCATTCAACAAGCAATCAAGTTTAAACTTTGACTCCAAAAACTGAAGTCGCCGAAATGTAAAGGACTTTCTTAAAAAAAAGAAAAAGTAAAACAATTCATTTCCTCAGTTATCTACAAAAAAGAAATTTTTTTTCTTTTTTATTTACTTAAATTATTTACTTACTGGCTCAAATTGTTTAGTCATAGTGCATCAGCATTTTCTTTACATTTACATACATATAAAATTTTTTATTCAACTACATTGGTCCATGAGTTGACGGTCCTAGTAGAACCTTTGGATCTTCCATAAACTCCTCAATATGAGGCATAGGATGTATTATTGATTTAGTTAATGTCCCTTGAGATTTGTTATGGCTATTAACTCTAAACACACCATCTACAAGCTCAAATTCATAACCATTATCACCAGGAATATCGCAAAGATAAGGCTTCCAAACAGTGGAATCTTCCACCCTTTATGTGTAGGTAAGTCAAATGCAACACTTAGTCCTTGCTGACTCACATGTTTGAATCTTGTTGTGCTCATCTAGTTAGACAAATGATCATAAAACTATTGAAAACTAGATTTTGTAAATGGTTTTTTTTTTAGGCATTTTTCACTTTCAAAAGATTTGCATTATGTGTATTTTTTAAAGTTTATATATTTACCATAGAACTTTACATCAGCTTTACATGTAAAATATTTCAACTTTATTTTTAAACAAACAAACATTGAATATAACAAAACAACAATTTAAAATTTCTTTTACAGTTCGGCAAGTAATGTACCATCAAATTATTCAAAATACAGGTACCAATTCATGGGTTTAAACTAACAGTTTTTAGGCTTTTTATCAAAACCACCAACAAAAATATATTTCAAAAATTAAATCTTAAGATGTGATTACTCACAGCATGAACATCTAACGTGTCAATACTAAGGTCATAAGGGTTAATGTTCATCTCTTTGAAAAGTTACAACAAATATAAGATAGCTTGGCTAACTTATATTTGGTGAAAATCCTTTAATTGTAGTAAAATAATTTTAATTGCATAAAGTAAAATTCTCATAAGGCAAAATTTAGTTAATGTTGTACAATAAAGACGTAAAAAATCAAAAGGAAAAAACTAAACAACAACAGTGTTGTTTCAACAGGGCAACTTTTCATAAGAATTTAAATATACTGAAATTGAGCCTAATAGAAAATTTTTGATTGACAGTTTGGAGACTGTGTGCTGTAGTTGAATTAAAAGTTTGTAAACTTAACGCCATGTACTTTGCTCAAATAAACAATGCTTCACACAGAAGCTCTCCAGCTAGATTTAGCTCATCTATGAGAGTCTAAAGTTATAAATCATAAATTTACTTTTTGAAACTTTTCAGATAAACATTAATACATTTTACAGTAAAATTACTCTACAAAATTGTTTTTAGCTCAACATTACTCTAAAAAATTGTTTTTAGCTGAACAATTATCATTTATAATACATCATTGAATAAATTTACTCAAGAAATTAGTTACATTTACTTAAGAAATGTCATTTGTAATTTTAAATAAAACATTAAGAATATGCTTAACAAATCATTATAAGCTTAAAAAAAAAGAGAAATCTTTTCTGTTTTACATTTACCACAACATAATTATGAGCTAGTTTTTTAAACTAATTATCAATACAGTTAACTAAAGAGCTGCACAGTGTATCTAAAATGTTATACAAGGTATGATACTTCTTGAATTTCAAACTACATTTAAAATGCACCATTTTTGATCCTACATCATTAGCACAAATAAGTTCATCCAGGATCTTCTAAAATCCTCTAAACTATCAAAGAAAATAAGTAAATTTTTTATGTAAAATACAAATATTCTAATAGTAAAAGCATACCCCTCCTAAACTTTCTCCAACATTAACTCTCTAAAAGTAGTTACGGTTTCTTTTCCAGCATTAATGAGATCAGCATCTTCATCCCCTATATTTGGAAAAGGACACAAACCTAAAATT
The DNA here is from genome assembly GCF_058129835.1 of Hydra viridissima. Taxonomy (NCBI): domain Eukaryota; kingdom Metazoa; phylum Cnidaria; class Hydrozoa; order Anthoathecata; family Hydridae; genus Hydra; species Hydra viridissima. The sequence continues at coordinate 11,315,033 of NW_028324310.1, forward strand.
CCATTTTCACTTTGCAAAATAACATTAACATTGGGTTTAAGATAGTCGCTTGCAAGAATAGTTATGCCAATTCCAAGATTTGCATACATCCCATCTTTAAGCCCAAACACAGCTCACATGATTATTTTTTCTTGTAATAAATCAGATTCTGACTTTGGAGTATCATCAGACTTATGATGGTGAAGTCTCAAATATTCAATTGTTTTTTCATAGTGTTCTCCCTTAACAACACAATCAACATATATAGATGGAATATGAATTTCATCAAGAAAAACTTCTTTCCCCAAAACATCTGCATCAATATCATTTTGGTAGTCTGGTTTTATTTCTTGATTGACTAATAAGTCTAAAGTTTCTTTTCTTTTTTTGTTTACTCTTTGAACAATTTCTAGCTCTTCAAGTTTCAGTGCTTCTTTTTCAATAGGTTGATGTGAGAAATTGAACAGGTATGCCTCTAAACCATTCCCAGAAGTCTATTGATCAAGGCTTTCTTGAAATGAAGAATACATTACAACTTAAAATAATGCTATACATAACTTACAAATATGTATAGAGTGTCTTACTCCTCACCAACATTCTCTAACAGTTAAAATAATAGGACTAAACTCTCCATTTATATAGCTGAAAATCTGTGAAATTCTGTTATTTATTCTAACACTGTAAAATAAGCAAACTTATCTTTAAGTGTTAATTTTTTAACCAACACCTTAGGAAGTGTTAACTAATGTGCAATTAGAATAACCATTTTCCTTTATTTTGTATCTTTGAGAATGAATCATTTTAATCTTTTAAACGAAAACTAGACACATAAAAACTGTTCGAAATTCTAGTCAGTAAAAAAGAAATTAGAAATAAATTTTTAAAAACAACACTACAACAACAATTTTTAAAAACAACCCTGAAAAAACAACCATTACTAAGTACTACAAATAACCACAAATAAGTTGAAAAATTTTAAGATAATGGTATAATCATCCTTATGAAAAACAGAGGTGTTAAAAGAGACAGCAATAATTTAATTATTGTAAAGGAGCATGTTGAAAGTGATATTTATCACCATTGTAAGTGGGAGTTGTTAAATGTGGCATTTGTAACCTAATTGTTGTTATTATTGTTTTAAATGTTAGTTTATTTGTGCATGCTATTCACAGAACTCTTTTTTATTATAATTTCTGTTGGTGGAGCAGCTTAGACACTCTCGAATTTGTACTAGTTTAAATATATAGTCTCTCCAAACGATCAGTTTTCAATCCTCCACATTTTACAAGAGGTATACTACTTTTAATCCGATTTCTTTTTTGCAATTTTGAAATGAAAATAAAGTCAAGAAAAGAACGAACCAGATTTAATAATCATTTTTGTTTACAGAATCTAATCTTCGGTATAACGCACGTGGTGTAACTATTTTAATATACGGTGGCTCGTTGCAATTGGTAAAATATACAAAAAATTTAAATTTAAACGTTGATTGGAGAAAGTTAGAAAATTTAAAATTAAAACATTGAATGTAACGTCAAAGAAATGAAAGCGACTTTAATTGTCAATGCAGGAAAATTTAAGTCGCTTACGAAGTTACTTAAAGTCGCGGGACTGATTACATCTTTGGTAAAATTTATCTAAAACAGAGTTTAGCAAATTAGACTTAATAAGACTACTTCATTCAACTAGCCTTGTGCGAAACTGCAACTTATACTTTCAATCAAGTTTTTGTGGAATCCAAACATTTAGAATTTAATTCACAGAATTTCCTCAGAATAGGTTTTTACAAAATCATACATTTAACATTTTAACAGATCTACATAATCATATTTACAACATTTTGCTAATGATATTAAACAATTTTCGCATAAAATTGTATTTCTAAACAAATTACTAAATTAGTTATAAAATAAATTCTAAAAAATAAATATTAAATTTGTAAACCTCTTTACAGAAAACAGTTCTTATAGACTAAATAGCACTGAATCCTAATTACTCGATTTCCTTTTCTTCTTGTAAGTCCCCTTCCATCTATTAACGTAAACTCGTCAGGAGCTGTTTTCGTGTTATTTTTAAAACGTTATTTAAACTCTTTTACAATAACACGAAAACAGCGCTCGAGTACAACCTTTGGATTTGGGTCAGGAGGGTGCAAAACAGTTCAAATTTGTTCCATGCACTGAGCGTCACTACTATGACTTGCCGATTCTGGCGCATTGACATTTTTATAATTCTACATTGACAGTTTTCCATAGTTAATGAATTCAAGATGGCGTCGTATTTTTACGATTCTGGCGCATTGACATTTTCTTAATACCGCATTGACATTTTCTTAATACCGCATTGACATTTTTATAATTCTACATCCTGATTTTCTGCAATCATGAATTGTGAATTATGGCGCATTGACATTTTTTTAATACTTAATGAATTCAAGATGACGTCGTGTTTTTAATTTTCTGCAATTATTTTTGTTGACTTACCTTTTTGCATCTGCCTCTGCCTCGTGTTCTGGACTGAAGAGTTGATCATAATCCATAAATGTAAAGCACGGTTTATAATTAAAAGATGGGTGTGAATTTCCATCCGAGTTTTGCAAACAGATGAGAGCAAATGTCATCGTAAAATCTTTTCTTGTCAATGGTCTTTAAAACTGAAAAATCTTCCAAGCGACATGGATGACTTCTATTTTGAAGCAGCTGAAACAAAATGTACTGCACGTTCATGAAACTCTTTCTTTTTAATTCTTTCGGCTTGTCTTTTCCGTACACTAAATCGTATAAGAAAGACAAATCCTTAAAATCTTTAATTAACTGCTCTTCCAGATATTCTATATTGTCTCGTTTACCGACGAGCACGTAATAGATATAGTTGGCATTTTCATACTGGTTCGTGTAGTTGAGTTGTTTTAAAAAGATCAGAATGTGTTCTTTGGTGATGCGAGAGTATTTTACATTGGTGTTTTCAGAATCAATTAGCAAGTTGAGCGCCTTAAATTTTTTCTCCAAATTTTCAAAGACTTCTTCAGGAATCTTGCAATTTTGTTTGCCTTGATATTGTTTTATACACTCTTGAAAATGAATGATACGCGAGTAAGTGTACTTGTTCACCGAATTGGATCGGTCGTAGTCTTTGTACGGAACAATCGTCTCTAACATTTCTTGTTGCCCTGAACACAAGAGGCAGTATTTTTTATTTCTGTCGTCCATTTCAAACTGGCTCGGGTCATCGTTGATGCAAAATTTACATTTAGTATGCAAGACAATTTTTTGAGCAATTTTAATATCAGTCCACTGTCGTTGAGAAAGCGTTTCTTCCGCAATGGTAAAATATTGACGTTGAAGCTGGTTTTTTTCTTCGTCAAATTTAGTACGGTCTTCAAATGAAAGCGGCGTCTGCAGGATGTCTTGGTATCGCTGGATGAGGTGGTTTGTCTTGGCGATAAACGTTATTTTTTCGGTCTTGCGTTTATCCAATTCTTCCTTGATCTCCATCAGATGCTTCAGAGCTTCCTCCGACAGGTCGTGTTTGTTTTCCAAAAGAAGAAATATGGATTTTAAGTGCTCTATATCATCAAGATTATCCTTGTCAAACTTTTCCATAATTTTCGTGTTCAATAAGACAATGCTCATTTTTTAAATGAGAGCGAGTTCATTCTTTTAATTCGTCATCGTATTTTTCTATTCTACAGTAAACGATAGTGACTTAATTGAAATTTCTTCAGCGTATATATTGTGAAGATGTAAATTTTATATATCTGAAAATATATAAAATAGTTTTTTAATGTGAATCTAAGAGTTCAGATGGGACAGTTTTTTTAATTATATATTTATAATGTCTTGCTAGCATTTGTTTTTGATAATTTAAATTTTTTTCTTTTTCTTCAATTCTCATTATGCGCATCTGATCGTATTTCCATGAATTTATTTCTACTTTTTTTCGTTCATTTAATTTTTCTATTTCTTTTAATAATTTTTTATATTGTAGATATGCTTTAAACTCTCTACCAACTTCTTTGGAATCTTTATCTAGGTGAATACGTTTTCTGATATATTGATCATAATTTTCGGAGCTGTATGTATGGTAGCTGTTTGATTCTTTATCAAAATATTTAAAGGAGTATGTCATTTTTTATAGCAAGAAAAAATTTATTTATATCATTTTAAAAAGTTTTTTTCTTTGTACAATTTACAAGAGTTTATTCATAGAATAGCACCTAAAAAGGGAATGCTATTAAAGGGTGAGTTTGGTCCGAGCAATAATCCAGATCCAATAGATTGATAGTCTTTTCCATTTTTAACAAAGAGTCCTTCACCAATAGTAGGTTTCACCCAAGGTCTTAAAAAGACTCCTGATCCTGCAGCAGTCATTTTCATTCCACTTCCATTCTTTTTCAAGTAAACGATTCCTCTTCCTGCAATTTTATCAACCATAGCAGAGCCAGTAGAAGAGCCTACTCCTGCTAACAATCCAGTAGCGAGAGCTGGAACTACTCTTGTTGCAAGTGTGCTACCTAACATACCTAATAACGGCAGAAGAGCTCCGATGAATCCACCTTCAATGGTTGAGTTGTGTGCAAGTTGTCTTTTGCTCAGTTTGAGTGTAACACCTTTACCAGCTTCATACGCTTTTGTAATTTTGTTCAATTGCGCATGAGTGATAGCGAGAATATGTTCACCGTTCAAGTCTTGATGAGATAGTCTTATATTGACATCAGTCTTTTCTTGGATCGCTTTTTTTATTTTGTCGGATTGACTTTGTGAAATGTTTAATTTTACTTTTTGGTAACTCATTTTTTAAATAAAAGAAAAAAATTATCGTTGAACAGCGCTGCTCGTAAAAAGATCTTGAAGCACAGAGGTTATTCTTTCTCTCACGTGAAATCTGAGGATAATATCTTCACCTCTAAAGTCGATCAAATTACCGTTTTGATCTAAAATTCTTGTTTCCATTTTTGAAATTCTACCCACTACAATAGGCAAGTATATCAAGTGGAAAGGCTTTTCGCTAATTTTATAGCCTGGAGGAGTGTCAGGATGAAAAGAGTAAATGTCAGATGTTCTTTTTCCGTTATCATAAGATGCTCCGATCGCATCGTTTGTGATTCTGATGATGGTCACATCGTCTATTCTCGAAAGTGCTTCAGACTCGTAATAGTCAATATAACTTGTGACTTTATCCGGATTAGCCGGATCTTCTTTTTTCTCTACATAGGTATATTCTGCTTTATTAAATCCAAGAACAGGAGCTAAACTGTTATTCACGTTGAAATCTACCCAATATTTTGTTGTAGTTCCAGGTTTTCCAAATTTCAGAGTAGATCTTAAAGTCATTAGGTTTGCACCGATAACAACACCATCCTTTCTATACAAGGTTCCAACTTGTTTTTCCATTTCCTTCTGAAGATAATCATTAATCTCGCTAATTTCATACGCTCCTTCTTCGATGTAAATGGTGTAGCTGTTTGAACCAGCGTTAGGACTGTATCTGAAAACATTATTTGTCGAATTGATGTTGGTGTAGCTGTGAATAGTGTCAAAGCCAACAAGGGCCATTTCATACTTTTTATTAGGTTCAAATTCGATAGGATTATCAAACTCGGTTTGGATGACGCTGTTTCTTATGTTTGGAGTTTCTTTTTTTGCTTTTGCAAGGAGATAAAATCCGCTCATCTTTTTATATAGAGTTGGGAAAATAAAAATTGTCAAATCCGCTTCGATATTTCCCACAATCCTTTTTAGAGGATAAATCAATGACGGCGAATCCGTGAGGTTGTGACCAACAATATTTACAAAACTTTTTAAACTCTTCTATCTTCATATCGCTTGAAACGTGATCTTGATAAATGTGGTTTATGTTTTTAAAGTCTTGAGGAAACAAGCAAATGAAATTAGCATTTTCTCGAATGGTTTGTCTAGGCAGCATAAAATAGTTTTGAGCGAGGTAAAAACAGTCAACGTTAGAATGTCTTCCTCGGATGTAATATTTTTCACACTTGTTTTGTTTAGTCAATTGCAAATCGTCAAAGATCATTAAATTGTTTTTGGATGAATCAAGATCTTCAGGATTAGGCACATCGTCAGCCGTTTCGAAAAATTGACATTCCATATCTTCCGTGTTATCCCATTTTTTTGAAATTTCATTAATAACGCATTCAGGGCTTACGTTTAATTCCTCAATTTTGCTTTGAATGTTAAACAAATCAAGAATAACTTCCTTTGGCAATTTCTTCTCGAACGAGTTTTTGAGTATTTTATATTCCGGTTGAAAAAGAGATTTTCCAAACACTTGCAAATGATTATAGTCTAACCATCCAGGTCTTAAAAGTAAATTGAGTAGCAACGTTGTTTTTCCACATCCTGATTTCCCAATAATGATTCCACGTATACTTCTAGGCAAAAGCTTGTTATTTTTCCTTTTGTTTTTATTTACATTCCATGACAAATCAATCACTTCCATTTTTATTTTAAAAATATTTTTTTTTTAAATAAAATGTATTGTGTCAAATGCAAAAGAATAACAGAAACGAACAACTTGTACCATTCTATAAGCAAGAGCAATAGAAATATGCTTAAAGGAACTTGCGCCGTCTGCGGAAGAGGCAAATGCAAGTTTGTTTCTGCGAATGAAGTCAATGGAGGAGACTTGGTGGAATCGATCAACAATTTTTCAAAAAAAATAAAGCTTCCATGGGCAAAGTTTCCAGGAGAAATGCACATTCCAGGAATGAATTTTGCAGGACCAGGAACCAATTTAGACAAAAGACTCACATCCACCGATATGTATCAAGATTGGAGTAAACCAGTAGATCGAGTGGACAATGCAGCATACCACCACGATTTAGCTTACAAATATTTAAACGATGTTAAAAGCAGAAATGTAGCAGATCAAATGATGCTTGAAGAAATGAACTCCATTCCAAACCCCACTCAAAAAGAGATTAACGAAAGAAAACTGATCACTCCCATCATCAAAGCAAAAGCTAAATTCGGATTAGGTCTAAAAAAAAAGCACCGGAGAACCTGAAATGGACGGATCAGCTTGCAGAGGAGCTTCATAAACCAGTGATACATCATTTTAAAAGAAGAAAAGTGTTTGTGAACGACATCGATGAAATATGGGCTGCTGATTTGGTTGACATGCATTCGTTTTCAAAATTCAACAACGGGGTAAAATATTTGCTCATGGTGATCGACGTGTTTTCAAAGTATGGATGGATCGTTCCGTTAAAGAGTAAAACTGGAGTTGATGTAGCTAACGCTCTAAGCAAAATAGTTGAGGAGAGAAAGTGTACAAAGATGTGGGTGGATAAAGGTAAAGAATTTTATAACAAGCATGTACAAGCTCTAGGTGTGCAATTATACTCCACTGAAAACGAGGAAAAAAGTTCTGTTGTTGAACGATGGAACAGAACGATGAAAGAGAGAATGTTTAAATATTTTTCAGCCAACAACACCAATAAATACATTAACGTATTAGATGAAATGGTGAAAAATTACAACAACACAAAGCACTCTTCCATCAAAATGACTCCAATGGAAGCTAGCAACGAAAAGAATAAAGGTAGGGTATGGTGGAATCTGTATGGAAAGGATCAAACATTACCAGCAAAACCAAAATTCTTAATGGGTGACAAAGTGAGGATCGTAAAAAAGAAGTCTCATTTTGAAAAGGGGTATACGCCGAGATGGACTGAAGAGGTTTTTACCGTGACAAATGTTCAGCATACGAATCCACCTACGTATAAAATCGCTGATGCTAACAATGAAGAAATACAAGGTACATTTTATGAACAAGAAATGCAAAAGACGCAACAAGACATATTCAGAATTGAAAAAGTCATTCGAAAGCAAAAGAACAGATCCTTAGTCAAATGGTTTGGATATCCAGACTCTTTCAACTCATGGGTGAATAATGAAGAATTGATACGTTTGCAAAAATAGTCACGTCGTTTTGTACGGCAAGAAAAAAATTTTTATTTTGAGTTAAATAAAAATCTTGTATATAGAAAAGAAATGAATTTTATTACAATTGAAAATTTTGATGAGAGCAAATTATCAGTTGGAGAAATTTACGCGGCAACAAAACCAGTCGTATATCAAAAAATACCATTAAAATATTCTTATTCCAATGGCGACGCTCCTCTTGTATTACGATCTCCCATCTTATTTTCGTATGGTGTATGCGAGAATAAAGAACCAGCAACACAAAAATTGACTGGTTATTCCATGTCTTTTGTCTGCTTTGATGCTAAAAAGGGAAAGACAGAAGAAGAAGCAAAGTTTATTAGCATGATGGAAAAGATTACTTTGTTCATTAGAGGTGAAGTAGATAAATTGTCAACCAAACTTAAAAAAGGAGGAAGAAAAAAGCAAATTAATTCAGAAGAATTGAGTATTTTAAAATATAAAGCTGATAATGCTGAATCTGCACCAGTCTTTTATGCAAAGACGTTTACTAAAAATGTGCAAGATGAAATACTCATTACTTCTTTATTCCATAGAAAGAAAACAAATCTTGATATACAAAATGGAGTTAAAGGAGAACGTAGTAATAGAAATTTGGTCAAATGCTCTGGACATGATTTTATCAACCAAAGATGTTATGCTATTGGAGGACTTAGAATTGAGGGGGTGTATATTGGTCCTTTGATTGTGTCTATTCAAGTTAAACTGGTGGAGGCTGTCATCATAAAAAATGCGTCTTTACCTCATAGCATGATGCTGTGTGAAGACTTTGATTTAGAGGTGAAAGAATCAGATGAAATAGAGCAGGATTAAAAAATTTTTTTAGATTCTTTGAATACATAGAATTTCACATGTGAAATTTTTAGATCCTTCAGATCCATGGAAAATCTATGATTTTTTAAAATTTTTCTGAATTTTAAAAAAATGATCAACGTTGAAGGAATTGTACTGCCTAACAAACCTCTTACCAACTTTCAATTAATAGAGGCTGCAAAAAAGCTTAAAATTAAAAACTTTAGAGGTGTTTTTGTGAGGGATGAATTGCCAGAAAAGACAATGAAAAAAGAATGTGGAATTGTCAACACAGGAGATTCAAGCACAGATGGATTTCATTGGGTGTGTTGGTATAAAGACGGTGATAAGAAATACAGTTTTGACTCTTATGCCCAGCCTCCTCTTGTCGAGCTAGTTCATTATTTGAAAAGCCCTGTTTATTATAACAGCGAGAGAGTTCAATTTGGTGATACGTCTTATTGTGGTCACTTGTGTCTTTACGTCTTGAAAAAATTACAGGAAGGGGTGAACTTTCAAAGCGTTGTTAACACACTTTGGTGAAAAATTTTTTCCCTCATTAAAAAATGATTGACAAATTTGGAAGAACTGAATTAGGGAGGTATTTTTATGATCCTTATTCAGCAACAGCTATAACAGGTGATCTCTATGTCAGAACAGATGGAAACAGCACCATCACTGCAGATTTAGATTACAACTCTCATAAAATCATCAATTTGGGTGAACCCACCAACGCACACGATGCAGCTACGAAGAATTATGTAGATACGCATTCGTCAGGAGGAGGAACGGTGATTGGAACTGCAGACTTGGATTTAAATTTTCACAAGGCGATCAATTTGAACGAACCAACTAATTTGCATGACGCTGCCACCAAAAACTACGTTGACGTCAGCTCAAGTCAGTGTGTTAAAACAGACGGATCTAGCACCATCACTGGAATCATCGACATGAATTCACACAAACTGATCAATGTGAGCGATCCAACCAATTTAAAAGACGCAGCAACAAAAGGGTATGTAGACACCAAAGTCGCTTACAACGCTATTTCATACACCGACATTAACATGACAGCTCATAAACTAACTAATTTGGCTGAACCAACATCAGCTTCGGATTCAGCTACGAAGAATTATGTAGACACGCATGCTTCGGGTGGAGCAGTCATAGGTACAGCAGACTTGGATTTGAATTCACACAAATTAATTAATGTGACTGATCCAACCAACGCGCAAGATGGAACTACAAAGAATTATGTAGACTTGCTGTTGCAAAAATCAAGTTTGACCAGTGTCGTTCCAGGATCTAGTTTTACCAGTTTGGGGTTGAAGTCTCAGACAGTGGCAGCATTAACCACTTCTCCTGTGTTTGCGTTTTCTGGAAAATCCGGAGTGCTGAGAAGATTGTGGTTGGCTTTATACAGCTCCTCTGGCACGAATATTCCCGGTCAAGTTTTCATTCGAATCTTTACTGACGGAGAAATCAATGTAGGGAATTATGCAGAAACCACGGAAGGAGTTGGAGTAGATCAAACAGGACTTGCCACTGATTTGCTTTTTTCACCATTGGGAGGAGCTTTTTACGCCAACTCTTTGCAAGGATGCAACATGTTTAACACCACTTCCTTGGGAGGATATTTCACATTGGACATGCCTTTCAGAAACGACATCTCCATTCAACTGGTGAACAAAAATGCCACAGCCATCACGTACTGGATTCAACCGTTCATTTCCACACTTGCTTCCATTCCTGCAACCATCCCTCTTTACAAGCTGTACTGCAGAACGTTTCGATATTTGAACACCACTTACGACAGCGAATACGTTTTGTTGAACACCAACGGAAAAGGAAATGGTGTCTCGTTGAAATACATCAGGATGCACGTCATCGGCTCTTCTGGAAACTGGTGGGAATCAAGAGTTAGAATGTACGACGGAAATCTACCTCCAGGTAACGGTACTGTACTCACTCCTTGGACACCGTACAACACCAACAATTACACGTATTTTCCAGGATATGACGGTGACAGCACATGCATCTTTTCCTCTTCTGGATTAGAAGATTTTTATTTGTCGTCGTGGAACGGCTCAAATTTAACTTCCTTCAACAACAAATCGACTGGACTGTTGTATCAATCCACTTCTTCCATCGGTTCCGCCACCACCATTTCTTTTTACAGAAATTTTGGAGAAGCAGATTCTATGCCTACTGTCGCAGCTGGCAGAAGACTCGTTGTCACGCTCAACTCTGGTGATGCTCAAGTCGGTCAATCCGGAAGCTTTTACCTTCTTCTAGGACAAGCCTATTATTACGCTTAAAAATTCTCTTCATAAACTCACAATTGAAATTCTACGATGAAATAAAAAAAAATGAATTTTGAGTTAAATAAATTTCTTTTCATATAAAAAATAACAATGAGTATGTCAGATAATGAAAGCGTTAATCCTGAAAATCTACAGAGGGAAGGGAGACGAGAAATAATAATTAGACGTACCCGAAGAGAAAGTTATGAAATGGATAGACTACTTGATGAAAGCGAAGTTATCGATATTGGAAATTTAGAATACTGGGGGTTAGAAAATGATGAAATAGTAGAATACATTAGTGAAGAGAAAAGAAATAGATTAAAGATTGAAGCGTTGATTGAAGGTTTTAAAAAGGATGAAGAGAGAGTGTGTGCTTCTGCTGCTTAAAAAATCATTTTATTCTTTACATGCGGAGAATAAAATGGTGTATTATAAAAATAATTTTTTGTGTGATAATAAAAATGGAGAATCATGTGCATAAAAAAAATTTTTTTAATAACGATCGAAAGGCTCGTCATAAATCATATCTTTTTTTCGACAAGTATTTGAAGCATCCTCCTGTAAAAGTGGGGAGTAAGTATGAAATATTTGCTCAAAAAGACATCACACTACTTCGTCTGAGTTATCAGAAATTAGATTTTATGTTTGGAATAAAACTTAAAAGCGGATTAGCTTTAGTGAATTTGAAAGAAAGCATAAAATCTAAATTGGATTATTTCAATAACATCAGGATGCTATCAGAGCCGGTGGATAATGTGATTATGGATATTTATAGTAACAGCAAGTCAGATGTTATTATTAAAAAAGGAGAAAGTTTAGGCTTTGTCAATTTCATTAATGAGTGAAAAAAAATATTTTTTTTGTAATAAAAATGGAATACAATCACGATGCTAAATCTAAACTTTATCCAGGTCTTCCAACAGCTCCTGCAGATGATGGACACATTTACCGTCTTCAAAAAATAAGCGAAGTCCAAAAAGAGATAGACAACGAGAGGAAAAAGAGAGTGCATCTCAGCAAAAAGTATCATCGCGCTTTCAGAATCATTTCTTTTGTAGACTCTACGTTGCAAGCAGGTGGTGTTGCACTTGGAGTTGTTGGAATTGGAACTTTGAGCACCATCGCTGCTGCTCCTATTGCGATTGCGTGTGAAGGTGTGGCTATTGGAATGGGGTTTTTATCCATTGTAGGAGGACAAGTCAACAAAAAACTAACATTAAAAGCGGAGAAGCATGAAAAGATTAAAGTGTTGGCCGAGTCGAAATTGAACACCATCAACAGTCACATTTCAAAGGCATTAGTAGACAACATTGTGAGCGATTCAGAGTATGAATTGATTTTAGACGAGCTTCAAAAGTTTAAGAGTCTGATGAAAGAAATAAGAACTAAAACAAAAATCAACATTGACGAGATAACTAAAGAGTCGTTGATCCAAAAAGGAAGAGAAGATGCAATAAAAGCGTTCAACAACATGTTTAAGAAAAATTAAAGATTTTTCCACGGATCTAAAAACTAATTTAAAAACGTAGATAAGTTTGCGTTTAAGTTTTTTTCTTGCGTTTTAAAAAATGTCCTTTTTTAAAATACAAGACTCTAACAAGAGGGATGAACTGGTGAAAGAATTTGTTGAAAGAAGAAAAAGAATCTATCAAGATAGTTTGAATGAGAATATTTATGATGCTAATCTTCAGACTGATTTGAGCAAGCTTTACAAGCCTCTGATTGAAAGCAATGAAAAGATGATCAAGAGCATTGAAGAAAGTCGCCATGAACAAGTGCCTCCTAGTTTTGATGAGACAAATCATTTAGGAGACATTTCATCCGTCTATTTAAATAGGTATAATAAGCGTTTTGTAAAAAGTTCTAAAAAAAGAGCTTATGAAATTAGTAGAGATGGTAAACAAATGCACATTGGAAAAATGGGGTTGGAGGTGGATAGAAATGATATCATTGTTGGAGGAGAAAAGTATGAAGGAACACAAGGTCTTTGGGAGTTGCTAACCAATCCGAACATTTCAAAAGAGTTTTTGAACAGCAGCGTTATAAGCAAAGAAGATAAGGATAACTATACAAAAATTCTTTTCCAAAGTAGATCTATTTTTTCAGAATCAAATCCAAACAAGATAAAAGCTTCCAGAAGCCCAAAATACACAGAACTTATAAAGCCTGTTTGGGAAGAAATTAAAAGTGAAACCAAAGTCAAAAAAGGCAATGGTGTGATTATTCTTCCAAGCGATCCAAATGCTCTTGTGGAAAATCTCAACTTGAGCATCGCTGCATGGCATGCTGGAAATAAAAAATCTAGAAATGTAGCTGTTTCCATTTGCGATGAGCTGTTGAGGCAGAATAGGATTAATAAAGACAAGTACAAGGCTATAATGACGTATATCGATATGAAATAAAAAAAATCTTTGGAAATAAAAAAATGATCGTTTATAGAAATAGATATGTTAAGAAGCATATTGTGGGTGGAAGTGGAATCATGGACACGCTTAAGAATTTCTTGAGAAGAGCAGCATCTTCAAGCGCTTCAAGAGCGGCATCTACTTTGGCTAATAAAATTGCAAAAACTGAACTGGGAAGAGAAGCCATCATGGCTACTAAATCTGCAGGAAAAGAGCTAGCTTCAACAGCCATTTCCACTGCTAAAGACGTAGCTATTGATAAAGGTAAAAAGACCATTGAGAAATTGTATGCCAAGACTGGAACTCCAAAACCACATGAAGCTGCAAAGAATGATCTCAGTCTTAAAAGCAAGGAAATTATTTCAAGTATTGTTAACAAAGCAGCGGCAGCAGCACCACCAGTTATAGATGAATATTCTATGTTTGGATCAGGATTGTCAAAGAACAACGCGATTAGAATACAAGACCTAGTAAAAAGAGGAAATGGACTTTTGATTGCATGAGGATCTAAAAAAATTTTTTTTCTTCGATGTATAAAAATGGCAAATTCCGATGTTTTAAATTTTACAGAAGAGATTATTGTGGATGAAGAAATTGAGAGATTCGAGTTTCACGAATACGAGCCAGTGAATAAGAATCTAAACGTGGATGGAGAAATAAGAATCAATATTGAGCAGCAAGATTTGTTCACGCTTCCATCTGAGGCATACCTTTTGGTTGAAGGAAGACTTTTAAAAGCGGATGGAACTTCCTACGCTGATGCAGATGTCGTTACTCTTGTTAACAACGGTATCATGTTTATGTTCAGTCAGATTTCTTATCAGTTGTCGAATCAAGAGGTGGAGACCGTTTACGAACCTGGACAAGCTACCACCATGATTGGATACCTTAAATATCCAGTAGAGTTCCCAGTGTCTGAAGGAATGAATCAGCTGTGGCAAAGAGACACAACAGCTTTAGCAGATCTTGTCAACAACTCTGGATTTAAAGCTAGACAAGACTACATCATCAAGCAAACTGAAGAAAAAGGAACGTTTTCGTTTTGCATTCCTTTAAAACACATTTTTGGATTTTGCGACGATTACGATAAAGTGCTCTATGGATTTAAGCATACACTTGCTCTTGTGAGAAAAAGCGATAGTGATGTTATTTTTAGAACAGAAGCAACAGCTGCAGGAAAAGTAGATCTAACTAAATTATCTTTGTTTATGCCTCATGTCACACCCTCTGTGGCAGCTAGCAACAATCTTTACAAAATCATTGAATCAAAAGTAGATGTTCCATTTTCGTTCAGATCTAGACAATGCGACACCATCGCTGTTCCTGTATCCAACAACTTTAGTTGGAGGCTAAGCGCAAGATCTGCTAGTGAAAGGCCTAGGTATGTTGTTGTTGGATTTCAAACCAATAAATCTGGAAGTCAAACAGAGAATCCTGCAGTCTTTAATCACTGCGACTTGAAGAACATATATGTCACTTTAAACAGTGAAAGGTATCCCGCTGTGGATTACAATTTAGACTTTAATAACAACAAATACTCAAGAGCTTATAGAGATGCTTCTAAGTTTGACAATAGACTTTATGGAACAAACGAAATTATAGCTCAACCCAATATATCTGCTATGAATTATAGATACATTTGTCCTCTTTTTGTTTTTGACGTAAGCAAGCAAGCTGAGAGGTTAAAAACTTCAGTGATAGATGTACAAATAAAAGCGACATTCAATGCAAACGTTCCTGCAAACACTCAAGCCTTTGCCGTTCTCATTTCCGATAAATTGCTCAGAATTAAATCAGATGGAAGCAGAATGAATATTGTTTATTGAAATGTTTTCAAAATAATATTTTTTTAAAATAAAAATGAGATATACGAAAAAGGATTTGAAAAAATTACTGAAAGAAAACGGAATTTCCAAAACGTCAAACAATAAAATGTCATTATTAATGCTTGCGATTGAAAACAACTTGATTGATAAAAACATATTGATTAAAGACGTGAAGGAAGATCGACCTGTGGGTAGACCTAAAAAGGATTTAAATCTGTTAAAAGAAGAATAAAATGATACAGTTTTTTCCATTTTTTCTAGAATGTAGTATCAAAGAGACTGACATAAATAAAAAAAGACATCTTGAGCTTCTTGCATTTGGAAAAACAGGTGTGTTTCACGAATCTGTTTACGTCACTGAAAACGGAAATTTTAATATTCCAAAAGAGTACAGTGATGAAGAGAGAGACAAGCTTTACCTACTTGTATGGAGTGGTGAGACAGAATATTCACGAATGGAAAAGAAAATCAAAGAGCATCTCAGTACTTGGAAAGTCTTGCCTAAAAAAGAAAAACTAAGAATGATTGACAATTATGTGCTTGGTTTGGATTGTGATTTCGATGAGAAGAAAAAGATTTCTGGAAATCTAAAAAGCGCAATTTTAAATCATTCACTTGATCCTAATGATATTGTATATAAAAACTTTAAGATTCTTCGAATCCATGAAACATCTTCAGATGTTAGAAATGAAAAAAAATGATTTAAATAAAAAAAATCTTGATATAATAAAAAATGTCATACACAAGAAAGTTTTTGAAAAATTTGTTAAAAGAAAATAATGTTTCCAAAACGTCAGACAATAAAATGTCGCTCATGATGATTGCGGTTGAGAACAACTTGATTGATAAAGATGTCATTTTGGAAAACTCAAAAGAGGTGAGACCAGTGGGAAGACCTAGAAAAAATGATAAAAAAGAAAAGAAGCCTCTTGATCCTAAATATGCAAGACTTGGTTTAATTAGAAATAATCCTTTAAGTTTGAGAATAACTCATGTTGATACAGGTGAGGTGGTGGAATACAAGTCTGCTTACGAGTCACAGAAAAAGACAGGTCATGGATGGCAGTACTTTGAATCTAGAAATGGGAAAGTAATAGATGGATGTAAATATGAGATTTCTGGAACAAGAACTTTTTAAATTCTTTATTGAATTTAAAAAAATTGAAAATGATATAAATAAAAAAATCTTGTGTTAATAAAATGGAAAACAAAACGGTGAAAGAATTAAAAGAAATTGCTAAAGAGCAAAAAATAAGAGGATACTCTAAAATGAGAAAAGGAGAACTTATAATGGCTTTGTACCCTCCTAGAGTTGCCTCTGCTCCTGCTGCTTTTCGTAGACCTACTGTGGTGAGGTTTGTTCAGCCAGCTGTAAAAGTTTCTGTAAAACCTACAAAAGTTTCAATAAAGCCAACAAAAGTAAGGATTGTTCCTTCCGCAGTGCAAAAGCCTCCTATTGCTCCAAAACCTGTTGTGCGAAAGCCTCCTATTGCTCCAAAACCAATTCATTTGCAAAGACCTATCCTTGACGAACCTGTTTCAGATTTAACACCTGCTATAACACCAAAACCAGTCATTCCACCTAGACCTTCATTTTTTTCAAGTCTGAAGGCAACTACAAAAAGTGTGGCGTCCTATGTTAAAACTAAGTTAAATGATGTTAAAGAATGGGTGGAGCCTTACGTTCCCGAAGTAGTCAAGAATCAGGTAAGCAAAGCAGTGAACAAAATCGATGAAAAGATAAAGTCTATCAAATCGCTTGTATCAAAAACAGAGTATAAACAACCTGCTGTAAAACAACCTGTGGTAAAACCAATTAAAGTAAAGTTTAAAATGACTGAACATTCGGCAGAGGGTTCTGTAAGACAATTTTCTTATAGGCCTTCTTCTCGATATAACGACCTTGCAACCTTTTTTAATTTGGTGAGAGAGTCTGCCATTCAAACCATGGAAGGGGAAAGAAATACAAAGGTAAGAATTGTTTTAACGTGTGAAATGAAATCTGTAAGCATGATGACTGGTGAAGAAGTGACTCGGGAAGCGAGCTTTTCATCAAGATCGGAGATTATTCTAGCGACTACGGATGTAAGAGAGCTCATGGGTGAAATGGAAGAAAAAGTCTTGGAAAATAGTGTTAAATACAATGCCTTAGGATCTAATAGTATCCTATCTAAGATTTTAAGAATGGACATTAACTTTACTGATTACGAACCTATCAGCGGTTCTTCCTATATTGAACTGTCTAAAGAGCTGAAAGACAAAAAGGCGATCATCAACATGGAAAACAAGGACGATCAATGCTTTAAATGGTCAGTCACTCGAGCGTTGAATTTAAAAAATAGAGACAACGAAAGAATTGATAAAGACTTGGTTCTAAAATCAGAAGAACTGAATTGGGAAGGAATGGAGTTTCCTGTCAAGCTTAATAAAATCAATAAGTTTGAGAAAAATAATCCAGACATTAGCATCAACGTCTTTGGGTATGAAAATAAAAAACTTTACCCTTTGAAAATATCTGACTTTGTAGATCGAAAGCACTGCATTGATTTGTTGCTTATTTCAAACGAAGACACTTACCATTACTGTCTCATTAAAAGTTTGAGTCGGTTATTATCTACACAAACATCAAATCATCAGCACAAAATGTATTATTGCAGAAATTGCTTACAAGGTTATGACCAGGAAGAAAAGCTTCAACAGCATCAACCTTATTGCTATGACAACGATGCAGTAAGAATCGAACTTCCTAAAGAAGGAACGACCGTTCATTTTAAAAACTATAACAAGTCTATGAGAGTTCCATACGTTGTATATGCAGACTTTGAAAGTTTCATCAAACCCATCGAGGATAACACTGAATATAATCATAAAGAGTCGTACACCAGACAATATCAAAAGCACGTTCCAAGCTCCTTCTGCTATTATATCAAATGCTTTGACGATAGCCTTTACAAAGGAGAACCAGTCATGTACACAGCTGAAAGCGAAGAGGATGACGTAGCTCAAAAGTTTATAACCATGCTTGAAGCTGACCTTATAAAGATTCTCGACAAGATTGATATAGTAAAAAAGAAAGTGGTAACGGATGAGGATGAAAAGAATTTTGAGACTGCAACTCTATGTCATATTTGTGAATCAGATCTTAACAGTGACAAAGTGTGGGATCACTGCCATTTAATTGGAAAGTATCGAGGAGCTGCTCATAACAAATGCAACTTGGATTATAAACTTCCAAAATTCATACCCATCATTTTCCATAATTTGTCCGGTTATGACAGTCATTTGTTCATCAAGAAATTAGGTGGAAAGCTCAATTGCATACCCAACAATGAAGAAAAATATATCAGTTTCTCTAAACAAATCAAAGTAAGAGAATTTATTAATAAGAAAGGTAAACTTCAGGAAGTATGGAAAGAATTGAGGTTTATCGATAGCTACAGGTTCATGAGTTTCAAGTTAGAAGATCTAGCTAAAAATCTAAACAAAAGCCAATGCAAAAACGTTGCTCAATATTACTATGGAGAAAAGTTTGATTTATTAAGAAAAAAAGGTATTTACCCTTATGACTGGGTAGACTCGATTGAAAAGTTCTCCGAAACGCAATTACCTCCTATTGAGACGTTCTATTCCAAACTGAATGATGAGGGAATAAGCTGTGAAGACTATGCGCATGCAAAAAACGTTTGGAATGTATTTGGATGTAAAACGTTTAAAGATTACCAAGAACTGTACAACAAGTCAGACGTGCTGATACTTGCTGATATCTTTGAAAATTTCAGAGACGTGTGCCGTACCTATTACAAGCTTGATCCTGCTTGGTATTACACCTCACCTGGTTTGGGTTGGGATGCCATGTTAAAACTAACTGGAATTCGGTTAGAGCTTCTGTCTGATATTGATATGCTTAATATGATAGAAAAAGGGATACGCGGTGGAATTTGCATGATTAGCAAACGACATGGAACTGCTAACAACAAATACATGAGTGATTATGATCCTTCACAACCTTCGAAATTCATTCAGTATTTAGACGCAAATAATTTATATGGATGGGCTATGTGTAAGCCTCTTCCTTTTAGAGGATTCAGATGGATGACTGAAGATGAACTTTTAAATTGGAAATCCATGTCTTGTATTCTCGAAGTGGACTTGGATTATCCTAAAAGTCTACACGATTTACACAACGACTATCCTTTAGCTCCTGAAGGACTAAAAATTAATAAAGTGGACAAGCTCGTTCCTAATTTAAACAACAAAGAAAAATACGTCATTCATCATGAAAACCTAAAACTCTATGAACGACTTGGATTGATCACTACTAAAATTCATCGAGGTGTTACCTTTGAAGAAGAACCCTTCATGAAACAATACATCGATCTCAACACTGGATTAAGAGCAAAAGCTAAAAACGAGTTTGAAAAAGAATTTTTTAAACTCATGAATAACTCTGTCTTTGGAAAAACCATGGAGAATATTCAAAAGCATGTTGATATTAAACTAATCACCACAAGAAAAGAAGTCTTGAAATTGTCAAGAAAGTCTAATTATGATAGAAATACCATTTTTGATGAAAACCTTACTGCAGTTCATATGAAAAGAACAAAACTCTTTTACAACAAGCCTGTTTACTTAGGACTAAGCGTTCTAGACATAAGCAAAACTTTGATGTTTGATTTCCATTACAACTATATCAAACCTAAATACGGAGATCGCGCGAAACTACTCATGACTGACACTGACTCGCTCATCTATGAAATCGAAACGAAAGATTTTTATCAAGACATTTCTGGCGATCTTGAAACCAAATTTGACACGAGCAACTTTTCTAAAGACCATCCTGCTATTGAAAACGCTGGGTTTAAAGTAGGGTTAAATAATAAGATTATCGGTATGTTCAAAGACGAGGCTGGTGGAAAAATAATTAAAGAGTTTGTTGGACTTCGTCCTAAGCTCTACTCTTACAAAACCTATGAAAAAGAAGAGAAAAGATGCAAAGGGGTTAAAAATAAAGTCGTTCAAAAACACATAACTCATCAAGATTATAAAGACTGCTTATTCAGTGGAAATGAAAAGCTTGCAGCTATGAACGTTATCCGATCACATCAGCATAACATTTACACCGAAGAGATCAACAAAGTCGCTCTCAGCGCTAATGACGATAAAAGACACATCTTACAAGACAGAATTCACACGCTAGCCATCGGACACTACAAACTAAAACCCTGTTTTACATTTATGGATTATGATAAACTCTTTGGCTCAGAACACGAGGCAGAGGCAGATGCAAAAAGCTTGATCGCAGAGTGCAGAAAGATTATCGAGGAAAACAAAGAAATTTCAGGTAAGTCAAAAAGCTTGATCGCAGAGTGCAGAAAGATTATCGAGGACACAAAAAGGTAAGTCAACAAAAATAATTGCAGAAAATTAAAAACACGACGTCATCTTGAATTCATTAAGTATTAAAAAAATGTCAATGCGCCATAATTCACAATTCATGATTGCAGAAAATCAGCATGTAGAATTATAAAAATGTCAATGCGGTATTAAGAAAATGTCAATGCGGTATTAAGAAAATGTCAATGCGCCAGAATCGTAAAAATACGACGCCATCTTGAATTCATTAACTATGGAAAACTGTCAATGTAGAATTATAAAAATGTCAATGCGCCAGAATCGGCAAGTCATAGTAGTAGCGTCTTACTTAGCAAACCACATTCCCGTTGTTTAATGTTAAGTGGAGAAAAAAGTAATTCATTTTGGCGCACGTTTTTGTTATAATTGGTTTTACTGTTTATTTAGAAGTTTAAACAAACATTTTGGATTTACACTCTTCCATCTTCTTCTTCTATACTTCTTACTTCAGTAATCTGATTAGTATACCAAACCACTACCAAACCAAGCCATCTTCAAGAAACTATGTCTCTATGGAATTACTTTACCAATCTTGACAGAGAAGAGGATAGCATCTCTGGCTCTGGCGAGTAATAAGTGCAAAGAAGTGATTAATTTCTCAAGGTAGAACCAGTGAAATTAAAGCTCCATACCTTCAACTTCTGAAGTTCCTTGAAATTCAAATTTACATTTTACAAAACAAAAAACTATAAAAACATTTCAATTTACATACAACTCGCATACCTTATGCTTTTAAATCCCGTAACTACTATAAGCGAGCCTTCAGTAATCGTTCAAATCGCCGAAACTAACATTTTAAAAAATCATAGACCAGTTCTTTAACAAAATCATCAGCTCAAAAAGGAAGCACGCATGTTTCCAACTGCAGCTATTTGACTTCACATTCTTCTAAACTCTTACAAGCATTTAAGTCAATTTTCTTTGGATTATCTTGATCAAAATCGCTGTTAGTTGCTGTAAACCACCGTTTATGACTTTTTTAGAACATAACGTATTTATTCCGTCTACGCTGTATGGCATATAGTTCTTTAGTAAAACGATGATGTTTGATTATGGAATCTACAATTATATCCATACCTTGTAGTAGATGAATTAAGAGCAGGCTCGCACCGACAAGCGCACTAATTGATCTGTTTTCTAAAAATATGAGAAATATTTATCCAAAAAGAAAAAAAAAATGAGAAAAATTTGTTTTCAAAATATATGAAAATATAATTTTTCACATCCATGAATACATATTGTTGTTCAATTGTTATCTCTCCCCAATTTGGGTTGACTTTGTGCCCGCACTTGTGTACGCATAGGTAAAGCGCCAGTACAATGCCAAAATTTATTGCTTGAACTGATCCTCGTTTTGATGGATTATGAGTGATAAACTATGAAAGATATATTATAGCCCCTGACGTTACTTAAGGCCGAAATAAGCGACGAGGTTGTGCACATATAGCCCAAGCGACAGGCAGCCTTCCAGATATACACGACTGCTCCACATTTTATTCCGCAACACGCGTTCAATGTAGTCCGACCCAATATATTTTATTAGGCCGACAAACTATACATACCACCAATAGTACTGCAGTTTTGACTTAAATATGTATGCGAAGAGCTAATACTTGCCCCAACCTAAGTGACTTTAGTCAGCTGCTAGCCAAGTACAATGTGCATGAGTGTATTGGTACGGTAACAATCGAGCTAAAGCAGTTGCACAACAGCCGTCTTTCCTGGACTAAAACGTGCTGCGGGCCTCCAGATGTTTATATCAAGGTGGCGTAATCAATGGCGGTTATCGTTTTGCAACTAACTCTGTATGGTCACTAAGAGAGTTAACGACCTTAACATTGTGGTTCGTCAAAGCAACCAAATCTAGTTGTAATGCCATCGACTGCAATCAACTTTTTTGTGTCAAGAAGGCTAAGACTGGTTAAGTTCTGCTCGTAGAGCTTCATCTGGTGACCAAGGTTCTAAGTAGCTGTTTATTTGTGTTTCAACTCTTTGCGTTCGTCGAGACTCTTACTTTAGCAGCTGTGTATTCTTGAAACTCATTCAATGTAGCCACTGGCAAAGAAAAGTACAACTCAGGTAATCCAAGAATCTTAAAAAATGACTTAGTGTTTCTAGTCACAAAGGGGCTTAGTAACTGAACTCTATACGTGAGTTTTGTCTTCAGTCGTTGTGGTGGGTCTTCAGAACCTTATTTATCATGTTAGTTTGTGAGTAACTACATTTTCAGAGTAATACATGCTTTCTAACACATTTATGACTTTCCTCTGGCCTGTTGTCTTTAACTTTTTTTTTAAGACTCTTCGTTTTTTTGTTCCCTTTTGTCCAGCAGGAAACAGTTATTTGTCAGAAACTTGCGTAATTCCTTCTGCATCCTGGTAAGTAATGTCGAAAACTGAGCTGAGCAGACATTTTGAATGAAGTTTGATTCGTAGGAACCCCATCAGGTCAATGAAAAGATTGGCAAAAGACCTTAATGCAATATTAAGTTCTTTTTAGGAGTTTCTCCAAAGTTCTGCTGCAGTTTGTGTGATTCTCTAGAAGATATGTCAGCAAATATTAAAACAGAATTGAAAATAAGGCCTTCAACAGAAATATGACTGATTTGGTAATTTAATTTGGTAAATTATACATACAAGCAAGTTGAATGCCTTGCAGGAGCTTATGCTTGTTTTCTTTTATTATCAAACAGATGAAAAACAGATTACTGAACGACCATCTAATATTTGATTTACTTAATGGGTTGGCATGAGCTTTAACACTGATTGAACACTGACTGCTTATTCTAGCATCTCTGAATCTTCTTTGTTACGGAATTAGTCAACTTTACCTGTTCATGCAAAATGCCTGCATCGATCATTTGCTCTATTTTCTTACTATTCACTCTAGATACCTCATGTCTTTAAGGTTACCCCATTAGTCAAAATTAAAAAGTTTCCTCAAGACTCTTCATGTATTAAAGCTTATATTACTTTTAAGAAAGAAATTGAGTGTTTGGTTGTGTGTTCTATTAATGAGAGAGAATCAACGAATCAGAACAGATGCGTTTGATACAGCAATTAACGTGTTACTTAATCATAATCATATTTTTTTCGCTATCATTGCATCAATCTAAACTAAAAGATCCCCTAATTGAAAAAAGTACTTTTTTTGAATATGTTCGAAATAGGCATTTATCTATTAACAGGGAAGCATTAATGTTTTACGAGAACAAATAAAGATTAAGAACAATAAAATTTATCGGTGACGCCTAGTGTTTTCTCGTTACAGGTTTGATATCGTTTACAGAAAAGGAATAGATAATATCTATCCAGACACTTTTAGTTGTATGTACTCTAGCAATGAACTTGTCTACTCTTTTACCTTAACACAATTCGTTAAGTCACTCAGTTGCTTTAGTTCGTTCTTGCAACCAACTTCTATAATTTGTAGATTCTTTATCTTCATTGGTAAAGATGTCCAAATTTATTCATGAAAAATGTGTAGTTACCAGTAGAACAACTCGGTAAAAGCAGCAGGGAAAAGGTCAAACAGAACGGTACAACGGGATTGCTCTAAAATCATAAATATCAATTTAAAGTATTGGGATGTAATCTTGATTAAAGAGCGAATAGAAGGGAGTGCATGGGGATGCATCCCAATATTTGCTCTTTAACCAACAGTGTTTATAATGAACTCCTCATTAACGACCCTTACGTGCCCAAGTACGCTCTGCTTTAGGAAACTCAATGCAGTCATGGCTCACTAACCTGGCAAGGTGTTACTAAAAAGACATTAAAAATTGGAAGTTTGAACCTGTAGTAAACGCAATATTTCGCTTAGACGATTAATCGTAAACGAAATATTCGTGAAATATTCTGCGGTCGTGCGGTTTATGTAAGTGATGTATTTACAGTACATCACTTACATAAACCGTATGAGACCTTCACTTGATCCCTCCTGAAGATTTACTTCCAACGTCCATCAAAAAAGAAAACGATTTTTTACCTGGACGATTAATCAGTTAAAAATTGAAAATATACAACGGTGGTTATGATGGTGTTGAACATTGGTTTATTAATAATTTTTCTTATTATTGTTTAGAAAGTAAGAAGTTCAAAAGTACCGTGCTGTTTCTTTGTCAATGGTTGAAATTTACAACATTTAGTTTTGTAAAAATGATCAATGTAAATGGAGCCAATCAATACATGCAGGGGGTAATTGACCAGAAGGTAAAAAGCTATTACGGTTTCACATCTGTTTGAGTGTTCTTGTAGTTAATGGTACTGTTTTTTAAAATTGAAAAAGTAATATAGTTTCAAAAGTTCCAAAATTAGTAAAAAAAAAAAAAAAAAATCGCTATAACTTCTATGCGCATGCGCTTACAGCCCTGATACTACGCTAAAAGATGAATTAGTTAGGTAGAAAAGTTTCATGTGAACTTTGGAAAATTTCTGGTGGAAAGTTCCAAAGTTAAACGCAGTGTGTCAACTTTCCGCTGTAGCAAACTAGCCCCGGTCTTCCTTACGAAGTGTTAAGTACTGAACTGCACGCTGCTTTTATTATTATTATATGAAATAATAGTTAAATGAAATATGTTTTGTGCCGCGGAAAGTACTTGTATAATTAAATGCTGCGCCACTTCATCAAATTTAGCAGTTTTTCTCAGAAGAAAAATGCCAATAGAAACTAGAAGCAAGAGTTAAATTTCCTTTGCGCAGAATATATAATGGCTGTGTAGTTATTATTGTTAAGCTGGTTTTATTTACAACAACTATTTTATAAAGTCCAGTTGAATTCGTGTTTTTTTAGAAAGTATCTTTTTATTATTTGTGCACAAATATTAATCTTCAAACATTTCTGATAACTTGGTGGTGAAGAAAAGGTTTTCTACATTTTAAAAAACACTGTTCTCACTTTGAAATTATAGAGAACTTGTCATATGGTGATTAAGGATTTAAAAATAGTAACACTAAATAAAATTAACAATAAGTTTAAAAAAGAATGTCACATTTATGTATGTGTCACAATATTTAAGTTGATAGGATCTGTATATAAAAAAAAACTGTATTTTAAATTGATAAAGATTTTTGAAAGTAAGGTTTGCATTACAGCAGCTAAGATTTCATTTACCTGCTGTTACAAAAACAGATGGAGCTTTTAGAGGGAAATACCATTAAACTTACCCAAATTGTAAGAGATTCAATGATTTAGAACATGTAAGAATGATACATGTTCTAAATCATTGAACTTCTTCAATGATTTAGAACATGTGTCATGATACATCGTTTGGTAGCTCCACCTAATACTCTTGTATCATCTAAGCTTCTTTCGCTAAAAGTCCTTCTATAAAATAACTTTGGGTTGCATTTAAGAAACTTAGTTGAGAAATTGTGAAGAATATCTGTGTAAGAAAAAATTTAAATAGTTGTAACATGAGCAAAGATTCTAAGAGGATAAACAGCAATAATAATATTGAAAATGTTAACAGTAATAATGAATTCACTTCTCCAACAAAGATTTAAAACTTAATCTTTAAAAGTAAAAAACTGAAAATATATTAAAGAAAAAAATAATTAGAAAATGGTTGTTTGTTTATCCATATTTATTATATTGTTTATATTGTTTATTTATTTATTTTTTATTTAAAAAAAACTTAAAACCTAACTTGTCTAAAAAGTCTATGCTTATTTCATTAAGAAGAAAAACAAATTTTTTGATCATTCCAAAGGTCATATTCGGTATGATTGCTTATTAGAAAGTTATTGTGGATTGAATCACTGCTTTCACTTAAATATACCTCACACTATAGAAAATGTGTTAGCTATTTTGTAGAGCATGCTAGCACCCGTGAATTCTCCTACCAGAATTATTAGCATCATGTTTTACTTCTGTAAATGTCGGAATAAATGTTATTGAGGACGGATTATTCGGGAAGTTTTTGTTGTTTTTTTAAAACAAGTAAAGGTTTTGAAATAAAAGAAAAGTAATCTTCTTGAAGTAATCTGCCAAGGACAATTGCCTGAACAAGAATCTCGAGTTTCTTGGCCCAATTTCCCACCAACGTTACACAAAAGTCTTACGCAGAGACTTGAATATGCACTGTATCTTGCAGAGGTGGGCATTTCCGATAAAAATTTCGATATTCCGATATTCCACTAGTGTCGGACTAAGGAAAAAGTATCGGACTATCGGACTAATATATAAATAAGACATCGGACTATTGGACTGATAATATAAGATATCCGATTTTCCAATAACTAACGGACTAAGCAAAAAGTATTGGAATATCGGGCTAAAAAAAATAATCTGACTTTGAATATTGGACGGTCCAAATTCGGTATTTCCGTCTTCCTAATAATTATAAATGTAATAAATTATTTTATTTGAAAAAGTTCAAATTCAAACATTGTGAGGACGACATTTGGGTGTATGTATTTGTTCCGCAGCATTATGTCATATTCTCTTTGCGCCTTTTTCAGTTTTTACTTTGCAACAATCATATTATGGAGATTTTCGAATTAAGAAGATTCAATATATATATATATATATATATATACAGTGGTGGCCAAAAGTCTTGGAACAAAACATTTAATGACCAAAAAAATTTATTTTTGATCTAAAGTATAAATTTTGAAGGTTTTAGGTATATTTTTAAAGAGAATGTTGTTTAAAAAAATACTTAGAACTTATTTATTTTTCTATTTATTTTACTGTTATCGTTTATTATTTTTAGTATAAAAATTTATCATAACATAAAATATGTTGTTCCAAGACTTTTGGCCACCACTGTATATATATATTTCCCAAGACAAAAACGCAAGATAAAAACCAGATGCAGTCGATTATACGAAAAATATAAAAATCACGATTGGATAATTGATGATGAATCTTATTTAGCTTTGAAGCATAGCACCATTTACGGAAACCAAAATTTCTACTCAAGTAACACTGCTTTGAAACCGCCAAGCGTAAAATATGATCCAGTTGAAAAATATGAGCAAAAAGTGTTGGTCTGGATTTGCGTTTCGGCTAAAGGTATTTCTATACCTTTTTTTGTACCTTCTAACCCAGATAGCACATAGACGTTGGCCCAACGTTGGATCAACGTCGAAAAATTCGTTGGCCGATGGTCGGCAACCGACATCGAGCCAACGTGGATTTGATAGTCGGCGCGACGTCGCAACCAACCGTTGGGTTAACGTTGGCCCAACGTCGGATATCGACGTTGGGCGAGCGTCGCATTCTGACGTTGGTCCAACGTATAATTCAAATAATATTAGTTTTACTTGTTTGCAAAAACTTTGATTTTGATTCAAAAGGTGTGCTTATCTTTACAATCAAAAACAAAGTTTTTGCAATCAAATTAAAACTATTTATTTGACTAAAGTGTAACTTTTTTCAACTAAAGGGTAACTGTTTCTTTAAGTAAAGCGTAACAGCTTCTTTGTAATGTTAAATAAAATGTAATGTCCAAATAAGTTTGAATAAAATTTGACGCTGATGAACGAAAATAAAACATTGATTAATGAACCAACTTAAATTAAACAATTACTAAGAGAAAATCAATATTTGTTGTAATAAACATAATTATGTTAAAGTATTTGTACAAATGTTCAAACAAAATAACGTTCTTCTCGACTGCTAAGCATCCTTACGAATCTTGCATCTTTACTTCACTTGAGACTACAACAACGTTCGAATGTTCCTCGTTATACAATTTGATAGAAATCTTTCGTTTTATGAGCTTTAGGCATTGCCATAGCTACTGCTAAAATTATAGGTGTTCATATATTTTTGTGTTTATATATATTATTAGCAAACACTTATCAGTTTCAATTTTTTTACACAAAGTTTCGTCAATAAAGACTTTTCAGAAATCTGGAGGGAGAGGGGAGGACTAATCGCTAATTAGATTTTTGAAAAGTCTTTAAAAGTGATTTCTAATAATTTATTATTGCTTTGTTTTTGTAAGAATAGAGGGGGTGTAACCTCTTCAAATTATCAAAATATCTTTTTTT
The DNA here is from genome assembly GCF_058129835.1 of Hydra viridissima. Classification (NCBI taxonomy): domain Eukaryota; kingdom Metazoa; phylum Cnidaria; class Hydrozoa; order Anthoathecata; family Hydridae; genus Hydra; species Hydra viridissima. The sequence goes on from NW_028324310.1 coordinate 11,343,720, forward strand.
TTTTTTTGTTAAAATTTATGTATGTACACACACATACACACACGCACACACACACATCAAATACAAAATCTATATTTAAATAATAAAATAGCTAATAACAAACATATGTAAGATATAAGCACTATATACAAATAAAATTTCCGTAAATAAAAACATAAAATATTTTTGATGTATTACCTGCATAAACATGGCGACAAAATATTTTTTTAAAAATAATTAGTACATTTGTTGATATTTCACTTTCATTTTTTAATGCCACATTTTTTAATAAACAGAAAATTATTGAAAAATAGTATCAGTATTTTACTGCAAAAACTAGAAGTAAAATGCTTCAAAATTCTCTTACACAAATAATATATGAATTCCAATCACCATTAAAATGCTGCAAATGCATATAAAATACATTACCGTATCCCTCTTTAACAGCTGTTAAAGAGGGATTTGGTAACAAATGACAAATTACAAAACAAATGCTTCACTAGACATAACTGAAAAAAAAAATTTTAACAAAAGTTTCATTCATTAAATAATGAAACAAAGAAATTTTAAATTAACACACCACTCAGCTAAAGATGCGATAATACCTTTTTCATTAGGATTGCTATCCAGATCACTTTAATTTTTTGAGTCTGATGTGAAATAGCGTTCATCCTGATCATTGTCATAGTAATTATTAAGAATTTGAAAAGGAAAATTATCTTCATCATTGTCAATATCAATCTCATATGAATTGTCATCATAACAAACATTTTCACAATCATTAGAAATACTGCAGGTAGACACATTACTTTTCTGATAACTTTCACCATAAATTTCTTATATATCTTATCAACTTGCTCTCTCACTCTTCTTCTGTTTGTTGCATATGAAGCAGCCATCTAAACTATTAGTATCAGTTAAATTATATTGTATAATATTAGTAGCCTAATATTATAAACCATTATTAATACAAAAAAACAAAATTTAAAAAAAAATTTAACTTGACTACATTAAAAATAAGAAGAGCAAGAGGTGATTTAATTCAATTTTATTTAATAAAATAAGTAAAAATATGGAGAAAGTTAAATGGAATCATCCTCCTAAAATAATTAAATATGCAATAAAAAGAGGTCATACTCAGAAAATGCAAAAGCAGTTCACACATTCTACCACAAGATTTAATGTCTTCACAAACCTAACAGTTAACAATTGGAATAATTAAACAGGAGAGATAATCAACTCTGATAATGTGAATGTCTTCAAAAACAAGTTTGGTTGTTTCAAAAACAAACAAAAGAAAATAAAAATACAAAAAAATAATGAAAAAATGAAAAATAAAATGAACACTTTTCCAAAGCTGTAAAAGTTTAACATCTACAGATGTTAGACTCACCACATTGTATGTGTAGAGCAAAAAATTTATTATTACTATTATTACATTCTAGCATTTTATATCTTTTACAAATTTTACATCCTATCATAAATACATAAACAGTAAATTACTTAAAGTTTTTTTTAGAACATTAAGAAATTTACTATCAATATTGATTAGTCCAAATATTGATTCGTCAATTCAATTTTTATTAAGAAACATATATCTTTTGAATAAAATACAAGTATAAGAGCATAAAATGTAGTCTTAATGCATGATATGGTAGCCTAATAGAAGCTTTATAGCACAATTTTGTAGATTCTCCTGCAATCAGTGCTGCTCTGAGGAGAATTTGGTGAAGCAGCAGAAACTTGCTTCAGGCCATGATAATAAACAGGGTACTCAAGTTCTTGATACAAAATTAAAAAATTCTACTATCTCTAATGTAATATAGAAAAAGTTTATTTACAAATTATGTAGCTACATAATTAGTAAACTACTAGTTTAAAGTTAAATAAACACAAAAATGGAAATAAAGTACCTGTATCTCTCTAACAAACTGGATTCTAACAAAGGGGGTTTCTTTTCACAACCACTTCTTCGCGTGATTCAATCTTTTTTGATTCTTTTAATACCACTTCTTCTCGTGGTTCAACCTTTCTGAGTTCTTTAACGACTACATTTTCTCATGATTCAACCTTTCCGAGTTCTATAACGACCACTTTTCTTCTCGTGATTCAATCTCTTTGTTTTAGAATAATTTCTTTACAACTTCTTTGCATAACCAACAGCTAACTAAAAATGGGATTTTTTTAAGAATGGCGTAAAACTAATTTAACACTAAAACCTGTAACACACTGAACGAATTCAAAAAAGCAAAAATTCAGTCGTATTCGGACGTTGGCCCGACTTTGGTTCGACGTTATTATTTAAGTGATAAAATAAAGCAACGCTTCCGACGCACAGTGGAAAATTGTAGAGCAACAGCATATCATAAATGTTTTTTACTAATGTCGCTACTGTCATTATATTTCAATTTTATTTAATAGTTTAATAGTCAATCATTGCTATAATGCAGGAATTTCACATAATTTTATGCAAAAATAAAAGATTTGAAGCCCTATTGTTTATTACTTTTGCGGATGTTCATTTCAAATCTGTTCGCTTCATCACTTTAAAAGTTAATTTTTTATAAAACTTTCCAGGAATAAGTATAAAGTATTATACATTTTTGAAAGGCTCATGTTATGGAGATTTTAAGAAAATTTTACATTTTTACTTAAATGGTTCAGTTTAGGAGTAATTATTTGAACAATAAAATATATGAAAAAAAATAATATTCTTCAGGTTTACTGAGACTTTTGGTAGTTACCCACGCTTCCCCACGCTTTACATTTAATGTAGTATTGTAGCCTAGGTGTTTATTAAAAACATGTATAAGAATGAGTTGCAGAAACGTGCGGTTTCCGAAATTATCGAGAAGAGAGTGATAAAAGTAAAAAAACAGAAAACCGCTTTTTATCATGGTTTCAAATTTTGTTCATTTATAACAATAGCTTGGTATATGTTTTTTAATTTATTATCAATTTTTTATTAATACCATGGCATTCTTTTATTTTTGCACTCATTTTGTGGTAAATGTACACTGCCAATATATAAAGAGTTGAAACATTTATATCAGTATAACAAATTTACAGTGGAAATTAAACCAACTCGTTTGACTATTGAATATTACTTAAGTTACTTTTGTGACTTGTTAAAATGACAACTTTTAAGTGTTTGAAATGTAAATTATTGCTTTCTGTCAACAATTTTAAAAGAAAATTATCTTTCTTGGGACAACTTGTGTTTATCATTAGTGATATTTAAAGGCACATTATTCCGTCTTTTAATAAACGATGGATTCTGGCGTCACGGAAAAAGGAAGCTTTTTTATCTAAGAACAGTGATTGGTTGGATATTGTGTATCTTTACCTAACTCAGAAGAGGCAATTACCGACTCCACGCCATCTACTTCTTTTGAAAAACGCGGAAGGCCGTGCGTGTCTTATGGAGATTCGTCAGAATCCAGCAAAAAAAGAAAAAATTCCATGTTACTTAAGGAATATGGATTCGAGCATATCTTTAATACATATCTTCAGGCGTTGCATTCAATAGGAGAAGAAGTAGAAGCAAAACTTGTGGAATCATTAAGGATTGCTGATAAAGACAGAAAAAAATTAATATCGAGTTTTATGGAAAACGCAAGCCAGAAAAATATGCTAACGAATGAAGAAGCACTCAGCATGTTTATTAATTTAGATTTAACAAAAACACAATATTTGTACATGAGGAAGGTGACAAATGAACGAAATTGTTCCATATTCCATATTGTAAAATTCAAGAAATTAAACAGACCTGCTATCCACCATCTTCTGCAATAGAAATTACAAACACACATGCGAAAATTCTGGAACTGCAAGATTTATTGGATCACACTGTAGCTAGAATTTTGAACATAGATTCCGTGTACAGTATTAAACTCAAGCATTTACTTTCATACAGTAAATGGGGCTGTGATGGTTCCTCTGGCCAAAGCCAATACAAGTAGAAACTTCCAGAGGAATCTGAACTTTTTTCTGATGCAAATTTGTTTACTAGTTCTTTGGCGCCTATCAATCTAATTGATAAAGTAACTGGCGCAGTTGTTTGGCAAAATCCGGCACCTTCATATGTTCGTTTTTGTCAACCTATATGCATAGAATTTTGCAAAGAGACTTCCAAGAAAACTAAAGCCATTGTAGATGAAGTAAAGAGCCAAATAAATTCTTTGCGTGAAATGTGCAAGAACTTGATGAAGATACTCTGCAGCTTTTGAAAGTCAACGAACTAATTTCAGGAACTGAAAGTCCCTATGTAGTTATGATATAGTACCTTTAAGGTGGTACAAGGGTAAAAAACGGCTATTTTTGATAAAATTTGAAAAATACCAAAATTAATGTTTTGAATTCTTAAACCTACCTATTTCAATATGCGTTTTGCAAAAACGCATATTAAACAAAGACCTTAGAAACGCTTTTTTTCTCGCTAAATCTAAATTTTTCAGAAAAAATAAGTTTTCATAGAAAATAGATAATGGGCTGAAATTTTGCAGGTTTAAAGATGAACATATTACGAATGTTGTCTATGAAGCAAATTTTTGTTATTTTTTATTTAAAACTCATTTTTATCATGCTTTGGTCCCAAACTTCCTTTATATTTATATCTTAAAGTTCGAATGTCAACCTGGTAAAATTAAAAATGTTTTAAAAAATTCTGTTTCATAGAAAACATTCTTAATACATTAAAGAATTCATATTCAAATTTTCAAGAAGTTTTGACTCTTTTTGAGTTAGTTATATTAGATGAAAGAATAAGCAGTTTTGGGGGTAACATAACACTAATAATGCGCATAATTATTGACGTCATCACTAAATTTTTTTTTTGTAGCTACTGTTTTATATATTTTTTTTGTTCATTAATAGAAAAGAGCTAAAGTCTATTAATAGTTTTCAATTTCTTGTTAAAAAGTTACCTTTACCCTGGTACCACCTTAATATACCTATACATTATTTCATAAAAACAACTATTTAAAAATTGTTATTAAGAAACTGTTTTAAATATTTCAATAATTAGTAGGTAAGCACTTTATGTATTTTTCGTCGTTTTTAATAATTTTAAGGTATTTTCATACATTTGTAAAGCATTGTGTTAAAGTGTAAATTAACAAACTGCCAATTATGAAGTTTTTGATTTTTATTTATTTATTTTTAATATTGTATTACATAAAATTCTTATAAAAAGTATTTCATTAGAAGCATCATATACTACTTTACATTTGTGCAAAATTTCAAATCTCTATTTTTAGTAACAAAAAAGTTATCGATTTTTGGTCCGAAACACACCTTTATTTTCCACTGTGCGACGTTGTGCCAACGTTGGCCCAATGTATGTGTGCTAGCTGGGAAGCAATCAATCAAGCAAGAATTAATCCTGAGCGAGTGCATCAAAAAAAGACTTGTTCCTTTCATCAAAGCAAATCAACTAGACGACAATATTTACATATTCTGACCTGACCTAGCAACATCACATTACGCAAAAACTGTAGTGGAGTATTTCAGACAAAATAACATCAATTTTGTTGAAAAGGAAGACAACACTCCCAACGTACCTGAATGCAGGCCTATTGAGGACTTTTGGTCTCAATTGAAAGGAGAAGTATACAAGAACAACTGGCAAGCAGTAACTATTGATCAACTTTGCAATAGAATAAAGTATTGTTTGAATAAGATCGACTTTACTGCCATACAACGCCTTGTAGGATCGGTAAAAGGTCGAATTATTATCGTTTTATTAAATTTTAAATTTCTATTTATAGTTATAGTTATCATTTTTATGATTTTAAGACCTATAATTTTGCACCGTTTTGTTAGACCTTTTGCCTGAGTTATTCTACTGGTAACTACACCTTTTTCATGAATAAAATCTTGGATATCTTTACCCATGAAGGCAAAAAATCTAGAAATCAAAAAAGTTGGTTGCAAGAACGAACTAAAGCAACTGAGTGACTTAACGAACTGTGTAAAAAAAAAAGAAAGAGAAGACAAGCTCATTGCTAGAGTACATACAACTAAAAGTGTCTGGTTAGATATTAACTATTCCTTTTCTGTAAACGATGTCAAAGCTGTAACGAGAAAACTCTAGGCGTCACCGATAAGTTTTATTGTTTTTAATCTTTAATTGTTCTCGTAAGTCATTTATGCTTCCCTGTTAATAGATAAACGCCTATGTCGGACATATTCAAAAAAAGAACATGATTCCTTTTGAATCAGGGGATCTTTTAGTTTAGATTGATGCAATGATAGCGAAAAAACTATCATTTTGATTAAGTAACACATCAATTGCTATATCAGATGCATCTGTTCTCATTCAATAATTCTCTCTCATTAACAGAACACAGAACCGAACGCTCAATATCTTTCTTAAAAGTAATATAAGCTTCAATGCATGAAGAGTCTTAAGGAAATATTTTAAACTTGACTAATAGGATAACCTTAAAGAAATGAGGTATCTAGAGTGAATAGTAAGAATAAAGTTGACTAACTTTGTAACTAAATGATCAAAGCAGGGATTTTACATCAACAGGTAAAGTTGACTGACTTCGTAACCAAGAAGATTCATACATGCTAGAAAAAGCACATTTTTCATAGTTGTAAGTTGAATTCTTCGTTTTAGCAGCCAAAAAGAAGTGGTTGAGGTTATAGCTATGTTGCTCTTGTGTCATTTCCTTTACTTAATTCAGTAATTTTACTTAGGGTATCACAGATTGTAATTTAAATTCTTTCCCTTAATTGATGTTGGTCTAAGATATCAGTTAATTCTTTAATCAGTTTAAAGCTTATTATCACTAAGAGTTAGTGCAACTGAGCGAACTTTGCGGTTCTGATTTTTAATACAACTTGCATTTCTCGCTTATTCATTTTCTAACTATCAAAGTACTGAGTTTACTGAAAACGAAATTTACTGAATGATTTGGAATAACATATACGTCAGAAAAAGGACGATTTTTTATTTTTTTACAAGTTCTTTAAACTTTCATTATCATCCATCAAATAAATTTTTTCAAAAACATAGTTAAAGATAAAAGGGTTTAATAATGTTTAATCAATAAAGCCACCATCTGCTGCGATCATAGCATTAAACTGGACCAGAACTTTGAGAACACTGCTTAGACATTCGACTCTAAGGTTTCAGCCATCTGCTAAATGATGACAGCCTTGAGAGTTGATAATCTCAGGTATTGACCTAAATATACGCCACACCTTTGAATGAGCCTTTTGAAACATTTCAGATTGAGAGCATTTAGACAATCAATAAGCAGAAGCATTTTGGTTCTGACATTTGAATTGGCACTGATGTTCTACTTAAAATTATGCATTAAGAACTTTTGCCAATCTTTTCATTGACCTGATGGGGTTCCTACGAATCAAACCTCATTCAAAATGTCTGTTCAGCTCAGTTTTCGACATTACTTACCAGGATGCAGAAAGAATTACGCAAGTTTCTGACAAATAACTGTTTCCTGCTGGACAAAAGGGAACAAAAAAACGAAGAGTCTTAAAAAAAAAGTTAAAGACAACAGGCCAGAGGAAAGTCATAAATGTGTTAGAAAGCATGTATTACTCTGAAAATGTAGTTACTCACAAACTAACATGATAAATAAGGTTCTGAAGACCCACCACAACGACTGAAGACAAAACTCACGTATAGAGTTCAGTTACTAAGCCCCTTTGTGACTAGAAACACTAAGTCATTTTTTAAGATTCTTGGATTACCTGAGTTGTACTTTTCTTTGCCAGTGGCTACATTGAATGAGTTTCAAGAATACACAGCTGCTAAAGTAAGAGTCTCGACGAACGCAAAGAGTTGAAACACAAATAAACAGCTACTTAGAACCTTGGTCACCAGATGAAGCTCTACGAGCAGAACTTAACCAGTCTTAGCCTTCTTGACACAAAAAAGTTGATTGCAGTCGATGGCATTACAACTAGATTTGGTTGCTTTGACGAACCACAATGTTAAGGTCGTTAACTCTCTTAGTGACCATACAGAGTTAGTTGCAAAACGATAACCGCCATTGATTACGCCACCTTGATATAAACATCTGGAGGCCCGCAGCACGTTTTAGTCCAGGAAAGACGGCTGTTGTGCAACTGCTTTAGCTCGATTGTTACCGTACCAATACACTCATGCACATTGTACTTGGCTAGCAGCTGACTAAAGTCACTTAGGTTGGGGCAAGTATTAGCTCTTCGCATACATATTTAAGTCAAAACTGCAGTACTATTGGTGGTATGTATAGTTTGTCGGCCTAATAAAATATATTGGGTCGGACTACATTGAACGCGTGTTGCGGAATAAAATGTGGAGCAGTCGTGTATATCTGGAAGGCTGCCTGTCGCTTGGGCTATATGTGCACAACCTCGTCGCTTATTTCGGCCTTAAGTAACGTCAGGGGCTATAATATATCTTTCATAGTTTATCACTCATAATCCATCAAAACGAGGATCAGTTCAAGCAATAAATTTTGGCATTGTACTGGCGCTTTACCTATGCGTACACAAGTGCGGGCACAAAGTCAACCCAAATTGGGGAGAGATAACAATTGAACAACAATATGTATTCATGGATGTGAAAAATTATATTTTCATATATTTTGAAAACAAATTTTTCTCATTTTTTTTTTCTTTTTGGATAAATATTTCTCATATTTTTAGAAAACAGATCAATTAGTGCGCTTGTCGGTGCGAGCCTGCTCTTAATTCATCTACTACAAGGTATGGATATAATTGTAGATTCCATAATCAAACATCATCGTTTTACTAAAGAACTATATGCCATACAGCGCACGTAGGAGTATTTGACGATTTTAGCTGGCCAAAATTGGAATTATTAAAAGTGGCCGTACCCACTTAATTACCTACCCTTATTATCTCTCGATAATGGTCGCTTAATGAGCAGTTAATGGTTTGGTTATAAAAGTAGTAATTGGAAGTACACAGTCTAGTTAAATATCCGATCTATAACTGCGTGGTTCATTTTATTTACGAGCGATTTTAGTGGTGTTTATTGAAGCTGTGTACAAGTGTTTACAACAGAAGTTTTACAGTGTTTTATCATGGATGAATCTATGACAGGTATGTGCATTATTTACTCTTACTACCGTTTTGAAATATTAATTACCACAAAAGTTATGTACCATGAAACTTAGCATTTTTTTAACGAATTTTAAAGTAAATTTTGACTTTAAAAGTGAAAAAGTTGTAGTGCGCATTGAAACCCTCTTAGTTTTTTTCGTTTTTCTATGAGTTTATACCACTAGCTATTTAAAAATCTTAATTTCAACTGCCTGTTGATGTCATCTAAATTTTAATCATGTTCTAAGCACATCAAGGTCCAAGATGAATTTTTCAACTTAATTTTTTTTTCTAGATGGGTCATCAGGGATGCAAACAATCTCTCGTTTGGATTTCTACAACAGTATTCAGCAGCAGGAGGCTCCAAATTTCAATGAAAAAATGGACTTAGCTGATCAAAATTTGTTATCAAGAAATCAATATACCGAAGAACTAAAAACAGTATACAAGCGTCAAATGTCGAGGTTGAAAGCTATTTTTAGAAAAATGTGGTCGTCTTCATCCAGAACTCATGAAATATTTATTAAGAAGCATGGCCCTTGGCTGCAAGGGAGTTTCCAAATACCGGGTACCCCATCCACTCCATCATCAGCAGGACGTTTTGTCGATTTTAAAGAACGTTCAAAGAGGAGAAAAACAGAACAGCTCAGGAAAGATGTGGAACCAGAAGCTATTGTTTTTGCAGCTGAAACTTGTTTGACAACAAGTGGCAAAAGAAGTGCTGCAACCGTCCTCAAAGATCTTAAAACATCTCCAAAACGAGCGGGAAAGTATAAAAAAGCCTATCGCAGCAGTCTTGAACCAACAAAAAAATCATTGACACCGTTAGAGGCTCTTTTAATATTTACTGACGCAGGCCTAACAAAATCTCAATATGAAATCGTACGTACAAGTGACAAGAAGCAATGGCCCTGCTACAGTATTTTGGTCAAAGAAAAAAAAACATGCTATCCTGATCCTGATTCGTTCACAGTCACAGAAAGTTTAGCTGAAGTAGACTTACAAAGTCTGTTAAACCATACTGCCGAAAGATTGGTGTTGTATTTAGAAGAAGTTATCAAGACTCTAACGGAAAGTGGGCGTAAACATATGAAATTATTTACGAAATGGGGTTGTGATGGCTCCCAGCAGACACAGTTTAATCAAAAGTTTGAGGATGACTCTAATTCTGATGCCAGTATAATTCAATGCTCAATGGTTCCATTACAGCTAACTTGTGGAGTAAATAAAAAGGTTATCTGGCAAAACCCTACACCATCGTCTCCAAGGTTTTGCAGGCCAATGCGAATTAGGTTCATAAAAGAAACTGCTGATGTAATAGCTGAAGAAATTGCTTACATGGAAAACAAAATTGCAGGCTTGAAACCAACTCAACTTCAAGACATAGCAGTAGAACATGTGATGATGTTAACTATGAATGACGGAAAAGTCATTAACGCAGCAACCACCATTAAATCGACCATGCGATGTTATATTTGTGGAGCAACATCAAGACAATTTAATGATTCGGACAGAACATGTGTTGACTATCAAAGCAGCTACAAATTTGGACCATCCATTCTGCATGCAAGAATACGGTGTTTTGAAAGTCTCCTTCACCTATCATATAAATTGCCTGTAAAAAAATGGCAGAAAAGGCTGAATGAAGATGAGAAGAGACTCATCTCAGATAGGAAAAAGAAAATCCAAGATGAATTCAAGAGCAAAATGGGCATTCTTGTCGACATACCTAAGGTTGGATTTGGGAATACCAATAACGGCAACACAAGCAAGAGATTCTTCAACGACCCGGAAACATCTGCAGATATCACTGGAGTAGACTTCCGTTTAATTTCCAGAATGAAAATTATCCTAGAAGTAATTTCCAGTGGCCACAAGATTGATGTAGAAAAGTTCAGACAGTATACTTTGGATACTGCAAAGCTTTATGTTGAACTATACCCCTGGTGTCCAATGACTCCAACTCTGCATAAAATTTTAGTACATGGTCCTGATATAGTAGAGAATGCGCTTTTGCCAATTGGACAATTGTCGGAAGAGGCTGCCGAAGCCAGAAACAAACATTTTCGGGAGTACAGACTTAGCTATGCTAGAAAATTTTCTAGAAAAGATTGTAACCAAGATATCATCAATAGGTTATTGTTAACATCCGACCCTCAGTTGTCCAGCATTGGGAAAAAGAAACACAAACTTACAAAGCCTTTTTCAAAAGAAGCTGTGGAAATGCTTCTTCCTGGAGAAGTCCAAGATTCCGACACTGAAAACAACGAAAATGAAGAATATTCTGACAATGACGAAGTGGAACCTAATTAAATATCAAAATATAGTATGTTATTTACCATAATAAAGTTTGAAAAATAATAAATCTTTTATTTCCTCAAATCCTATTGAATAGAATAAAATGTAATCCCTAAAGTACCCATCTTTCCCCTATATTGAACGCCACTGGCATGGATTTGTACAGAAAACATTTAATTTACAATTTCTTGTCATATGGTTAAGTTTTCAGCTGTTAAAATGAGAGAAATAATTTTGGCCAGCTAAAATCGTTAAATACTCCTACGTGCAGCGTAGACGGAATAAATACGCTATGTTCTAAAAAAGTCATAAACGGTGGTTTACAGCAACTAACAGCGATTTTGATCAGGATAATCCAAAGAAAATTGACTTAAATGCTTGTAAGAGTTTAGAAGAATGTGAAGTCAAATAGCTGCAGTTGGAAACATGCGTGCTTCCTTTTTGAGCTGATGATTTTGTTAAAGAACTGGTTTATGATTTTTTAAAATGTTAGCTTCGGCGATTTGAACGATTACTGAAGGCTCGCTTATAGTAGTTACGGGATTTAAAAGCATAAGGTATGCGAGTTGTATGTAAATTGAAATGTTTTTATAGTTTTTTGTTTTGTAAAATGTAAATTTGAATTTCAAGGAACTTCAGAAGTTGAAGGTATGGAGCTTTAATTTCACTGGTTCTACCTTGAGACATTAATCACTTCTTTGCACTTATTACTCGCCAGAGCCAGAGATGCTATCCTCTTCTCTGTCAAGATTGGTAAAGTAATTCCATAGAGACATAGTTTCTTGAAGATGGCTTGGTTTGGTAGTGGTTTGGTATACTAATCAGATTACTGAAGTAAGAAGTATAGAAGAAGAAGATGGAAGAGTGTAAATCCAAAATATTTGTTTAAACTTCTAAATAAACAGTAAAACCAATTATAACAAAAAAGTGCGCCAAAATGAATTACTTTTTTCTCCACTTAACATTAAACAACGGGAATGTGGTTTGCTAAGTAAGACGCTCAGCGCATGGAACAAATTTGAACAGTTTTGCACCCTCCTGACGCAAATTCAAAGGTTGTTCTTAAGCGCAGTTTTCGTGTTATTGTAAAAGCATTTAAATTACGTTTTTACACTAGGCCGGGTGAATAAAAAAGAGCAATTGCTTTTACTCAGCGTTTTTGGAGTAATTGCTCAACTTTACGTGAATAAAAATTTAGAGCAATTGCTTTTTTTTCGCGAAATCTTTTACTCATGAGCTTTTACTTAAATGTTTAGCGATTGCTCACATATGAGAAAAGCGCGTGAATAAAAACGCTACAACTAAAGAAACGGCGATCAATTGCTTTTATTTTTATGAGCACCTATATTAGTTGCTTTTTTTTTTTTTTTGATAATTGGACATTGATTTTATTATTTTACTACTATGTTTTACTATTTTTTGACTATTTATGTATATATATATATATATATATATATATATATATATATATATATATATATATATATATATACGTTATGCATTTAGTTATAATTATACTAGCACGTTTTTGACACAATTATTTTTTTGGAATATATTTTTGGCAAAAATGAAGTTGCGCATGATGTCTTCCAAAGTTTTTGTGTGTTTAATTCAATATATATATTGCGCACTCCGTCAACATCAAGAGTAGTCAACAGTAGTCAACAGTAGTCAACAAGCATAGGCGCCGAGTTCACGTGGGCAACAGGGGCTGTGTCCCCCCAGGAAATTTATACTAATAATATATTATCACGGATTATCATGAGGGCGAGATTATCTATTCGCCCCCGAGATAATCCGTGATAATATATTGTTAGTATAAATTTCCTGGGGGGGGGGGCACTGCCCCTGTTGCCCCCGTGAACTCGGCGCCTATGTCAACAAGTAGTCAACTCCGTCAACAACAAGAGTAGTTAAAGAGTACTTGCAAATTTATGGGTATCAAGGTATTAGATATAGTGAACAGTAATTAACAAACATAATAATAAAACATATTATTTGCATTAAAAATACATATTAAAATACTTCTTTAAATGGCTCAAATGTTTACGAAAAACTAAATCCTTTAGTATTCGAAAGGCACCACCAACAGCTTAAAACGAATATCACAAATTATATCGATTTACGGGTGATAACGTTACGTGGCTAGCAAAACACTTTTTGGAAAAAAGTGATGAAACTCGGGGAGGATCACTAACAACCAAGCAAAGAATGGAAGTTACACTACGTTATCTAGCAAACCCTAGCTTCCAAACTGGAATTTCAAACGAAACTGGGATTCATCGCAGTACTGTTTCAAAAACTGTCTCTATGACGCTTCACTTGCACTTGGAGTTTGTTTTGTGCCTGTCGATATTGCCTCTAGGCATATATTATATATATATATATATATATTAATATATATATATATATATATATATATATATATATATATATATATATATATAACAGTATGTACATAAGTTTATACAAAAAGTTGTCTTTACCAACCATCAATTTGTGTGAAAGTAGGATTCTTTTCTGTATCTAAAAGATTAGCAAGTTTTACTTCACTCATTGAAAGCTTTATAGGCTTGTTTCCAGCTCGATGGATATCAGACATTTTTTTCAGCCTTGTTTTCATGTTGGCAATCTTTTTCGCCAATGTTTTTATATCAATCTTTGTTCCTGAAAAAAAGAGCAATTGCTCTTTTTTATTCACCCGGCCTAATAACACGAAAACAACTCATGACGCGTTTACGTCGATAGATTAAAGGGGACTTAAAAGAAGAGAAGGAAATCGAGTAATTTAGATTCAGTACTATTTATTCTATAAAAATTGTTTTCTATAAAAAAGTTTACAAATTAAATATTTATTTTTTAGAAAATATTTTATAGCTAATTTAGTAATTTGTTTAGAAATACACTGTTATGCGAAAATTGTTTAATATCATTAGCAAGATGTTACAAATATGATTATGTAGATCTGTTAAAATGTTAAATGTATGATTTTGTAAAAACCTTTCTGAGGTAATTCTGTGAATTAAATTCTAAATGTTTGGATTTCACAAAAACTTGATTGGATCCTTATGTAAAAGTTGCAGTTTCGCACAAGGCTACTTTAAAGAAGTAGCTTTATTAAGTCTAATTTGCTAAAATCTGTTTTAGATAAATTTTACTAAAGATACAATCAGTCCTGCATTGGCTATTAAAGTCGCTTACATTTCTTTGACGTTACAATCAAAGTATAAATTAAAAATTTTCTAACTTTCTCCAATCAACGTTTAAATTTAAACTTTCTACATATTTTACCAATGGTAACGGGCCGCCCAATATCAAAATATTTACTCAACGTGCGTTACACCGTAGATTAGATTCTGTAAACAAAAATGCTAATTGAATCTGGTTCCTTCTAACTTACCATTAACAATAATAACAATAATTCGGTTACAAATGCCACATTTAACAACACCTACCTACAATAATAATAAATATCACTTTCAACATGGTCCTTAACAATAATTTAATTATTACTGTCTCTCTGAACACCTCATTATCTAAAAATTTTTCTACTTATTTGTGGCTATTTGTAGTGCTTAGTAATGATTGTTTTTGTATTGTGGCTTTTAGAAGTTGTTGTGATTGTGTTATTTTTAAAAATTTATTTCTAATTTGCTTTTTAACTGACTAGAATTTCAAATAGTTTTCATGTGTCTAGGTTTAGTTTAAAAGGTTCAAATGATTCATTCTTAAAGATACTAAATGTAGGAAAAGGTTATTCTTTTTATTTTTTACTTGGAATTCTGTAATTGTGGGTGGGAAAATGTTATCAGTTTTACAAATTTAAAAACAAAATTTTACTTAATGGGAAAATGCCCAGAATTTAACACTTCCTAAAGTGATTCTTAAAAATTTAACACTGTAAGATAAGTTTGTTTATTTTATAGTGTTAGACTAAATAACTAAATTTCACAGATTTTCAGCTATATAAATGCAGAGTTTTGGACTATTGTATTAATTGTTAGAGAATGTTGGTGAGGAGTCAGACACTCTATACATATTTGTAAGTTATGTATAGCATTATTTTTAGTCGTAATGTATTCTTCATTTCAAGAAACCCTTGATCAATTCCCTTCTGGGAATGATGATATTTTCACAAAATACCAAAGTTTAGCAGCTTTAGAGGAAAACCTGTTTAATTTCCCACATCGACCTATTGAAAAAGAAGCACTGAAACTTGAAGAGCTAGAAATTGTTCAAAGAGTAAACAAAAAAAGAAAAGAAACTTTAGACTTATTAGTCAATCAAGAAATAAAACCAGACTACCAAAGTGATATTTCTGCTGATGTTTTGAAGAAAGAAGTTCCAATCTTTCAGAGGGTTAATGTTGGAGAGAGTTTAGGAGGGGTATGCTTTTACTGTTAGAATATTTGTATTTTACATATAAACTTCTCTTATTTTCTTTGATAGTTTAGAAGATTTTAGAAGATCCTGGATGTTTTCCATGAACTTATTTGTGTTATTGATGTAGGATCAAAAATGGTGCATTTTAAATGTATTTTGAATTTCAAGAAGTATCATACCTTGCATAACATTTTAGATACACTGTGCAGCAATTTAGTTAATTGTATTGAAATTCAGTTTAAAAAAATAGCTCATAATTATGTTGTGGCAAATGTATAACATAAAAGATTTCTCTTTTTTTTAAGCTTATAATGATTTGTTAAGCATATTCTTAATGTTTTATTTAAAATTATAAATAACATTTCTTCAGTAAATGTAACTAATTTCTTGAATAAATTCACTCAATGATGTATTATAAATGATAATTGTTCAGCTAAAAACAGTTTAGTAGAATAATCTTTATGACAAATTAATCCACCATTAAAAAACGATATGTACTGTAAAATGTATTATTGGTTATCTGAAAAGTTTCAAAAAGTAAATTTATGATTTATAACTTTAGACTCCCATAGATGAGCTAAATCAAGCTGGAGAGCTTCTGTGTGAAGCATTGTTTATTCGAGCAAAGTATATGGCATTGAGTTTGCAAACTTTTAATTCAACTACAGCACGCAGTCTCCAAACTGTCAATGAAAAATACAACCTCAAAGATTTCTATGATCGAATTGCAAGCTCTGGGTATTTAAATTTTTGTGAAAAATTGCAATGTTGAAGCAACACTCTTGTTGTTTAGTTTTTTATTTTTAATTTTTAACATCTTTATTGTTCAATATTAAATAGCGACTTAATGTTTTCAATATTTTGAATTAAAATATTGAAAACATTAAAAGTTTAAATTTGATGAAGAGAAAATATATTTTTTAACAACAATAACTTGTTCTAAAAAGAGTTAAAAAGTATTTCTGTTGAGTTTGAGGAAGCTTCTATTTTTAACAAAAATTTAGTTTAAAATCTCAGTTTCTTCAAGTTTTCCAGCTTTCTAAATATTTCACATAGCATTCTGTAATAAATAAATTTCAAATAAATCACTGACTAAGCACATTTAATGTATGAATTGTATAAAGTTGACTTGCAAATGACATCTTTTATTGACTTCATAAAGTTTTAACTGTAGCAGCACTTTGTCAGTTATTATTCCGTATTCTTCATATCTTCTATACGTGTCTTGTTTCCCAACTCTTAATATTGCTTCTTTATTTTCTTCTTGTCATGCATTTTAATCCTATGATTGCTTATTTCTCTGATTTAGTTTTATTTGTGGCATGTATGCATATATACATTATCTTTTTGTTCCCTAAAGTTTTAAAAAGTTTCAATCTCTATCTTTCTAGGTGTTCTTTTCTTAATAAAGTCTGAATTTTAAGCTGTGTACGACATAAAATATTTGTCTGTTAAAACTTTTCTTAATACAAATTGAAATTATCCAATAGTTACCAATGAATTCCAATAATCTTCCTCAAAATCTGACTTCTCTTAAGGAGTGCTTTTTTTTTTCAATATAAATTATTTCTCACACTTCTTGAACTAATGGTAAAATTGTTATTTGTTTCCTTGTAATGGTTTAATGTCGCACTTATGAGATACTGGTATGATTTCAAAGCATTGGTTAAAGTTGGAAGATAATTTCTTTACTGCTTAAAGGTTGGAGGTTTATTTTAACATGTTTTTTTACTTAAAATAGTTTGTAATCTGAAGATATGAAATATTTTATAAACAAATACATAATTGAGGTATAGCATACATTATTTGTCGCTTATTTAATCACAATAATACTTTAATTTGATTGTGTTAAAAATGTATATTATATGCTAGTACCAGAAAGCTAAGTCTCTAACTAGTCATTAGTATGCTCTTCCAAATCAGTCACTTACTGTATGTTTTTCAGTTTTCTTCCTCTTTCCTAATAAGATGACTTGTTCAAAACTGAATTTAAATGCATACTTATTTAATAAAAAATCAATTTCCACATATTGCATTCAAAAAAAAACTATTTGCAATTTTGATAAAGAGGCTTGTAGAATACGAATAATCTCCATAAAATAAAAGAGTAGATCTCAAATTTCTTTTCACATTTCAACGACTATTAGCATCCATTTTCATTGCTAAGTTTATAGTTTTTTTATAAATCAATTTGTATGACAAAACTATTTTAAAAAATAATGATGGAATGTGAAATAGTTTGATAAAGTTTTGAAATCCTCCAACTTGATGTTTAAAAAGTTATCAACTATTGTAGTGCCTTGTTGCATTCTGCAATATTAAAGCCTAAAAACTATTAGTTTTAACCCATGATTTGGTACCTGTGTTTTGAATAATTTGGTGGTACATTACTTGCCGAACTGTAAAAGAAATTTTAAATTGTTGTTTTGTTATATTCAATGTTTGTTTGTTTGAAAATAAAGTTTAAGTATTTTACATATAAAGCTGTTGTAATGTTCTATGGTTAATATATAAATATTAAAAAATACACATAATGCAAATGTTTTGAAAGTGAAAAATGCCTTAAAATAACCATTTACAAAATCTAGTTTTCAATAGTTTTATGATCACATGTCTAACAAGATGAGCACAACAAGATTCAAACATGTGAGGCTGGATTATGCTTTTTTAGCATGAAACTTATCTCCTTAGAGATAGGCTTTATATTAAAAAAGCGTCATCCAGCCTCACATGTTCAAATAAGCTGCTATGTTTTTGCAAAACTTTCTTTGATCACATTGAGTCTATTAGGTCCCATTGAAGAACTAAGGTAAATGTAACATTCTAGTCTTCTTCAACAGATTTTTTCCTATAAAAGTAAATGTTTTGTTTTACATGAATGAAATTCTAGTTTTTATGAAAAAGGATTTTATCTTCTTAGCAATGTGCATCCTTCAAGAAAATGAAAATCTTTCTCCTTGTGGCACTGTTTGGAAGCCTTATCTTTGCGATATTCCTGGTGATAGTGGTTATGAGTTTGAGCTTGTAGATGGTTTGTTTAGAGTTTACGGCCATAAAAAGTCTCAAGGGACATCTACTAAATCAGTAATACATCCTATGCCTCATATTGAGGAGTTTATGGAAGATCAAAAGGTTCTACTAACATTGTCAACTCACGGACCAATGTAGTTAATTAAAAAGTTTTATATTTCTATAAGTATAAAGAAAATGCAATACGACTAATCATTTTTGTGCCAGCAAATATATAATTTAAGTAAGTAAAAAAGAAAAAAAAAATTTTTTGTAATTAACTGAGGAAATGAATTGTTTTTCTGTTTTTTTTAAGAAAATCATTTACATTTCGACGACTCCAGTTTCTGGAGTCAAAGTTCAAGCTTCATTGCTTGTTAAATGACATCAAGGAAAATATTGCTCAAAAAGAGATTGTTCATAGAGATTTCTACAACGTTCGTAAGGCAAGTTCCTGTGTGTTTTTAGAAGAAAAACATTTTTGACAATATTTTTTCATTTAAACTTCCAGTTGTTAATTAAATTTTTTAAAAATGTTTAGGTGGATACGCACATTCATGGAGCTTCATGTATGAATCAAAAGCATTTGCTACGCTTTATCAAAAAAAAAGTTAAAGCACATGGGGATGATATTGTAAATGTTGTTGCTGGAAAACCAATTACCTTATCCAATGTATGAGTTTTACTATATGCAATTAAAATTATTTTATTACATTTACTTAAGCCAAGCTATCTTATGTTTGTTGTAGCTTTTCAAAGAGATGAAAATGAACCCTTATGACCTTAGTGTTGACACACTAGATGTTCATGCTGTGAGTAATCACATCTTAAGATTTAATTTTTGAAATATATTTTTGTTTGTAATTTTGATAAAAATTTCTTAGTATATCATGTATAATGTTGATTTGACAGGACCACAATATGTTTCACAGATTTGATAAATTCAATCAGAAATATAATCCTATTGGTATGTAGTCTTATTCTTTTGGTTTTCATATTAACTTTAACATGTTTTTACTCAAGTCAGTATTCATTTCCTAAGTTACATGCTAACTTTTTTATCTATCTAATCTTTACATCTAATGTTTTTAATGTTTTTCCAAAAATGGAGTTCATCTAATAAATCAAAATTCCCACTCAATTACTTTCCTATGATTATTCTGCATTAGGAAAACTTTTAAATCTCTGTATTCATTAGAAATTCTTTTTCTTAACTTCTGAAAAAAATCTTTTTTTTTTCTTCATTTTTTAGGTAAAAGTAAACTTAGAGAAATATTCTTGAAAACTGACAATTTCATGGGTGGTCGCTACTTTGCTGAAATAATAAATGTAAATTTTTTTTTTTAACACTTTGAATTGTTCCACTTATTGTTCAGTATTATTTTGATGATTCTAATCTGCTCTTTAAGAAATCATTCTTGTATCATCATTATGATGATCTAAAGATGTTTGTTAAAGAGTTTAAAAAGAGTTTCACTGTTTCAAAATGCTGTGTTGATAATTCTTCTTCAACAATGTTCTGTTCATTGTTTTACTTTTCAAGGTTGTTTGATTTACTTTTTTTAGGAAGTTGCAGAAGACCTTGAAGAAAGTAAGTATCAGAATGCTGAAATAAGGCTTTCTATTTATGGCCGTGATAAAAGTGAGTGGGATAAACTGGGCAAATGGGCAGTTACTAATAATGTAGCTTCATATAATGTCCGCTGGTTGATTCAAATACCCCGACTTTAGTATGTTTATTAATTTGCTTTAGAGTTCATTATTTGCCATATAAAGTTTTTTGACAATGACATTGTGTTGATATAATTACTATTACCATAATAGTGGTAATAGTAGTATTAGCATTAGTATTACAGTTTTTATTATTTTTGCAGTGACATTTATAAATCAAACCACCAAATAAAGAATTTTGAAGAAGTGATTGACAACATATTTCGACCACTCTTTGAAGTTTCTGTGAATCCTTCAAGTCATCCATATCTTCATCGCTTCCTTCGTCAGGTAACACAAAGCTGGTTATAATCAAAATTTGCAAGTGCATTTAAACTCTTTTATGTTACTATTTAAAAGTAAAAAAAAAGTTATTTTGTACACTTCTTGTTTTATATCAGTTTCTGTTGAAATTCTTTTTTTATAATATCAAAAGAATTTTATTAATTTTCTACAAGTCATTGAATCTTTTTTTAACATGCAGGTCATTGGTTTTGATAGTGTTGATGATGAAAGCAAGCATGAGCTTGTTCCTTTTTCAAAGAAAAGCCCATTGCCTAAGAATTGGGACTTAGAACATAACCCACCTTATGCTTATTATTTGTACTACATGTATGCAAACATTGTTGCTTTAAATCATTTGAGAAGGTAATTTTTTTTTTGTTGGTCTCAATCATTAGAGAAAATCAAATTGCATTTATTTGTTACACAATAACAGAAGCTAAATTTGCTTCAAATTTAAAATTGGTTTCAATTTTTTCCATTAAAAAGATTTGATATCAAATTTTGATTGAAATTTCTGTTTCATTTAATTTTTTCAGAATACTTAAATATTTAAATTTAAATAACATCAAATACTCAAGTTAATTTGTATTTCTCTTGGTTGTAGATAAAGGTTACTTAAGTTCTGGAAACTGAATGTGGGAAAAACCATTATGGTTTGTTTTCATTTTCTTGTAACTCTTTGAATCTTATCTAGAAAACAAGGACTGAATATATTTACTTTGCGACCACACTGTGGAGAGGCTGGCCCAGCTCAGCATTTAGTATCTGCTTTTATGCTTGCAGAAAACATTTCACATGGTCTGCTGTTAAGGAAGGTTATAATTATTACTTAATACACATAACAGTTTACACTTAACAGATTTATTTGCTAGACCTCCTTCTTGGAGGGTAGTAATTTTTTTAAAATAAATTTTCATTAATTTACATTGTTATTTTAAGGTGCCTGCTCTACAATACCTGTATTACCTTGCACAGATTGGTGTTGCAATGTCTCCATTAAGTAATAACAGCTTGTTTTTAAACTACCACAGAAACCCATTACCTGAGTTATTTGCAAGAGGTCTCCTCATATCTTTATCAACAGATGATCCTTTGCAATTTCATTTTACCAAGGTAATTAGAAAATGATTTGTTAACCCTTATACATCAATGAGATAAAAGGCACATACATCAATGAGATAGTAGGTATCAAATATCAGGTATTATAGGGCTACATTTCTTCAAATCATGTTTAAGTTGAAGCTCTTTTTTTTCTCCTTGTTTTACCATTTAGACCTTTTTTTTAAATTAGCAAGCAAATGGCTTAAACATATAATGAAATATGATTAAATTATAAGAAATTGTTTGATTGGGAAGTGAGTTTCCACTTGCTGATCTTATGATGTGTTATAAGTTGGTTTCAGCTTTTTTAAAAAAGTCTTTATATTTTTTAAAGGAACCTCTGATGGAGGAATACAGCATTGCTGCACAAGTATGGAAGCTCACAACAACAGACATGTGTGAACTTTCACGAAATAGTGTGCTTATGTCTGGCTTTGAACACAAGGTTTTTGACCTTTTTAGTATAGTAGAGTATAGTAGAATGAAATAAACCTATGAACTCTTATTAGAAAACCAACTAAAACAACTTCCAACAGTCCAGTTGTTTTAGTTGGTTTTCTAATAAGAGTTCGTAAGTTTTCTCTCTGATACAGGTCTGATAACCAGCCAGTCCATAACCAGAATCTCATTTTATTAAAACCAATTTTAGTCATGTGCTTCAAGTCATTGTCTTGGATAAATACTCATTCTGTAGTCAACATAAGATAGCATGGTATTTTGAATAACATTTTTTTTATAGATATTGATCCACAATACCCTTAATCTAAAATAACAACTTAACAAGGAATCCCAAGTGTTACAACACCTTATTGTCACAGTAAAAATAGTATTTGATCTTGTCTAGAAATTGTAATTCTCTTTCTTCCTCATTTTATACGTTTCGATTTAAAGCTTCAATGTTTTTGCAACTGTGTTAGATGTACATTCGACACTATCTTAAATTTTTATATAGTTTCTATATGCAGTTACAGAAATAAGTATTCGAACAAAACATTTTATTATGGAAAATAAACTTTGTAATTACTTTTCGTTGAAGTTTTAACACTCCTTCGGGATTCGTTATATTTTAGCAACGCAAGTTAAATTACCGTTGATTAATTTTTTGCTATATAAAATCGTGATTAAATTTGCTTTTAGAATAATTATAAAAGTATTTATCAATATCATATGCTTTTTCTGAGATAACCTGACAAAGTTTATTTTTCACAATAAAATGTTTTGTTCGGATACTTAATTCTCTGACCTCTGTAAAAACCTCTGTAAAAACTATATAGTTTTCTATAAAGTTTTTACAGAGGTTTCTGATCATTTCCTTTATGCAATGCTTTGCATTGTGCATTTTAAAAGTAAATTTTAAGTTGCTAACACACATCATTTTTAATTGCCAAGAACAAGATACGGTAATATGTTTTCCGCTATTTTTTCTAGCATTTAAAATAACCTTGAATTAAATAAAGTTTTGCTCGTAAAGTATATAGTTGTCTATAGTTTTCGCTACAAATGACTATTATTTTCTGTAATTTTTGAAGTATTTTGATGGAAAGTAAATTGCTATTCTTACTTTTTAATGCTGATTTTGCCTTACCTAGGTGAAACAACATTGGTTAGGCGATAATTATCTGGTCGGTGGCCATAATGGTAACGATATAACAAAAACCAATGTACCAGATATACGCGCTTGTTTTCGATATGAAACTTTAGTAGACGAGTTACGTCTTATATCGTTAGCGGCAAAAGAAGCTTCAGCGTCTTCAATGACTTCTCTCCGCCGTTCATCGTCAGAAGCTCTTGAATGAATGAACATTTTTGATGACAAGAACGAGACACTGTGCTTGTATTTTCAAACGTTTCCATTTTCGAATGTTTCCATTAATTTTCGTGATGACTTTTATTTCGCTTTTTGTCAGAAAATTCTATCAAAAAATGGATTCATTTTGATAAACTTTTCATGTTGCTGGTTTTTTGTCGTCGATAACTTTCAAAATTTATTTTTATTTGAAAAATGTTTATGATGAAAGATGAATTTCTACTTTGGGAAGTAATGGTAATATCAATTTTTGATAATAATAAATTTTGCAATTTCGCTCAACACCTTTGCTAATTTAATAAAAAAACTGAAAAGACTGAAAAGACAAGAAAAACTCGCGTTGAGTTTTTCTATTCTTCTCAATGACATATATTAACTAGATATCTAACTCAAATTTTTTGCCAGCCCAGGTTTGTTTTGCCAGCCTGAAATGACGCAATAATAAATCCAAGCAAAACAAAAATGAATTATTGTCAATTTAAATGAAACGGTTTTCGGCATAAAAAGCTTTGAAAACTTGCATCACTTTTTCTTTCGGAATTTTCGTGAAGTTAGACATCTAGTTAGTATATATCATTGATTCTACAATACTCGTCGTCATCCAGGTCATCAACAAAATAAGAAATAGGAGTTTTCGATTTAATTGTTGGTTTGGAGGGCGTTGATTGTAGAGAAGTTTACAAACTGAAAAAAGTTATATGTTTGGTCTCAAAACCCTGAGAAGTAGAGAAGTTTACAAACTGAACGTAGAGAAGTTTACAAACTGAAAAAAGTTATATATTTGGTCTCAAAACCCTGTTTATTTTTAATTAAATGAGGAAAAGACCTGTTTATAAAATAATAAATGATTAAAAACTGTAACCAATTTACTTTCTAACCAAATAGTGAAAAACGGATACTAAACTCTCTATTATTACGACAATAGAGGGAAATAGTGTGAGCACAATGTACTCTTCCCTTTCTTGTACAAACACGCACGTTTTTTAGGATTTAACCATGCATCAGATTTAAAGAGCTTATATTAATGCTTTTTTTTATATAATAAAATGAACGGAAAAGTAAAGAGTATTGCAGTTTTCTTTTTCTTCATAATGTTATGCACAAGTTTTAGTGCATAAGTAACACGAATATATTTTAGTAAACACTGACTATTAATTTAGCTTTAAAAATGCTATTGTTGTAAACGTTTTTCTCAACTGAATCCTCTTTGGATGTTTATGGACGTCCTAGACGTCCTTAGACGTCTAAGGACGTTTAATGCCTACTGGGTTGATAAGTAGATCAGATGTGAGCCTTCTTGTGCCTTTTTGTTACATTTTCACATTGCTATAATTGGTTGCAGTTATTGCATATTTCTTTACTTTACTTGTGTCTTAGATCATCAGTGCAAATAAGATGGGTGTGTTTTATTTTGGAAAGTTAGATTCTTTGTAAAAGCTGATTAAAAAATGTTTATTGCAATATTGACACCATACGCGTACATCCTCCTCATTCACAATTGTTTTGTCGTGCTTCATATCACAAATTCTCTTTATTCCTTCCTACCTTCATGGTTGACTATTGATCGTCTAACTGATCGTAGTTAAACATGTTTCTTTATTCCTTCCTACCTTTATGGTTGACTATTGATCGTCTAACTGATCGTAGTTAAACATGTTCCTTTATTCCTTCATGGTTGACTATTGATCGTCTAACTGGTAGATTAAATCTTCTTATTTCAACCTTTGACCAAAAAAATATTGAAATTAGAAGATGTAAAATGAAGAGATTTCAGTTTTTACTTTAGTTAAGATAACAAAATAAAATTGTCTTAAAACTCTTTGAGCATAACTTGTGCGTTTGTAGATGCCTAATTTCAACAAAGAAATCTTTTACTCAGTCATTTTTAAAGCCCTTTTTTTTATTTCTTTAAATTTTTCAATTTGATTAGATGGGAAAAAATCCTTAGTAAAAAAGTGTAGGTTAAATAGAGAAATATCAAATTTTTCGTTTAGCGCTTTATCCTAAGTATTATGAAATGTAAGCACTTACAATTTTAAGAGTAAACACAAATGCCATCGCCATTTTTTAGATTTAGATTTAGTTTTGAGATAATTGCTGAAATCAGTTGAGTTACTTATTTGATATTTTTATTATCTGCAGTCATATTAATTGTTATCCATTATGCCTTATTTAAGCAACTGTTAATGATTAAACGAAACCTTTGTTATTATTGCTTAACGGTTTCTAGTTTAGATGGTTACCCTAGTAACTGTTGGAAGTCAACCCTCTTACTGTAAGTAAATGAGCTCATTAGAGAACTAACACACTTTAAATAGATTTGAACCAAAGACTTTCGGCTAAAGTTTGAAAGCGCTGAGTATTAGGACGAGTTTTTCTAAAATAGCTTTTATGTTTAAGTTAGCTTCACTGTGCCTCTGTATTATTGTATGTATAATATATCATGATGTTAATGAAAAAGTAAAAATGAATGCAGTTTTTCAATTTTAAATGGAGTAAAAAGTGATAGGCTTCCAAAACTCATTATTCATTTTCAATAAAAAACAACTCCGTATATTTTTGCTGTTTGTTTACAACTTCATATCTGTGCAAAAAAAATTTTCTCGTTGTGCCAATGTCTATCATTTTTCCAAACCTGATGTTAAATTTGGGTCTCATAGGAATGTTAACACCATTACATATAAAAAAACAAGTAAACGCAGGTTGAGCAAGTAGATCAGGTTTTTCTTTACTAAATTTATTGTAACAGAAGCGTTTAGTTTTAAAGAATGGCCTCAATCAACAAGATGACATTATGTCCGAAAGAATCCCTGATTTTTTTTGCGTGTTGAGGTCATAGCCTGTGTCTATTTTTGATATCTAGAGACTGGTTTGATGGTTAAAAGGGGAAAAAGAAAAAAAAAAAGAAAAAAACAATATGATCTAATTAAAAATTTCAAAATTAAGACACCCCCAAAATATTTTGAAGCCTCTGCATATTTCTTTGTTGACTTTTAATTACGCACAGATAAGCAGTTTATATTCATTTATGATTCTAGAAATCTAATTAAATGTTGGATTCCCTGATGAGGGTAGGAGAAGCAAAAATAAAAAACACCTATCCTCCAATTTTCCCCAACGTTTTTTGTCTTAGTTAATGTTAAGATTTATTATTGTTTGTTATGAAGTACTAAAATGATTTCCACCTATCCTTCTTACAATGTTAACACTTTGCCAGAATATTTTTGTTTCTCTTTAAAAAATATAATTGTCTTTTAGATGATTGTAGTCTTGAAGTGGAACCCAATTGTAAAATGACCACGTAAGAGATAAAATCTTACGTTGATCGCCATCGTTCTGGAAGACCGCGTTTGACGACACCCAATTATGATCGCCTTTTAATCAGGTTGGCGAAGAAAAATCGAACTATGCCGTCGCATGAATTAAGAAGGGAATGGAAGCTTTCAAATGGACGTTAAGCATCGGCATCACTAGTGCGCAGGAAGCTATTAGCTAACAATATGTTATGGAAAAAAGCTATTCTAAAACCGCGACTTACCAAACAACATACAAAAAGGCGAAAAGAATTTTGCCAAAGCGTCAAAGAATGGTCTAAACAAAAATGGAGGACAGTAATGTTCAGTGATAAGATGAATATCGAGGTTGATAACCGAAAAAAACGAATTATGATTCGCAGGCAGTCTTCAGGAAAATATAATCTTGATTGTATCGTTCAAAAAAAAAAAAAAACAAGGTAGCGGGTTGGTTGGAATATGGTACTGCATGACATATTATGGTCTCGGTATGTTTAAATTATTTGATGGTCGACTCAACTCTATTTATTACGCCGATATTTTAAATAACAACTTGTTACCGTCAATTAATGCACTTGAGCAAAGCGTTCCGTTCATTTTCATGCAAGACAATGCACCATGTTACAGGGCTAAAATTGTCTTTGAATGGTTCGAAAGCAAAAATATTGAGCGTCTAACTTGGCCACCAAATTTGCCCAGATCTAAATTGCATTGAAAATCTTTGGAATTGGATTGATAAAGAGATTGCCAAGAAAGCACCATGGAGCCTTGAGGAGTTGTGCAATATTTTACCAGCAATACTTGGAAATGTTCCCAAACATATTTTAGAGAATTTAATAGACTCAATGCCAAATCGTATAAATGAGTGCTTAAAAATTCATGGTAGAATTACGCGGTATTAGGTAAAAGTTATCGTTTTTTGTTCTGTGGTTCTTAACTTTTCTCAACTTTTTTTAAATAAAAATTACCTATAAAGCTTTAAATACAATTTTTTTATTTGTTTAAAAGTTTTAATCATTATTATTATTTTTTGTTTTGTTTGTCTATTTTCTAAAATTTATTATTATTACTTTTTTACCAGAAAAATATATTCGGTTAAATATAAATTTAAAAATAAAAATAAATTATGATTTCTTTTTTTGGTGGTTCTTAAGTTTTTCACAATACTGTGTATGGCACACTTATGGTAATTCGGCATATAAAAACACGACATGAGTGGTCACTTGGAAATGAAGGATAATTAGAAAGCTTCAAAACTTGTCTCATTTTTTATTTATAACCCTTTAATAATAGCAATTTGGAAGATCTTAAATCTTATCTAGCAACTTTCTTTTTTTAATTAAAAACCTAAGAGTCACAATTTTTATAGAAATTTGTGACTCGTTGGTTTTTTTATTGTTTTTTTATTTTATTTTTTGATTGATAAATGATTGTGCAGAGTGCCGGAATAATGTCCAGCAATTCGTTTGTTCATCTTACAATAAAGATCGGTGAAAAACTATTCCATTAGTAGACAACGTCAGAAAATACTATCCACAAATTATTCTCAGTAAGATTTTTTTAACAAATATGTTAAAAATATGGAGAAGCAAACAGCGCCCTCGCTTGCTTGCGAGGGCGCCGCTCACTCACTCGCTTACGAGGGCGCTACCTCATAGACTAGCTCAGAGACTCTAGAAGTGAATATGGTTGGAGGGTCGCGCCATGCCTGGACAATGTGAAACTTTTGTCCTACCGACAGCCTTTTACATCTTCTCGCGCTAGACGCTGTATGACCTAGAGCGCTGATCTATGGATAGAGCAAAGGTTCGCCGAGCCACAGGTCTCAGGCCCTAATCGCTGGGTCTATCTTATAGGGCTACCTCAGAGGGCTGGCTGGCTGGATCTATGCTGAGCTAGGGCAAGCCCTAACTCAGAGAGGTGGTCTAAAATCAGCTATATACTACTACTTTTGCATCGTAATTGAATTTAAAAATGCGTTTATTCAAACCAAACAATACGTTACGGAAAATTTTCGGTATGATAAATCTGATTTGTGTTGAAAAAACCTTGTTTAAAAAAGCGTTTCTGGAGTTGGAATTTTAAAATTTGTTAAAACAAGCTTATTACGTTGAATATTTGTTTGAATCGTTGAAACAAGCTATTACAACGTATTAGCATATTTAAAAACATTCAGTGACGTTGTAATAACTTGTTTAAACTATTTCTAAAATAACGCGAAAATAATATTTAAACAGCAATACTTCCATAATACTTGTATGGATTTGTGTTACCAAGTGTTTACACAATCGTTATCTCTTGTATAACATGAGAAGCAAATGCAGTTATAAAATTAAAAATCTTAGCGGAAGACAAAAAATAACTCTTAAAAAAAGGATCATGCACTTCAGAGTGAAAACTTGCTAACTTCCAGGCACATGCTATAGTTCATAATAAGCTTTATAGATGACTGGGCCCTGGAGCTAAACGCTTACTTTTGTTTAGCTAGTAGCAAAACACACCTGCCTAATGACGGTTTGATATTCCTGGAAATAATTAGGATGCAAAAGTCTAAATCAAAAAAATTTTGCTCAAAGTTCTAAATAAACAATAAAACCTTTTAGAACAAAAAAATACGCCAAAATGAATTACTTTTTTCTTTACATAAAATTAAACAACAGGAATGTTGTTTGCTTAGTCAGGCGCTCAGCACGCGGAACAAATTAGAACTGTTTTGCACCCTCCTGACGCAAATCCAAAGGTTGTTCTCAAGCGCTGTTTTCATATTTTTATGAGAACGTTTAAATCACGTTTTGTTCAAACTTCGGTTTACTGTTTTTCATGACGCGTTTACGTCAATAGATTGAAAGGGACTTATAAGAAGAAAAAGAAATCGAATATTTAGGATTAATTATTAGTTATTGTATTAAAATTGTTTTCTGTAAAAAAGTTTACAAATTTAATATTTATTTTTTATAAAATGTTTTATAGCTAATTTTGTAATTTGTTTAGAAATACAATTATATGCGAATATTGTTTAACATTATTAGCAAGATGTTGTAATATCATGATATAGATCTGTCAAAATGATAAATGTATAATTTTGTAAAAACATATTCTCAGAAAATTCTGTGAATTCAATTCTAAATATGTTTGAATTTCACAAAATCGTGACTGGATCATTACATAAAAGTTGCAACTTTCGCACAAAGCTACTTTGATGATGTGGCCTTATGAAATCTAATTTGCTAAAATCTGTTTTAGATAAATTTTTTTAAAGATACAATCAGTCCTGCATTGATTATTAAAGTCGCTTGCATTTTTTCGACGTAACAATCAATTTAAAATCTAACTTTCGCCAATCATCAACGTTTAAATTTAAATTTTTTACATATTTTACCTATCGTAACGAGCCGCCCTATATTAAAATATTTACACAATGTGCGTTACACCGTAGATTAGATTCTGTAAACAAAAATGCTAATTGAATTTATCCTTCTTTTCTTGTCTTTATTTTAATTTCTAAATTGCAAAAATGAAATCGGATTAAAAGTAGTATATATCTGTTTTTCATAAAGATGATTATACCATTAATTATCTTAAAGTTTTTCTACTTATTTGTCGTTATTTGTAGTGCTTATTAATGATTGTTGCTGTAGTGTTGCTTTTTAAAAATTTCTGTAGTAGAGTGTTTTTAAAAATTTATTTCTAAATTTTCTTTTTAACTGACTAGAATTTAAGATTTTATGTGTCTAGGCTCAGTTAAAAAGCTTAAAATGATTCATTCTTAAAGATACAAAATGTAGAAAAAGGTTCTTCTTTTTTTTTTAATTGGAATTCTGTAATTGTGTGTGGGAAAATGTTATCAGCTTTATAAATTTAAAAACAAACTTATTTTATGGGAAAAAACACAGCATTTAATAGTTCCTAAGGCGTTCCTTAAAAAAAAAAAAACATTTTAAGATAAGTTTGTTTATTTTACTGTGTTGGAATGAATAACCACAGAATTTCAGCTATATTTATAGAGAGTTTTGACCTATAATTTTTGTTGGAGAATGTTGCTGAGAAATCAGACAATTTATATATAGTTGTAAGTTATGTACAGCATTATTTTTAGTCGTAATGTATTCTTCATTTCAAGAAACCCTTGATCAATTCCCTTCTGGGAATGATGATGTTTTCACAAAATACCAAAATTTAACAGGTTTAGGGGCAAACCTGTTTAATTTCCCACATCGATCTATTGAAAAAGAAGCACTGAAACTTGAAGAGCTAGAAATTGTTCAAAGAGTAAACAAAAAAAGAAAAGAAACTTTAGACTTATTAGTCAATCAAGAAATAAAACCAGACTACCAAAATGATATTGATGCAGATGTTTTTGAGAAAGAAGTTCCAATCTTTCAGAGAGTTAATGTTGGAGAAAGTTTAGGAGGGGTATGCTTTTACTATTAGAATATTTGTATTTTATATAAAAATTTTTTATTTTCTTTGATAGTTTAAGAAGAACATACCTTGCATAACATTTTAAATAAACTGTGCAGCTATTTAGTTAATTGTATTGACTAATTAAGTTTGAATTTTTATTAATTAAGTTTGAAAAAAATAGCTCATTATGTTGTGGTAAATGTATAACAAAAGATTTCTATTTTTTTAAAGTTGACAAGGATTTGTTAAGCATATTCTTAATATTTTATTTAAAATTATAAATAACATTTCTTAAGTAAATGTAACTAATTTTTTTGAGGAAATTTATTCATTGATGTCTTATAAATGAAAAGTGTTCAGCTAAAAACCACTTAGTAGAGTAGTCTTTATGATAAATTAATCCACCATTAAAAAAAGATGTGTAATGTAAAAAGTATTATTGGTTATCTGAAAAGGTTCTAAAATTAAATTTATGATTTATAACTTTAGATTCCCATAGATGAGCTAAATCAAGCTGGAGAGCTTCTGTGTGAAGCATTGTTTATTCGAGCAAAGTATATGGCATTAAGTTTGCAAACTTTTAATTCAACTACAGCCCGCAGTCTCCAAACTGTCAATGAAAAATACAACCTCAAGGATTTCTATGATCGAATTGCTGAAGAAAATATAGATTCTCCAAGGTGTAAGTATTTTTTCCATTAGTTTGAAATTCAGGGGATGGAAATTCTTGTGAAAAGTTGCCCTGTTGAAACAGCACTGTTGTTATTCAGTTTTTTCTTTTTATTTCTTTATGTCTTTGCACAACATAGTGGCTTAATATTTTCAATATTTTGAGTTAGAATATTGAAAACATTCAAACTTTAAATTTAATGAGGAGAAAATAGCTATATTTTTTAACAACATATTTTTTTAAAATATATTTTTTAACAACAATAACTTGTTCTAAAAAAAGTTAAAAAAACACTTCTGTTGTGTTTGAGAGAGCTTTAATTTTCAACAAAAACTAAGTTTAAAACCTCAATTTCAATTTTTCCACCTTTTCAATTATTCCACATAACATTCTGTAACAAATAAATTTCAAATAAATTATTGATTAGACACATTTAATGTATAAACAATATTCTGTATTCTTCATATATTCTATACATGTCTTGTAACTTTTAATAATACTCTTTATATTACTTCTTCATTTTCTTCTTGACATGAATTTTGTTTCTAAGATTGCTTATTTCTATGTTTGTCAATGGAATCTACATCTTCTTGTATTCAATTTTATCTGTGGCATATGTGCATAATCTTTTTATTCCCCAAATTTTAAAAAACTTTAATCTATATCTAGCTAGGTATTCTTTTCTAGATAAAGTCTGAGTATTAAGCTAATTATGGCGTAAAAATAATTGCCTATTAAACCTTTTCTTAATACAAATATCACCTATCTAATAGTTACCAGAAGATACCAACAATCTTCCTCATAATGCTAATTTCTCTTAAGAAGTACATTTATTGCAACATTTTTAATTGATTCTCACACTTCTTGAACTACTGGTAAAATTATTTGTTGCCCTAAAATGGTTTAATCTTGCACTTATGAGATACTAGTATCTCATACTTATGAGATACTAGTATCTCATAAGTGCAAGATTAAACCAAAATTTCAAAACTTCGATAAAAGTTGTAAAATTGTATTTGATAACAGTTGTAAGATTAATTTGCTGCTCAAAAGTTGGAGATTTATTTTTACATGTTTTTCACTTTGTAATCTGAAGATATGAAATGTCTTATAAAAAAATTCATAATTTAGGTATAACATACAAGCATAATTTAACCAAATATCAATTTCTACACAGCATTTTAAAAAAACTTTTTTAGCATAAAACTTTTCTCCTTAAAGATAAGTTTTATGTTAAAAAAGCATCATCCAGCCTCACATGTTTAAATAAGCTGCTATGTTTTTCCAAACTTTTCTTTGATCACATTGAGTCTATTAGGTTCTATTGAAGAACTCAAGTAAATGTAACATTCTAGTTTTCATTCAACAGATTTTGTCTTATAAAAGTAAATGTTTTGCTTTGCATTAGTGAAATTCTAGTTTTTATCAAAAAGATTTTATCTTTTTAGCAATGTGCATCCTTCAAGAAAATGAAAATCTTTCTCCTTGTGGCACTGTTTGGAAGCCTTATCTTTGCGATATTCCTGGTGATAGTGGTTATGAATTTGAGCTTGAAGATGGTGTGTTTAGAGTTTTCAACCATAACAAATCTCAAGGGACATCTACTAAATCAGTAATACATCCTATGCCTCATTGAGGAGTTTATGGAAGATCAAAAGGTTCTACTAGCATTGTCAACTCACGGACCAATGTAGTTAATTAAAAAAATTTTATATATATAAATATAAAGAAAATACTGATGCACTGCAACTCGTCAGTTTTGTGCTAGTAAATAAATAATTTAAATAAATAAAAATTAAAAAAAATATATTTTTTTGAGGAAATGAATTGTTTGACTTTTTTTTATTTCAGAAAATCCTTTACATTTCGACAACTTCAGTTTTTGGAGTCAAAGTTTAAACTTCATTGTTTGTTGAATGATATCAAAGAGATTGCTGCTCAAAAAGAAATAGTTCATCGAGATTTCTACAATGTTCGCAAGGCAAGTTCCTGCGCATTTTTATAAGAAAAACATTTTTAACAATATTTTTTCATTTGAACTTCCAGTTGTTACTTAAATCTTTAAAAAATGTCTAGGTGGATACACACATTCATGGAGCTTCATGTATGAATCAAAAGCATTTGCTACGTTTTATCAAGAAAAAAGTTAAAGCACATGGGGATGATATTGTAAATGTTGTTGCTGGAAAACCAATTACCTTATCCAATGTATGAGTTTTACTATATGCAATTAAAATTATTTTATTACATTTACTTAAGCCAAGCTATCTTATGTTTGTTGTAGCTTTTCAAAGAGATGAAAATGAACCCTTATGACCTTAGTGTTGACACACTAGATGTTCATGCTGTGAGTAATCACATCTTAAGATTAAAATTTTTAAATTTATTTTCGTTAGTAATTTTGATGACAGTTTCTTAATATATCAAGTATAATGTTGATTTGACAGGACCATAATATGTTTCACAGATTTGATAAGTTCAATCAGAAATATAATCCTATTGGTATGTAGGCTTATTCTGTTGGTTTTCATATTAACTTTAACATGTTTTTACTCTGGTTTGTATACATTTCCTAATTTACACGCTAAAAATTTTATCTATATTAATCTTTACATCTAATGTTTATAATGTTTTTCCAAAAATAAAGTTCATCTGATAAATCAAAATTCCCACTCAATAAATTTACTTTGATTTTTCTATATTATAAAGACTTAAATCTCTGTATTTCCTAGAAATTCTTTTTCTTAACTTCTGAAAAAATCTTTTTTTTTTCTTCATTTTTTTAGGTAAAAGTAAACTTAGAGAAATATTCTTGAAAACAGACAATTTCATGGGTGGTCGCTGCTTTGCTGAAATAATAAATGTAATATTTTGAATAATTCCATTTATTCTTCTGTATTTAGTTGATGATTTGTATCTTTTTTTTAAGAAATCATTTTAGTATCATCAATATGAATGTCAGTATGATGATCTAAATATGTTTATTATAGAATTTAAAAAGAGTTTCACTGTTTCAAAATGCTGTGTTGATAATTCTTCTTCAACAATGTTCTGTTCATTGTTTTACTTTTCAAGTTTGTTTGATTTACTTCTTTAGGAAGTTGCAGAAGACCTTGAAGAAAGTAAGTATCAGAATGCTGAAATAAGGCTTTCTATTTATGGCCGTGATAAAAGTGAGTGGGATAAACTGGGCAAATGGGCAGTTACTAATAATGTAGCTTCATATAATGTCCGCTGGTTGATTCAAATACCCCGACTTTAGTATGTTTATTAATTTGCTTTAGAGTTCATTATTTGCCATATAAAGTTTTTTGACAATGACATTGTGTTGATATAATTTCTATTACCATATTAGTGGTAATAGTAGTATTAGCATTAGTATTTTAATTTTTATTATTTTTGCAGTGACATTTATAAATTAAACCACCAAATTAAAAATTTTGAAGAAGTGCTTGACAACATATTTCGACCACTCTTTGAAGTTTCTGTGAATCCTTCAAGTCATCCATATCTGCACTGCTTCCTTCGTCAGGTAACACAAAGTTGGTTTTAATCAAAATTTGCAAGTTCATTTAAACTTTTTTTTGTTATTATTTGATGTTAAATTTAAATATTTAGTGAAAAAAAAAGTTATTTTCTACACTTCTTGTTTAATATCAGTTTCTGTTGAAATTCTTTTTTTATAATATCTGAAGAATTTTATTTATTCTATTTAAGTCATTGAATCTTTTTTTTATATTGCAGGTCATTGGTTTTGATAGTGTTGAAGATGAAAGCAAGCATGAGCTTGTTCCTTTTACAAAGAACAGTCCATCACTTAAGAATTGGGACTTAGAACATAACCCACCTTATGCTTATTATTTGTACTACATGTACACAAACATTGTTGCTTTAAATCATTTAAGAAGGTAAATTTTTTTGTTGGTCTCTCTAATTAAAGAAAATAAAATTGCATTTATTTTTATGCAATATTTGGTATTTTTGCTGTATGTAGCCACTGTAATATTTTTATTGCAGTCTTATTGACACAAAAGCTAAATTTGCTTCAGAATTAAAATTGATTTTAGTTTTTTGATTGAAAATTGATTGAAATTATTTTTTGATGCATTATAAAATTATATACTCAAGTTAATTTGTATTTTTCTAGGTTGTAGATAAAGGTTACTTAAGTTCTGGAAACTGAATGTGGGAAACACCATTATGGTTTGTTTTCATTTTCTTGTAACTCTTTGAATCTTATCTAGAAAACAAGGACTGAATATATTTGCTTTGCGACCACACTGTGGAGAGGCTGGCCCAGCTCAGCATTTAGTATCTGCTTTTATGCTTGCAGAAAACATTTCACATGGTCTGCTGTTAAGGAAGGTTATAATTATTACTTAATACACATAACAGTTTACACTTAACAGATTTATTTGCTAGACCTCCTTCTTGAAGGGTAGTAATTTTTTTAAAATAATTTTTCATTAATTTACATTGTTATTTTAAGGTGCCTGCTCTACAATACCTGTATTACCTTGCGCAGATTGGTGTTGCAATGTCTCCGTTAAGTAATAACAGCTTGTTTTTAAACTACCACAGAAACCCATTACCTGAGTTATTTGCAAGAGGTCTCCTCATATCTTTATCAACAGATGATCCTTTGCAGTTTCATTTTACCAAGGTAATTAGAAAATGATTTGTTTACCCTTATACATTAATGAGATAAAAGGCACATACATCAATGAGATAGTAGGTATCAAATATCAGGTATTATAGGGCTATATTTCTTCAAATCATGTTTAAGTTAAAGCTCTTTTTTTTCTCCTTGTTTTACCATTTAGACCTTTTTTTAAATTAGCAAGCAAATCGCTAAAGCATAATGAAATATGATTAAGTTATTAGAAATTGTTTGATTGGGAAGTGAGTTTTCACTTGCTGATCTAATGATGCGTTATAAAATGGTTTCAGTTTATAAAAAAGTATATTTATGTTTTCTAAAGGAACCTCTGATGGAGGAATACAGCATTGCTGCACAAGTGTGGAAGCTGACAACAACAGATATGTGTGAACTTTCACGAAATAGTGTGCTTATGTCTGGCTTTGATATTTATTGATAATTCATGTGGAACCCAATGAGACATTTTTTGAATCATACCCATGGCTTTGAGGCGTCTGGAAACTGTTGATTGTTCAACTCCTAACGATTTCGCAAGGTCCTCTTACGTTTGACAAGAATCCTGATCGAGTAATGCTGCCAATTCTGCCATTTTAAACCGTGCGAACCACTTCTGAAACGTTCGTTGAGCTAGAGCATAGTCACCATAAACTTCAACCAAGATACGATGACTTTCGGTAGCACTTTTCTTCATGTTAAAGTAATGAAGAAGAATCCCCCGCAAAAACACTTTATCAGGAACGAAAGTTGACATTTTCAGTTAAATTAAAAATAGTTTTGTTTACGCTTAAATCAAATGATTTATAATGAAAATGATGCGCAATAACATTGATCTTCGCACGCATGCGTGGCTAAACGAAACGCTGAGACAATAAGCTAGTTTCGTAATCCCTTGTCAAACCGCACGAATTAATTCCTAGACCAAATAGTTAAATAAAACACTCTACCTTAAAAATACAAAAAGGAGCATTCTTATATTCATAATAATGTGATTATATTAGGAACTGTACATGCACAACAGATTGATGAAATATAAATAGTTAAATACAAATAGTAAAACACAATTAACATGCAAAGTCGAAGATATCTGGAGAAGGGAAACAGATGAATTGAAATTATAATTACAAGCCCGGCTCTTTACGACACTTCACCTTTGCGAAGTCTTGAATCAATTGGTTAAACTCAATCTCTCTGAGAAGATCATATTCAGATCTCATCAAAGTTAGAAAACTAAACTTTTCGGTCTCATAATATTTTATTTAGATAAATATATTACTTAATTTATGCAGTTTATCATGATATGTGCCAAAAATATTTGTATGGTTGGTATATAATTTTAGGTGCTGTTACTTTACTATAATAACATTAATTTATTGTCATTGATACGTACTTTAACTCCACGAATCACAAAAAACATGCATAAAAGTTCTATGACGATTTTATATGGAGGCCCCAAATTGTGGAGGCCCCTGGGCAAATGCCAACAATGCCCACCCCTAAATCCGGCCTCGCGCAGTTGGTCATTACAGGTTCTAAAAATGTTATGAATTTTATCTTGATATTTGAAATTAAAAAAGCAGTTGTTATTATCTTAGATGAGAGTGGGTTACTACAAGATGTTTACACAAGTTCAACTTCAATACCTCTCTTTTTAGATAAATTTTATTTATTCATAGATATTTTCACTTTATTGCTGATTCTTTTTGCAATAAGTTTTAAATCCATAAGGTTCTAATTTAAAAAAAAAGCTAAACATTTTCTTCTAATGCCAACTGAAGTATTTGGGTTTTTAGAATTCATCTTCTCAGTTTTTCTTAGACTCAACTACTTATCATCATACCTAGATATGCTTCACAAACATCTAATATGGTTTTCTTGATTGCGTATCAAAGTTACTTTATAAAAGGACTTTTTTTGGAGACGTTTTCCTCTGACCATTTCAATATTGGGGTAAAACTACCAAGCAACGAGCTCGATCGTCCCATATCTTCAAAGTTTTTAAGTCCGATCAAAATCGGTGAGTTTCTTTTTGTTTCTATTTTGTAACTGCCATTATTCATCGATTAACTTTTATTTTTATTAAAAACAATTGTGATTTTGGGAGTTGATTGTTATTCTCAGTATTGAAACAGTTTAAATCCCTCAAAAGCTACATTATTTAGATTATGCATGTTCAGCACAAAACTGTATGACTCCTAAAAGTGAAAAATGTTCGAAAACGGAAGTTACGGCATATGTACCTGCCAAAATGGCTACATTTTGATAAAAAATTTATGTCAAGGTAACAAGAGTATTCCCATATAAATTACTTAATAAGATTATTTTAGAAATCTTTAATTACAAATATTTTTCTACCAACTTTGAAAATTGTTTTTCTACCTTTTTTATAAATTTAGTAAACTTTATATACAATTTTTATCAGATATTAATGAGTGTGCTGATGGATCTAATGCATGTTTACCAAACAAAAGCAGATGTTTCAATACAGAAGGTAGTTATAAATGCTGTGATGATTGTTGGGCTTTAGGCGCCGATGGTCAAAACTGTAATGGTATGTATAAATTTCTGTTTTTCAAGAAAGCTTATATGTAGAGAATGTCATACTTCCTTGAATAAGACTGTCATATACCATAAGATACTTTTATATTCCCTGCTGTATTGATTTCTGTTTATTTGATATCGATAAAAGTTTGCCATATTGCAAAACACATTTAGGTTTAAATTACAAAGGAGTACTTAACGGGTATGTATTTTGTTTTGATGAACATAAAAAACTTTTGTTGTTAATATATCATTTAATTATTAAATAAAAACTTATGAACTTATAAACTTAGGACTTTCAGTTTTGGAAAAAAGCGAGTGGTAAAAGAACAACGTTTGGTTTTTCCTGAAAATGAGTTTTTTTTAGTCTTTAAGAAAATACAGTTCTTCACATCAAATATTTTCAAATAAGCGGTCTTAACTTAACAAGGAAGTAGTCAAAAGGAAAATAAAAGAAGAAAGCTATGAGTATAAATTAAATTAATCTTAATGTAATATGTAAACTCCGATAACAAATAGCCCATTCTTTTAATGCAGGACGAAATCTGATCATGAATAGTTCCTATATGCTACTATCAATGTTTAGCAGTAAGTTCAAATTTTCTAGCTCATCTTTCCAGTTTTCCTACCAATCTCTTACCTCGTTCCTTTTTTCGGCTTTTTTAAAATACTTCTTTATAAACTTCATCAATTTTCCATCCTTATTTGATAAGCATTTAAATTGCAAGCGATAGTTCAAAAAAACAGCTTTATCATTGCATTTTTATTTCGTAACAATTTGAGCCCTCTGCGTTGAAGCTTTGAAGCAGATTTATATTTTATAAAAATTGCAAGCGTTAGATCTATTGAGTCTATACTTTTTTTACTAATGAATCCTAGAATTTAGGCGAGCTTTCAAAAAAAATGGGTTGCTAATCTCCTTTAACGGTTGGTAGAGTTTTAGTGCCTTTTGTGTAAGTAACCAGATATATATTTTATAAAATCCTGTATTATAGTGTTTTTTTTTTTTTTTTTTAACGTTTTATAGAACTTCATTGACCTTAAGTTTAAACGCATTTCATACAAATCTATCAAGCCAATATGCATATAATGTAACGATTGAATACTATCTTCCTTCATTTACTTTCTTATCAGCTGAAAGTAATGCTCTGGGTTCAGTGAAGAATGGAAGAAATATACTAAAGTATTTTGTTAGTCTTTCCACTTAATTTTCTTCTCTCCTTTTTTTAGTATTACTTATTAATCCATTTTAATGAAATGTTTATAAATATATACTCACCATCATTTGATAAGAATGAAAACATTTTCAAAAAACTGAGCACGTTTTTTTTCAGCTTAATATTGGCTTAGACAATAATTAACTTTGTAAGAATGTAAATAATGTTCAGCACTTACTAATTAGATATCAGCCAAGTTTACTTTTCTTATTTTTTGAATTATCAAGACTTATATTGATAGCTCTAAGCCCTTGTTTTTCAAAATAGTCACAGATGATTTAATTGATGTGAATTTGGGTACCCTAGGACTCACACAGTTTAAAATTAAAATCGAAGCAATAAAATTTGAACTATCTTTTAATTCAGAATGCAAAAAGCTTAAACAACAATTAGATGAGATAGAATTACAGAAAGGACAACACCACAAAGATGCAGTAACATTTTATATTAGAAAACGAAATGCACGGTTCAAAGCACAAAGGGAACAAAGATTTGAGTCAATTGCTTTTGACTTTATCAAATCTATCAACCGATGACTTTTACTACAGAAGAAAATTGGCATTTTATTCATTTAATATTCACGTACTTTCAAGTAATTAGCTTTTTTTGTATTGTTATGATGAAAAAATAGCTTGAAAAGGGTTTAATGAGGTAAAGTTAATGTTAAGGTAAAGTTAATGTTTTATGAAACAGTTAAACAAAGAAATTTGATCTGAGGAGCTATTTTATGATTTATGTACCGGCAAAAACAAAAACCTTACATTAGTTCGTTTTATGGATTTTCTTATTCATGAAAACTA
Source organism: Hydra viridissima (assembly GCF_058129835.1). Classification (NCBI taxonomy): domain Eukaryota; kingdom Metazoa; phylum Cnidaria; class Hydrozoa; order Anthoathecata; family Hydridae; genus Hydra; species Hydra viridissima. Next base: position 11,384,961 of record NW_028324310.1, read on the forward strand.
TGGTTTGACTTCATTAATGTTCTGCTTCTAGAACGCGGATACTCTTAAATGGAATGTGATAAAGATATGGGGTTCATCAGTTGCAAAACACAAACATGTGTTTCATCAGATTGGATTAAAACATTCAGAAATGCTCATATAAGACCCACTCCATTTTAAGCTGTAGAGTTGATGCAAAATATGGCAAAAAATTTAACTGATTTTTTTAAGACCATTTTATAAGAACAAATGTCCCATTCCAACACGTCCCCTTCGTGAAACTTATTTTAGAGGAGATTCAACTGGCTTTATACTTCATCATGATTCATAGAATGGATTTTTGTTAAAAATAAAAGGTGAGATCCTGCTGCAAAATATCTTCAAGGCAAAGTACAGAGACCTACAAGTATTAAAAAAGTTCACATTCAATTCAGAGTTTTACAATTCTCTGTCTTACATTCAGGAGCTTTTCAAGACATCTAATGAAAACATTGATTATTAAGATGAAGAATAAATGGACGCCTTTTTTCATTTGAAACTCGTCCTCTTTTTTTTTGTTCATGCTTCTTTAAAGATTTTTAAAAGTTAAATTTTCTTTCTCTGCATTTAAACAAAAACAATTAATAATCAAAAGATATCAGAATATTGATATAAAAACAAAAATTGAGAAATTAACATAAACATTACTTTAAAACATAAAAAAATTAACAAAAAATATTAATTTTATAACATAAAAACTATTATAAACATTAACTTTTTGGTATTTACCCATAAAAATTTTAAGTTCCTTTATTATCAGGAAAGACTCCCTATAATTAATACCTGCTTGTATAATAAAGAATTTTTTTAACAAATATAGAATTAATGATAATAATATTTATAGTATACAGTTACGGAAAAAAGTATCGGGACAAACTACTTTTAGGTATAATTCTATGTTAAATGAAGGAAACCTCATACTGTTATATATATTTTTGTAGCTCTCGACAAGCTCTATCTAAGTGTACCATCAAACATTTACTATACTAGGTAGATGTCTCTTTTGGTAAGAAAAACTAGAATGTCTGTGGAAAAAAGTATCCGGACAAAAAAATTTTTTTTTTTTTTGTAATTTATTTCTTTAATTTTTAGTCCATCCTCCTTTATTAGTTAATACTTCGTCAATTCTCTTAGGCATTGACTCAACCAGATTCTTACACCTCGTTATATCTATAGAATTCTAGCATTTTTCTGAGTGCTTCCTCGATATCGTCCTTTTTCGTCAATATGAGCCTACAAATTTCTTCCTTGACTACTTTCCATAGGTTTTCTATAGGATTCAAGTCTGAACTTTGTGCTGGCCAATCTAACACCTCGATATTTTTGCTTTGGAGCCAGGCTTTGGTATTTTTTGCCGTATGTTTTGAGTCACCATCTTGCTGGAATAAGAATTCTCCATCGAATAACTCTTGAGCAGATGGTAGCATATGGTTTGAAAGTATTCTAACATATTTAGGGGAAGTCAATGTATCCTCTATAACATGAATACGCCCCACACCATTCCAACCGAAGCATTCCCAGGCCATGACATACTTTTCATGCTTTATTGTCTGTTTAACATGCTTTTGTTGCATTAACTCACCTGGTCTTCTCCATGTCCAACGTCTACCATCCGAACCATTAAGGCATATTTTTGTTTCGTCCGACCACAATACCTTCTTCCAATCATCAACGGTCCAGTTTTGATAGTTTTTTGCAAACGCAAACCTCTTTGCAATATGTCGTTTGGTAAGTAAAGGTTTTTTGGCAAGTGCTCTACCATGTAAATCATACTCATGCAGCCTATTTCTAACAGTTCGAGGACTTATATTGACTAACTCGAGTTCTCTGATTGATTCTCAATATCTATTGCATTTGGTCTCACGGAATTATCAACCAAAGTGAGGATTTTTCGATCAATCTTTGGAGTTGTTTTTCGTTTTCGTCCAGATCTTGGCAAATTTTTGAGTACTCCATGCTTTTTAATTCTCCCCAGAGTATCTTGAACAGTTGATTTGGGCATAAAAAGCTGTTGATCTCGAACCGTTTTGCCTTCTTTTGAGAGCACTTCAATCTCTTTCCTAGCAACTTCTGTCAATTCTTTACTTTTCACCATGGTAACGGTTGTCAATGGGTTCTAAATGTTATAGATCTAGAAATTATGGTTTTTATCATTTTTAATTATTTTATCCTAAGCTACTAGGATATTTATAAGATATTATGCCATTAACTTTATTGAAAATCTTGACCAAAAACTAGCAGAAAGTAGCTGTCCGGATACTTTTTTCCACAGTCATTTTAGTTTTTCTTACCAAAAGAGACATCTACTTAGTGTAGTAAATGTTTGATGGTACATTTAGATAGAGCTAGTAGAGAGCTACACAAATATATATAACAGTATGAGGTTTCCTTCATTTAATATAGAATTATACCTAAAAATAGTTTGTCCGGATACTTTTTTCCGTAACTGTATATATTAGTAAGATCAATATTAGATTTCAATGGCGAAGTCGGTTGATAAAATAAGCTCCCGCATGATTTTATTTATAAGCTGAGACAAAATAATAATTTAACTATTTACTTGATCTAAAAACTAAAAAAGAAGTTCTACCGGGTAAAAAACGGCAGAGTTAAAAAAAAAATTTCACTAAAAAAAGAAAATCTAAAATAAAAATTATTGCACTTAAATAAAAAATGTAACTTTAATTGCATATAAAAATGGTTTCTTTTGCAATATAAATTAAAAACTTACATAGTTTTAAAAGTTTCAATGAATTATCTCTGAATGAAAAAATATGACCCTGCCGTTTCTTTACGTGGAGTCTTCATATATACATATATATATATATATATATATATATATATATATATATATATATATATATATATATATATATATATATATATATATATATATATATATATATATATATATATATATATATATATAATATATATATATATATATGTTATTTAAATGGAGAAAAACAACATTTTAACTAGAGACCGCCGATTCGTAACTGTTTATCGGTTTGCGGATTGTGCACCGAATTATCTATGCTAAACAGCTCAAATTATTTACGGATTGATTTTATCCGAAAATAATGTATCGGAAAAAAGTTCGTTAAAATTTTTTCGGATTATTTTTTCGGATTGCAATTCGATTCGATACTTTCGGATCGGATTGCAATTCGAAAAATGTTTTTTGAATTGGAATCCAAACCGATATTATTTTTACGGATTTATACGGATTCAGAATAAAAAATGCTTTTGAAATAATTCATTTTTATTAATTTATAATATTCAAATATACAATGAAATGAAATGATTTCCATGTTAAGAAATAAAAAAATTTAAAATCACAATGAAAGTTAATCATTTTCCAAATTCATTTCCTGGCCACACAATGTCTTGAACTTTACTGAGTTCCTTAGTGTTTTCATTCATATTTACCAACATCTCAGCCTTTGAGATTGAAAGATTGGTTCTTCTAGAGCTGTATATATTCCCTGCTGTTGAGAAAACTCTTTCAGATGTTGGTGATGCAGCAGGTATACAGAGGTTATTTCTAGCCAGCCTTGACGTTATTGGGTAAATACTGGTTTTGTTTCCAGAATTCCAGTATATTTGTATTTGCTGGAATTGGTTTTGAATTCAAATACCCCTCAATTTCAGCAGAAATGGCTTTCTTGGTGCTTGTTTCACCATCAGGATTAATGTAACCTGCACCTAACACTTTCTTCCACAGTTGTTCAGTGAAATCAAAGTCGTCATCATCTTCACATCCAACATTGAAGGGGAACGAGTGCTTTGGCTAGCCAAAATTTCTTTTTTTGACAGTTTTTCCATAGCTTTCTTTACTGCAGTTTTGGCTACTTCAAATTTTCTTCTCTCACTCACAAAGCACATACCCGTGCTGTTAGGATCTAAAAAATGAGATATAGAGAATTCAATATTCATCAACTCCCCTTCGAATCTTTTGTTTAGATTTTCATTGAAAGAGTGAGCAAGCTGTGATGATACCTCGGTTTTTGGCTTGATCATCTCCCTTGCTAATCTTCCTCTGATGTTTTATAGGCAATTAATAACGGAACAGATGTTAAAATACTGAGAAGCCTCTCAGAAGCCGCATGACAGATTGAATAAATTCCACTTCATCATCTGTTGGTAAAAGATCTGTCAACTTAAAACCTCCAGAAACAGTAGGGTTCGGATTCTTTAAAGAATGCATCGCCGGAAGAAGATCCACCACAGACTCCATTTGATAGAGGTCAGAGTTCCATCTTGTGGGCAGTCTCTGTACTAACTTCGTTCTGGAGTTATTTAAGGCTTTGGCGGCATTAACTAAAGTCATAGCTTTTTTAGTGGATTGGTTGAAGTGACCTACTAATTTTGTTATTTTGTGGTTGAGAATTGACCATTTTGGACATCTTTTATCATTGACAGCACCAATGACAACTAGATTTAGACGGTGGTCGACACACCAAATTGCACTTTGAACCCCAATTGATTTCCTAACACCTGCTTGGACATTAGCTGCACCGTCGACTGTTATCCAGGTTTTGCCTCCAAAATCAAGTTCAAGTTTGTTGATAGATTCATTGAGCTTCTTGGCAATATTGTCGCCAGTATGTTGTTCGGGGAAGTAGGACATTTCCACCAAGAAGCGCTTTAAATGGAACTTTGAATCTATATAGTGGAGTGTAAGGCTCATGAAAGACAAATTGGTGTGATCAGTGGTCCACACGTCGGATGTAAAGGCCACTCCATCAAGATTTTACTTGTCTGTATTGAAAATGTTTTTTACTTGTTCCTTGATGAATTTAAAAAGGAGAGGAATGTATTTTGTAGATTTGTTTTTTGCTGTAATGGCTCTGAATTGACCGTTGGTTGCAGCTTTCATCATCCAGGTGAATGCGTAGTTTCTACAATAGAAAATGGTTGAGTGTCCTCAATCACCCATTTAGTAATGAGTCGTCAGAGGCAAGCTCATCAAAAATGTTTGGTATTGTTTATTTTTGCTTGTCTTTCCTTTCTAATTGTTTATATAAATTCAAGTGGCCTCTTTTCAAATGGTTCCTTAAAGGACTTGTGATGCTTTTATTGATTAAGTATATTTTGCCACACTTGCATTTTGTCTTGTTTTCTTCCACATTGTTGAAGAATTCCCAATTATTAGATAGCTTAGGCATTTGAAAAGAAAAAAAAAGTGAAATAAAAAAAAAGGAAACGAATAGGATTAAGTTTGCCATATCGGATCGGACGAATATTTCGGATTATTTATTGAATTTAAAATCCACAAAAATGGATCAGATTATTAATGCGGATTACTTTTCGGATTTAAAATTCGAAAACACGGATCAAATCACATTTTCGGTTTACGGACTTTTTACTGAAATATTTGCCTCAATATTTCCTTAATATTTTCCTTGATAAAATGTGACAGTTTTTGATGCATACAAACAGTTTCCGAAAAAGAACTAATTATTTATTAAGTTATTTGAAAATTTTCCTTAATATTCGTCTTAACAATAAATGATATTTTAGAGGCATGCATAAAGTTTTCAATAAAAGAACTAATTATTTGCCTTAATTGTTGAAATGAAAAACAACTTTTCAAACTAGTTTTTATCTCTATTTCTATTTTTATTTCTGTTAATATCTAAATAGAAGAAATATAACAATATAAATTTTATCGGACCAATCCACTAATTGAAGCAATCCGCAATGCGAAATAATTCGCAAAGGAATTCGATCTACAAAAAAAAAAGAAAAAACCGCAAAAACTCAGTTTGAAATATTCTTAACTTTTAAATCAAAAAAATATAACAATGGCTCACCGTAATAAATGTAGGTGAAGAATAGTAGACTTTATCTGTTGAACGAATTGTTATAGGTTAAGATTTCTAAATAGGACTGATTGAAAATAAAAAAAAAATCCACTATTTATAGGACGTGCACATAATAAAAATGTAATTTTTTTGGACCATACCATTAAATGGTGGCGCGAACGGAGCGCGATTCGCATAAATTGCTGAGCGAATTAAAGTTAAATTGATTCGTAAAAATTTTTCGGATTAATAATCCGAACAGCAAAGAGAATCCGCAAAAAAAAAAAATCCGCTAATGGTTCGTAAAAATTCAGTGGTCTTGGTTGCGCTTTTTGGACTTTCTTGCAAGTGCAAATATCATTTATAAGTTTATAGTTGTTTTTCTGTTCTTTCTTGTTTTCGGTGTAGTATAATGGAGCCATTGCTTTTAACGCAACTATTAATCATAATATCAGCTTGAATGTAATTATATCCCAGTTTGTAAAATCAGAAATGATTAACTTGGATGTCCCAGTAAAGCTTTGGTTTCAAAATGCAGCCGGAAAAGCATGGAGTGTGTTTAAAGTTTACAGAATAAAACCCAATATAAATTCTTCAAAGATACCAAAAACCAGACACCAGATAATCGGTATCGTATAAGTCGATACCGAGAAGAATGGTCTCGTATCGCGTGGTATCGCTTATACACTAATGTCGATACTATCAGTATCGGTTCGATACCAATCAATACCGAGAAGGAAGGTCTCGTATCGTGTGGTATCGCTTATGTTCCAATGTCGATACTATCAGTATCGCTTCGATACCAAACGATACCGATAATAAAAAGAATCGTATAGTATCGCATGGTCTCGAATCGAGACTCTCAATAAAACAAAAAAACAAAATATTAAAATTTGACTTATTGAATTTTTTATAAACAAAATACAAGTACAATTGCTTTTTAGAGATTTAGTTATTGTTTTTTACAATACTTTGGCTATCTACAATACTTTGGCTATCGTCCATTCGTTGTTTTTTCCTTTGCCGTACTTTTGTTGGTATTTTAGGATTTTCTTCTATTAATATTGGCAAAGATAAGTCTGATTCATGTTCTATATCACTTTCATTTTCTTGTTCGATGGGCCATTTTTTAATGTAATTTTCAAGAGCGGAATAGTTCTGCATTATAAATACAAGTTTATCTGCCTTGTCACTATCGAGGTTGTTTCTACGATCAGTGATGACAAGGCCAGAAGCAGAAAATGCTCTTTCAGATGATGAAGAGGTTGGTGGAGTTGCCAACCAAGATCTTGCAACATCCGAAAGGATAGGAAGTTCCGCTGCATGCTGCTTCCACCATGCTAAGGTGTCAGTTTTTCCTGCATTTTTGGATCTTATTGTTTTTTGGTATTTTTCCATTTCAAGTTTAATAGGAGGTTGTTTCCATGAGTAACATAATTATTTTTTTCTTTCTCGATGAAGTTGATGAGTGCTGTTACTTTCCACAGTGACATGTCAATTCAGATCTCTGTGTCAGAAGATAAAAAAACTGATAATTCTTTAACAGATTTAAGCACTGGAACAATAGCTTCAAAGAGTAGGAACTGTTCATCTGTAGGTACGGTTTTCTTCCAATCATCACCTTCTGCGTCGCGTAAGTATATGAGTGGAACCTTCAGTCGAAGCATGACGTGCAGCATATCGTAATTGCTGTTCCATCTCGTGGTTACTGTGGAGGGTATTTTGAGATAACTCACATCTAACCTAGAACAAGCATCTTTCAACGAAGCACTGAAGGCTGTCGATTTATGAAGCCTGGTAGTAAGTGAGCTGGCTTTAAGAAAAGCATCTTTCAGTTCCGGGGTACCCTCAACTGTTCTTTGAAATGCAGTGTTGAGTTTGTGATCACTGCATGTAACAGAACCTTCTTCTTTAGTTATTAAAGACACATTGTTGTTTAGAGCACATGCCATATTTGATGCCTGATCAATAACACACAGTTTATTGGGTATTTTTTTAAATGATTCAGGGTATGAGAGTGTGTTATCAAGTGCTTTTGCAATGTTGATACCAGTGTGTCGCTCTTTGAATAGGCACACTTCTAATGTAAATTTCTTTAGGGCAAAGTCTGGCGAGGTATAATGTAATATCACGGACATGTATGAATCATTTGCCCTTGATGTCCAGTGGTCGGTGGTTATGGCAACCTGATTAAAATCTATGAGCTCTTTTTCTATAACTTCATGCATTACTACCTTCAGTGTATGGTAAAGCTGAGGGAGTTTATTTTTTGAGAAAATCGTTGAATGTTTTATTGTGGCATTTGGTAATATTTTGTTCATAAACCTCTTATAGTTTTCAGAATCAGCAAAACTGAACGGCAAGCACTCAGTAGCAATCAAAGTAATGATGTCATTATCAACTTCTAATTGACGCCGATCTTGAATTGGCCACTTTTTTGTAACCGCTTTCTTCGGGAGAGTGAGAGTTTTGAAGGCTACATCTTTTGCGGATCCAGAAGCACCTGCCTCGATTACGTTTAGTTCGTCATCTACTTGTGATCTCCGCTCGTCTTCTTTTTTTTGAAGTTCGATGAATAACTTCCTATGTTGTGTCTGAATATGCTTTCGCAAGCCAGTAGTATTTGCTTGCTTTGTTGTAAGCTTATTTCCACAAGTTTTACACAGAGCAGATTCTCCTGAAAATTTAAAATACAGTTTAACAACAAATAAAATAGTTTTACTTTTTTATTATTATTTTATTTTATTTTTATTAAAAACAACAGAGCCGGGACGCTTCAAACTCACTTGGGACCTGAGGCAAAATTAAGTTTTGGGGGCATTTACTGTAAATTTTACATCTAAAAAATGTCAAAAGAGTTAAATAATTTCAGAAATATTATTACCAAAAAAAGACCCTTTGATAGGCGTGAATTCATTTTTTTTTTTTTACAATTAGTATGAAACAAAAACAAATTCAGAGTGGGTCGGCATACAACCTGGCCATCAATTTAGCACATTGTGCTTTGCAATTTATGAATTATTGCTCCACCAATTAAATTAATTGTTTTTTAAATCCTAATAGTTAATAAACAATAATAGTTGTAACGTAAAAATGTAAAAAAAAACTGCATTTTTAGTTAAAAAAAAATTTTTTTAAATTAAACTCTCATGAAAGACCCGAGTTGCAATAGCAAATGATACTATCGGTACCAAACAATACCAACATAACCGATAACTTTTGATACTAGTATCGATATCGATACCGTAAGGTATCGCACCGAGACCAAACGATACCAACATAAACGATACTTTCGATACCAGTATCGCGTGATCTCGATATCGATACTGTATGGTATCGCACCGATACCAAACGATACCAACATAACCGATACTTTCAATACCAGTATCGCGTGATCTCGAAGTCGATACTGTAAAGTATCGCATCGAGACCAAACGATACCAAACGGTACCAACATTAACGATACTTTCGATACCAGTATCGCGTGATTTCGATACCGATACTGTATGGTATCGCACCGATACCAGACGAGAAATCGAGACTCGAGACCGATTATCTAGTGTCTACCAAAAACACCCAAAGATTTGTGTGCTCTTCCAGGTAGTAATTATTAATAAAAAGTTTTTGATCTTAAATCTTTCGATTTAAAAAGTTCTGAATAATTACAATAACTTTCCAATCTAGATTCAAAAAAAAGATTTTTTTTATCTTCATTTTTTTAATTTAGAAAGTTATGGTCGGGGTATATACTGGGACTCAACAAATTCTCTTATTTATGTTTACATGGATCAGCATGTCGCTAGGTAATTTCATTTTCTTAAGTTTGCTTTTCTTTTTTAAAATCTAATTAATGAATATTTTTGAAATAAAATAAATGAAGAGAAAAATATTGAGTCTCTTTTTGAGTCTCAAAAAACTTTAAGCCTTTTTTAGCGCTAAAGCAGCTTGTTATTATTCGAATAATCAAGGTGAGCAATGGGCAGGTGAGTAAAGTTACATTTTCTTTATCCTATGAAGAATTTTCATGAAGCAGGACTATTTTTTTGAACCCTCAACGTTTTTTTAGACTTTTGAAAGAATAAAAAAAAGAAACTTTTAAAAATGTTTTTTTTTTATTTTTTCAAACGGTTTAACTTTAGAAATAGATTTAAGTGTGGGTTCGATAATTGGATATCATCGCTTTACTAAACAACTGTATACCTTACATCGTAACCAGAAGACTTACTTGATGTTCCGCAAAGATTATAAAAAATGGTTACGTTAACTAACAAAGAGTTTGTTCAAAAAGTTGCTATGGATATTGATTTTTCATCTTGGAAGAGTTTAGAAGATGACAATGAACAGAATTTTAGTTTTGGTTCATCCCAATGGATAGGTATGGTTGAAGGTTTATTTAATTTCACCAAGGCCAATATAATTTAAAAACTTCCTCTAGATAAAATATTTATAAGAAATATAATTTCTATTTTGTATTGAGTTTTTATGGGAATCTTAAAGAATATCATTAAGATTCATATTGAAAACTTTTGATGCATTATAAAACATTCAGGGTCACTTTTGAATTATATTGTAAATTTTCATGCTAACTAGTTTTGAGTTTTGAAATTATTTTGACTTACGACAAAATTATATTTGAGATAACTTATGTTATAAAGGCCCTTTCAAACAAAAATATGGCACTACTGAGGCCCTTTTAAGGCAAAAATATGGCACTACTGAGTACTCTAACTAAAAAAGTTGATTCCTGTGCATTCTTTGAGATTTTTTAGTGTAGCGGAAATAGTAAGCAGCCAATAATTTTTTGCTTTTTAATAGTTTTTTTAATATTTTTTTCAGAATTTTAAAACATCGGTAAGTAAATTTTCTAAGAAAGAAAAAAATCTTTTCGCTTGATAACTTTTTATATTTTCTCATACGATAATTTTAAATGGTAGATGCGACTCACAACGCATCACAAAGTGAATTCAGTGTTTGATAAATTGTTCAGTGATTGATTTTACTGATTAAATCAAAAAGTATATTCATTTAAGCTCCTTTTTATTTTAGGAAAATTTAAAGGATTATCCTTCAGAGATCATTTGAACAACAAGTTGCTCCCAAGAGTTCTGTGGCCTATTTAAGTTGTTATCAATAACAATAGTAATATATTTTCTGACAAAAGAAGTCAAATTGTTTTTACAAATCAAATTAGTCAAATAAATGAATATTTTTAATAAAACTACATTTGTTTTCATTTCCGATAGTTTCGAAAATATTTAGACTATCCCAGTGGGCATGCATCGTCCGCACGACGTTTTACGAACGTCTTCTGGACGTCTTCCGGACGTCTTCCAGACGTCGTGCGGAAAATGCATGCCCACTGGGATATGAAATAAATGTTTCTTTTTATCATAAATGTTTAATATAAAATGATATTGTAAAAAGTTTACTTAAACTCGCCTTGTAGGTTTTCGTTTTGTTCACTGCTTCTTGCGAGATATGTTTTATAAAATAAAAAAAGCAGGGTTGACATGCAAAGTTCAGTTTCTCTTAATGCATTTTAATAATGTGTTTCAAATTGTTAATGCATTTTAATTTATACGTATTTCAAATTATTAAAACGTTTCCACTAAGTAAAGAAGGGTCAAGTTGGTTAAGTTAGATAATAGTTAAATAATATTTCTTTTAAATTAAGGTTTCTAAAAGCTTCCTTATTTCTTCGTCAATGGTCTAATAGCAGCAAACTATTTATGCTAAAAAATCAATTTCACATTGTGTTGAGTTTATAATATTATATTTGACTTATAAATTAACTAAATCTCTTTGATATTTTGGGGAAAATAATGCTGATGGTTAGCTTTTTCTGTGCCTAGCATTTACTTAAGAGTTTAATTCTCAGAAATCAACAACTTGGCTGGTTTATTGTAATAAGCGTAAAAGCTTATTGCTCCAGAAACTACAGCTTATCTATATTCTTAGAAAATGAAAAAAGTTAGGGTTTTACCTATGAGGCATAAATTGAACAGAGACCATATTGGCTGGGCAACTTTAGCAAAACACTGGATATAACTTCATCACTCTAAAGAACATAAAAATTGTTTAAATACTGAAAGGAAGGAAGTCTTAAGGAGTGATTTTTTGTCCGAAATTGTAGTTTTTGGTATTCTATGAAGAGTCTAAGTATTCAGATCAGAAGGAGAGAAAAGACTTAATCAATGTAAAAATGCAGCCTTCTTTAAACTATGGTGGTGGTTTTGGAGTGGTTTGGAGTGTCATTAGTGGCAATAATGTAGGTTATAGTTTGAAATTCAAAGAAATGATGAAAAGCCATATCATGATATATTGGAAATCAGATGTTTTTATCTAGACTGGATAATAACATCTCGTTCCCTGGCAAAACTCTTTTATTTCGGATAAAAGAGTTTTGTGCAGGTTTTGTTCAGTTTTACTTAACTAAAAAACCTCATGGTTTTTCTGTTGTTTTTCAAAAGACATTTTTAGATTGACGCCAAATGAAATTGATATTTGGAAATTCTTAGAAAAACTAAAAAGTCTGAAGCCAAGTGCTTAACTTTCTTTAAATATCATAAGATAAACTGTGGCAGCATATTAGCAATTATCAATTACCAAAAGAATCTTGGATGGAATCTTTACTAAAAACTATTGAGTTAACTTCGAAACAATAGCCTGATAAAGAAGTTTTAGATGATGAAGGAGCTGAAGAGTTTCATGACGAAGTTAATGACAATTTCATTGTCCTGTTTGCATTAACATTTGAGCGACAAAAACTTTACAATTTTGCACAAAATGGTAAACAAGTGATGGCAAATAAAGTTTGACAAAGATTTAAAAAAAAGATAATAATACAAAAAAACCAGAATTTTTTTTTAACAGGTATTTGGATAAGCCGAAACAATTGGTTCGTAGATCAGTCTCACACTTCACTATACTAATTTGGATTTTGATTTCATAAATTTTGTCATTACTTACATACAATTCACTGGTAGACTCAAGGGTAAAAATAAAAAGCAAGCCTGGGCTCTTATTGCAAGTTTTAACTTACGCGAAGAAGGGCACTGAACCGCATTAATGATAATGTATAAAACTGAGCTGAGCTGCATTAATGATAAGGTATGAAACTGAGCTGCGTTAATAACAATGTAATAAACACACAGAAGTGGTCTCTCTATAGCCATGGCTCATGATGTGCGACAAGAACTCCGAATTAAGTCCAAAGTGGAATGTACCTAGCTTAACACGATTGAACTTTGAGTACATCGGTGTAATATCATTATTTCAAGTTTAAAACGTAGCCAAATCATTTGCAAAAACATGGCGGATTTGAAAGTTCATTCTCCTTATATGATCTATAGAAGGAAGAAGAATACAGTGCTCCTTTTTTTGAAAAAGTTCACAATATATCTGTATTTTATATTTTAAAGTTCACAATATATCTCTTGGAGCAAGAAAGTGAGCTCTGTTAGCTGACAAAAAAAGCTAACAGAGCTCAATTTCTTGCTCCAAGAGCTATTAGCCCTTTGAATTTTATGAGAACAAACCAAAAAATATATTTAAAAATCTGATAGGAGAACGGCAAGAAAGGTATTTTCTCAGTTGTGCAAAGCTGTTGAATATTTGCTTAAATTAGAAAAGCAATATCAGCTCATGAAAAAGAAACTTTGCCTGTAGATTCTCTGGTGAGTAGCGGCAACAAAGATAAAAAAAGTTTTCAAAAAAGTCTATATTTAACACCATGATCTGCTTAAAAAAGATATTTTAGTGTGGAGTTCTTCAATGACAACTAAATTAGCTTTAGAGCTGGATCATTACTTATTAATGCAGTAGAGGAAAAGATCAAGTGCAGCACCAATTCTTAGGTACGCAAGGAAATACTTCTGTGTTACTATAAATTCCGAGAGAGTTTTCTCTTCTGCCAAAACACTCTTCACTACAAGTAGAAGTACTCTGGTTGTTGGCTTTTTAGTGAAGATTTTTTAACATGGTTGGCTTAACTAACAGCTCCGAGTTTTACATTAAGTCCCCATTTTTTGTTTTGGTTAGTGTGTGATAACTTCCTTTATTCTAATATTGCTTTTGAAAATCGATGAACATAAAAATAGAATAGTGTAACAAGTAAAACTCTGCTTACATTTGATGACTTTACAACTTGCAGACTGTACTAGATTTACACTTTTTGTTGTTGTGTATAATATGTAAATCAAATTCTTTAAGATGTTGTTTTTAGTTTACAGTTGTTAGATACCAAAAAAGCTAAATGATACCAAAAAAGCTAACGGAAGGCTGATTATTCCATATATTTCTTTCTTTTAATCTTAGTTTTAGTTTTAGAATTAACTACAGGCGTAATAAACAATTCTTGTAAACTTTATTTTTATTATCATTTTTAACGCATCGCCTGATTTCTTTTCCGCAAAACCTAACACCAGCTGTCTTAGATTTATTGTTAAAACAAAAAGCTCGTCTTCATATGTAACTCTTACTTCGGCATTACTAATACTTAGTAATGCTGTAGAGCAGTGATTCCCAACGTGGAGCACGCGTCTCATCGGTGGAGCGTAGAAAATTTTTAGGGAGCAGTTATAAAATTTATTTAGGTGAAAAATTTCTACGAAATTTTTCCCCTGAAAATTTCCACCGCTCCACCGTTGGGGCGCGTGCCCCAAGCTGGGAATCACTGCTGTAGAGGAAGCTACATAAATATTTTTAATAACCTAGAGAAATGCATGTCAATTAACATAACCATTTCTATGAATAATTGAAAAGAAAATATTAAACTAAATAAATACATTTATTTACACTAAACATCAGGTTGAATTTTGAGTTGTTTTTTTTTTTGGGTTGAATTTTGGGTTTTACTTTTGGTAGACTTCAAATCTTTCCACTTTTTGAAAATGAAAAATACTTCATTCATGAAATTTGAAAAGCATGAAAACTTATATTTTTGAAAAAAAGAAAGATTGTTGTATGCTATAGACTGAAAAAACAAATAATTCGGCAATTAAACTAATACTTTTTTATACTAAAAAATTGGTTTTTCTTGATTTTGAAAATTTTGATTTTGAAATTGATCAATCTTGATCACTAAAATAAAAATTAGTATATAGAATAACTATTGACATTCTATGCACTATTTGTATTTTACTAAAACAGGATTTCGATTGATGTTTTACCTTGATAGAATAAAAGATTGAATTGCACCCTCCAAATTTTAATAGATTTCAATTCAAATGTAGTTGACTCGAAAACTTATAAAAAGATTTTAAAATTCTGGACTTCAAAATCTTAAATTAAATTCACAAATCACTCCGATTTCTACGTTAACATAATAAAGTAAGCACCACTGACAAACCAGGTGGGACTTTCTCACCAATACTTGTTACCGTATTAGTTTTTGTTACATGCAGGTTTTTTGAATACATTAAGTTTTTTCCATTTCGGAGATTTTTTTGTTGTTAGTCGCATGTGAAATGTTTCAGTCAGAAATTATATCTTAATATCATTGTAATTTATATGACTTGCATGAAAAATTGTATTTCGTTTTGAAGGCCTACTTTTTATCTTTTTATATTTTTAACAAGAGGCTCCCAAAGTTTTAGGAACATTTTCATTAACTAGTCACAGATATAGTTTGGATCTAACAACCAGATTTTTAAAATTTGATGACAGATCTCTTCATTCTTTATCTGCAAGGTTTGAATTGTGCATCTTGAGCTGCTTGAACAATCTTTCACCTTGGCTTTTACTGATTGTTCTTGCGTTGATCATAGAGATCTCCAAATGAATAGGTTTGGATATGACGCATTCCAAACCTTTGCTACATGTAGTAAGGTATAATGTGGATATGATTTTTAATATGCATTTTCCCTTTCTGAAAAGAGATACTATTATGAAAAATAAAGTGTCAATTTTTAAAGTATAAAAAAACCGCAATAATTATGCATTGACCAAATATTTGCTGATCATTCAGATTTAGAATGAACTTTTTAATTCAAGATTTATAATGAATAAATTAAGTCAACATTTATAATGAATTTTTTAATTGTTGTTGTTTCTTTTCTGCTATAGAGAGTTACGACGGAGGGATATAGGACGCAATACACCATCATACATATGTTTGCATGAATTAGCATATTGTTAGCTGTGTGCTATTTGCTTTAATCTCTTTTGCAAAAAATAATTATCGAATATTTTCCTTCTTTGTTTCAATTATTTTTAGCACTAAATCAGCTGTTACTGGTCGATTAATCAAGGCGAAAATCAAATAATGGTCTGGTGACCAAGCTTAAGTTTCCTATATTTAACGGAAAGCTACATAATAATATATGAAAATAAGCTGCGAATAATGCAAAAAGAAATAGTTGTTGATTTTTTTCTAAAGGATACCCAGTAAACACGCTTTAGTTGGTCCAACTGACGGGCCAGTATTGGCTATAGTTGACTAACTGTTGGCATTTCTTGCCAACCATTAACCGACTGTGTACCGCGTGTTTTTGAATCGTAAAAGTTTCCCGTAATTTTTATAAACGTATTTTAATAATTAGTCGCATGGTCTAAGTGAATTTATTTT
Source organism: Hydra viridissima (assembly GCF_058129835.1). Classification (NCBI taxonomy): domain Eukaryota; kingdom Metazoa; phylum Cnidaria; class Hydrozoa; order Anthoathecata; family Hydridae; genus Hydra; species Hydra viridissima. The sequence goes on from NW_028324310.1 coordinate 11,401,356, forward strand.
TATGATGACACCATTGTTGTATTTGTACTAGACATTTTAGCTCTATTTTAACTGCTATTAAAAGTTAAAATACAGCTAAAATGTATATGTGCGTGTATAGTAGTATGTTTATGTGTGTATTTCTGTATTTCTGTATGTATTTCTGTATTTCTGTATGTATGTATGTATGTATGTATGTATGTATGTATGTATGTATGTATGTATGTATGTATGTATGTATGTATGTATGTATGTATGTATGTATGTATGTATGTATGTATGTATGTATGTATGTATGTATGTATGTATGTATGCATGTATGTATGTATGTATGTATGTATGTATGTATGTATGTATGTATGTATGTATGTATGTATGTATGTATGTATGTATGTATGTATGTATGTATGTATGTATGTATGTATGTATGTATGTATGTATATATATATATACATATATACAGGGTGTCTGCCAGATCAGGGGAAATCAGGGAAAAATCAGGGAAATTAGATATCTGCAAAAAATCTAGGAAAATAGGTTGAATTTTAGAAAAATCAGGGAGAAATCAGGGAAAATGGCTCTTCATCAAACTTACATAACTTAAATAAGTTGTATATTGTACATGTAATATAAAAGTTTATTTGGCAAATAGTTTTATAAACTTTTCTTGCATCAAGCGAATCTTGAATCTTCACATGCAAAAATGTAAACAATAATACAACCCATTTTGAATGTATCAATACTTGATACATTTAATACGGGTTGTCTTATTGCTTACATTAAATGTATCAATACTTGATACATTTATTGTGGGTTGTATTATTGTTTACATTTTTGCAGTTGAAGAGCATTTTTCTAAACGACTCTGGTCAATTTTTGTGAAATTGAATTTGGGTAACTTTAAATTAAATCAAGGAAAACAGGTAGAAGATCAGGAAAATATGAGGAAAAAGTCAGGGAAATCCACCTTAAAATATTGGCAGACATCCTGTATATAACATGCATGCGTAAAAGTTGTTATATTCTAATATATATGTTATAGTAAAATAATTTATATGTATGTATTTTGTATATATTGCATAAATATATGCCATATATACAATATTGACATAATATATGCAGTATATAAATAAATGGTATATGCAATTGCATATACAATATGGCATATACATTTCATGTTAAGCATATATGACGTGTGTATATATATGCATATTCATATAATGCATATAATTATAGCATTTTATTAAAAGGGACATCAACTTCTAAAAACTATTAGAAAACTATTCAAAATTTTGGGGATCAGGAAAAAAAGGTTTTGGATAAACTATTTGTTTGTTGTTTTTTTTTTGTTTTACTACTTGTTATACATTGTATATGTGTTAAGCATACATACATTGATTATGATGCTGACATGTATTGACAAAAGAAAACTATTTATTTGTTTTAATTAATGTCATAAATGGATGAAGGCTTTAAAAAAATACATATTTCATGTTACAAAAATACACATTTCTACTTTGTTATGCAGATAAAGGTTTTAAATAAAGCTCTTTCCTGTGACCTTAATAACACAACACAAAAATGTGCTAGAATACCATTTTTACAACAATCAATTTACCTAAAGGGATAAATAACATGAATATTTAAAACTTTAACTCCAAATATTTGAGTTCCATAACACCTTCATCCATGTATGTCTTCAATTTAATAACTAGATTGTGTTTTTGAAACCAGTTTTCCAATAAGATTCAAATGCAATGAAATATTATTTAATAATTTAAGTATGTTTATAGAGATGTTAGCAGCTTTGGAGTTAAGATTAACAGAACTGGAGCAAAAAAATACGTTTTTAGAAGTTGAAAGTTTTTTGGATAATGAAGACATTGTTGTTCCCCCTGGCCTTCCAATTGAAAGTAAGGAAGATTTGGAGAGGATTAACCTTATGCTACAGATGAAATCTGAGCTGGCTCTCTATGTAATTTGAAATTATTTTCTATATTATAATGTTTGTAGCAGTCTACAGGTTGAGTTTAAACTAGTAATTATTATTTTATAAGATCAAAGATAAGTTTTTTTAAAAGTCTTATAATTGTAATTTATCAAAGGTATTTAATAATACCTTAGTTATATTATACAGGCTGTCAAGTTGTCATTTTTTTCATTTTTTTCATTTTTTTATTGGTCTTTTTTGTTATGTCATTTTTTTTCATTTTTTTTTCAATTTTTTCAATTTTGTCATTTTTTTTCATTTTTTTTTGTTACTTTGTACCTTTTAAAGATTTAGTTTTCCTCATTGTTGAGATATTTTACAAAAAATGTTCAGTATTAGAATGACTAATAAAGATGTGAGATGTTTTTCATTTAATTATTATAATTTTTGAAATTGTGTTCTTTGTTTACTATATAACAAGTTTTTTTAAAAAATCAATACTATTAGGTGGGATAATATTCTTTTAAGTATCATAATTTTTTAATGGTTGTGTTCTGATATTTTATTTTTACATTAATAGTTACTTTATTTGTCAAGAAATCGAAGTGAAAAGTTAGTTTTTAAGTAAACCAGAAAGCAGTAAGTGTAAAGTTTTAGTGAAGTTACTCATTTAAACCTGTAATTTTTTGTATAAAACCCATACATAATGGTTAAATGGACTGATGTGTGGTTGGAAAAGTTAGATATGAATCAAGTCAAAATCAAATTATGGGCTGAGAAAAAGAACTCAGAATATGCAGTTTGTAAACTATGTTAAAGTGAGTTAAAATATAGCTCAGTTGGTTTTCAAGCTCTTTTTCAACATTCTTCTAAACCAAAGCATAAATCAGTGTCTGATATTAGATTTTCAAATACAGCTCGCCATTTTTATATAGATTCAAAAACAAACTCTACAGGAGAAAAAAAAATTGTTACATTAGAATATTCTACTAATGATAAAATTTCAGCTGCAGAAGCCATGTGGCTATTTAAAGTTGCTGAGAATGATCTTGCTTTAAGACATTGTGACAATACATCAGTACTATTTCAAAGGATGTTTCCAGATAGTAAGATTTGTCAGGGTTTTACAATGAGTCGCCAAAAAGCTTCATATATTTTTCAAGATGGTCTTGGACCATTATTAGAGAAACGACTTTGTACCAGTATAACCTCAAGCCCTGCTGCTTTCACTTTGATGTTTGATGAAACAACTACCACTCAGCAGAGAAAACAAATGGATCTTTTATGTCGTTTTTGGTCAGAAGAAGAAAACTAAGTTGTCACAAAATATTTAACCTCATTTTTCTTTGGGAGAGCAACAGCTGAAGATGTAAAAAAAATGCTAGCATCTTTATTCCACAATAAAAAATATAACTTACCATGGGGTCGTCTTTTTAATATTTCAACAGATGGTCCTAACATAAACAAGGCTATTTGGAGGTTGTTAAATGAGGAGCTTTGTAGCAATGATTTTAATGGTTTGTTACCATTTATAAGTTGTACATTGCACACAGTGCATAATGCATTTCGAAAAGCAATTATGGTTCTAGGTGAAGATGCAGAGCAGCTAGCATTTGATCTACATGCATGGTTTAAGGTAAGGATTTTATTGTTAATAGAAATTTTATTTCCCTAGTTACAATAATACATAATCCTTATGTGTTATTGTAGGTAGGAACTCCAGGTTCAAAAATGATAGATTCTAGAACTCTTAAAGGCCAGTTTTTTTTCTCTATGGAGTTCAGAAGGTCCTAAACATTTTTGGAGCCATTTTTTCACACCTCATTACTCTAGAATCCAGGAAAAACTAGGGAATCTTTGACTCAAAACCCTGGAGTCTTTCTTGGGACTTTCCATCCCTGGTTATAATCTATAAATATTAGTATGATTATTTTATTAATTTAGAATGCACCATGCAAAATTGAAGACTTCAAAAAGTTAGCAGAGTCCATTTTTATTGAAGATGAAAGTTTGTTTCTTCGATTTGTCAATACTAGATGGCTTACTCTTTCTGCTACACTTGAAAAAGTCCTTTTACGATGGGAAGATACAAAGAAATATTTTTTGGAATACATTCCAAAACAAAAAGAATATAAAAAGACTCTGACAAACAACAAACGTTTTGTAAGGATTCAGAAGAGTCTAAAGGAAAATGAAAATGTAATAAATTACATCAGCCTTGTTTTTTAAAATTTTTATGTTTTAAAGAGAATAAGATTAAAGAAGATTTCAAAGAAGATTAAACTATTTACTTTTTTTTTTATAGGAGTTACTTGTGTCTATTAAATTCCTTATTGGTATTGCACCCTTGTTTGAAAAATACTTAATGATATTCCAAGATGAAGGACCACTTATTCATATCTTATTTTATAAAATGAAAGATCTTTTAATATCTTTGATGAAGCGTTTCCTTAAACCTTCTGCTGTTGACAAAAAACTTACTAAAGATCTTTTAAAAATTGATTCCTCAGATTCAACTATACATCTTGAAATAAATAAAATGGATTTTGGTGAGGAAGCAAAAAACCAGGTTAGTATTTTGTTGTTGTTGATACTTGCAGATTTTACTTGGGAGATACTATAATCTATTGTTAATATGATTAATTATTTGATATATCATTATAGAAAACAATATGGTCATTATTCTTTCCAATTTTCTGTTGTGTTTCAATAAAAAATATTTAATTTTTAGGTGAAAAAACTTTCTTGCGAAAAAAAAAGACATATCTGCCTAGAACAAATGAGAGATGGATATATAGCCATTGTTAAACACTTACAAAAGAAACTTCCTCTTGATTCACAACTATTAAAAGACTTGACTTGTTTGAGTCCACAAATGAGATCTAAACCTTGGACTGTTAATGCAATTGGGCGAATAGCAGCTATGATGCCACACATTGTAAATGAGAGGGAGGTATTAATTTTAGTGTTAATAAAGTTTTCTAGAAGTTCTTTCACAAAATTATTTGCAATTTAGTTTCAAATTTTAGTTAGGTTTTAATATGTAAGTAATGCAGTTATATATACTTATATGATTGCAAATCATTATCTGGTGTTTTGAATAAAATTATTTCATTGATTTTTTCTAGGTATCATTTGTGAAGGATGAATGGAAGTTATACCAAGCAGATAATGTTTCAGAAGACTGGTATTTAGATTCAAATACAAATAAATTAAAAAGAGTAGATCATTACTGGGCTAAAGTGTTCCAAAGTAATACAGAATGTGGAAAAACTAAGTATGGATTTCTTCATAAAGTTGTTAAGAGCTGTTTAACACTTCAGAATGGAAATGCTAGTGTAGAGCGAAGTTTATCAGATAATAAGAATACATTGATTTCAGAGAGAGTAAAGTTAAATGATGAAACATTAATGGCTTTGAGAATATCAAAGGAATATGCAAGAAGTTGCCAAGGTGCACATAATGTTGATACATTAGCAAAAGATGTTGTTCAAGCTGTTCAAAATGCTCATAGAATTTACAAAGTAAGAAAAACTGAAGAAGAGGAAGAAAAGAGATTTTAAAAAATTCATGAGGAAGAACTTATTTGTAAAAAGAAACAACACCAGGAAATGCTCCAAAAAATTGAAAAAAGTAAAATTAATCTTGATCAAAAAGAGCAAAATCTAGAAAAAGATGAGAAAAATGCGGATATGGAGTTTGAACTTGCTCAGAGAATGCTGGATGAAGCAACTAAGTCTGATGCAAAGTGCCATCAATAAAGAAGATATGATTGGTATTAAACTTGCTCATGAAATGGTAAACAGTGCAAAAAGAAATTTTACAAATGCTAAAGCACATAGCAATGAACAAAAAAAGTTGCGAGTAAATATTGGTTTAAAACGAAAAAGTGAAATGCAGAGATTAATTAATGGTTTTAAAAAATCAAAGTAGACTATCAACAAGTTGTAATAAATTTTTGTGAAAAAGTCATCTTTATTTATTTTTTAATGACTTTTTGTGTTGTTCTTTTTTATGAAGTTTGTCATTTTTTTCATTTTTTTATTGAAATTTTTCATTTTTTTTCATTTTTTTTCAAAAAATAGTATCATTTTTTTTCATTTTTTTAAAAAGTAGTCACTTGACAGCCTGTATTATACCGCATTACATTTTCATTTACCTTTGAAAAAATAATTTAAATAAAAAAAGTTGTAATATGTAGCATTATTTGCTTTTAGTTAGAATATCTGCGTTCTATTGGCGGTAAAGTTGAACGTCCAGAATACATATGACGTGTGTTGGGTGCCATGTTTTCTAAAAATTTTAGCATTTTATGTAATCTAAATGGATCTTCAAGTAAGATGGTAGCTACTGGAATTGGCAAGATTAAGTTGCAATGTTATCATTTTGTGTTAAAGTGCTTACTATGTAAGTATTACTAGTTATGTAAATTTTTAGTCTATTAAAGTCAACTGTATTATTATATTTACAAAAATATGTTTACAACACTAAGAAAGAATATAATATGTTAGTACTTATGACAATTACCAGTGTTGTCATTAGTTGTGAATTTGTAAGATATTATGTTCTCCCTTGGTGATTTGAACTTATCAATGTTGTATTTTATTCTTAACTAGAGATGTTAATTGCCAATGTAAACTATGATTTATTAGTATTCAACTATATGATTCTTAAAGAGCATATAGAAGTTTTTCTTGAACCTATAAGCTAATTGCTCTCGGTTATCATATGCACATATTTTTAAAACTGCCAACCAGTTAATGTAATTCTCGATTTGCAAAGTATATGTATAAGAACTTAAAAATAACTTAAAAATAATTTGTATTTAAACAAAAAGTAAATTGAGTTTTTAAATTTATTTTCATTTTATTCTTTTAGCAGCAGTAAGAATTCAGTATCTTAATTCCAAGGATAAAGATATTTACCCGATTGTTTCAAGATGGTTTCAGGGCGCAATTGATCAAGGAGATGGGCGAATAAATAGATAGACGAAAACCAAGGTTATAAAAAATCAGTTGCAGTTAATCAATGAAAAGAATATTTAGTTATTATTTTCTTTTGAAAATTTATAAAAGTTTATTTATCTTAATTTTATTTATAATTCTAATTTTTCTTAATTATTATTGATAATTATCTAATAAATCGCCACGTTTTTAAATACTTGTGTTTTAAAATATTGTTTTTAATTAAAGTTACCAATATTAATTTCAAACCTTTAATAATATTAACTACAATAATAGAATATTTTTAGTTTTTTTTTTGTAAATATATTTTTTTAATGATCTGGAAATAAAAGTGTAATGATAAAAAATTTGTTCATTTTGTGTATTCAACTAAGTTATCTATAAATATAATACAATATTTTGTGTGGACAGTTGTACTGTTTGACTGGTAAAATCTGATATACAAACAATCATTATTAAATAGAAAATTAAATATTAAAAAGCAAAGTTATACTTTGTTATTAAGCAATATTCAAAACATGATTTATAACTTTTGCACTTTCAATTTAAGCGCAAAAGCGAATTTAAAAAATCGCGAAAAAAAATCATATAGTTGGGCCGGTAATGGTACCAACTGTTAGCCAACTGTTTTATTATTGTTGGGCCGTTAATGGCAACCAATTATTTAAAAACAGTTGGCTAAGTGTTGGTAAAAGCGTTACGTTTTTTTCACGGTACCAACTAAATAGCCGACTGTTGGCCCAACTGTAGCTAATAGTTGGTTATTAGGATCGGGCCAACTACTTACCAACTGTTCGATGTTTACTGGGTATTCTTCAAAAAAAAGGTTATTTTAATCAATCCGTTTTTTTAATATATTTTTTCAAGATTTCATTGACGGTTCCGAACTCGGGCATCACTTTTTAACCAACGAACTATATGCTTTGCATCACAACTAAAAACTTATCTTATGTTTTTCAAAGTTCTTAAACGTTTGTTTCCATTGAATAACAACGATTTTGATATATATATATATATATACACACATATATATATTGGGGTCATCATGTGATATTTTACAATAACTAGTTTGTTATTTTTCTGTTGTTAGAATCTGGTGGAATAAATCCGTCAAACAAATTGATCTCACTGTGTCACGAAATGACTATTAATTCAAACCTCTTGTCCCGAGAAAACCCTTTGGAGGTTTGAGAGTACACATGTGTAGAATTACACTAGAGTTGGTTTTGATATCTTTCATCATTGTCAATAATAATATTAATGAGATATAAAACGATAAACAAAAACCTAATAATAAAGGAAGAATATACAATTGAAATAATCAATTTAGCATTGATTCACCTAATTCAGCTTCACCTTATTCAGCTTCAATTTTTTTCTGTCTGCTTTTAAAATCCTTTACACTGTTCTTTCTAATTTCATCAGAAAATTGTTTCTGTCCATTGTTAAAATAAATATTTGTAACAACGCGATTTATAAATTTTACACCAATAACTTGATGTTCATCGCATAAAAATGAAGTAGCACAGTCATTTAATCTAAGTACTCGTTCTGCAACATATCGATCACAAAGAGTTGAGTCTCTTATAAGAAAAATGGCAGTATCTAATATTGCAAATGCTTTTGAAACATAATGTGTAAAATCAATAGCTGGTAAAATCAATCCTTCACGAGAAAGTTTTTCAAAATATTGGCATTGTACCTCGCCAGATTCAGCTAATAGAAAAGTTTTGCAAACACCACATTTGATCTTTTTATTAAACCTTTTAACCACATAACCAGAAATAACTGTAGCAACTTCAAAGCTCTCTTAATCTAAATTGCATTCTTCAATATCTGGTAAAATTTCTTGCAATTTATCATCAAATAATTTCATTAAAGATATATTACAACTCTCTTTTCTTACATCTTCCTCCCAGATATTGACTGACTCTTTAAGTAAAGTTTTCACTGCTAAAATGCGCTCAGATATCTCAAGTTCACGCAAACCAATTAAAAATCTGCCACCACTCATTTGACAATATTTTGAAGTTCTTAACTCTAATGAATCAGTTAGCAAGCATGATATTAAAAAATAATCATAGCCTTCTTGAATTAAATCATCAATAAGTGAAGCTGTGCATCTTAAAGTGGTCGTAAGAGCTTCTGATGTTTGTTTACTTAATGTAAACTTTTGAGAGTTTGAAACTTGAGATAATTGTCATTCTTCAATCCATTCAGCTAAATTGCACAAAAATAAAGGTTTTATGTCACCCAAAACAGCTGCATTTCCAATATAATAATTGTTGTTGTATTTTTGCTTACTGTTACTTATTGTCCACCATATATTTATTAACTGGTTTTTTGTATTTTATTTTATTGAGTTCAGTCATTAAATCATTTGATAAACTATTTTCTTCTAGATAATTTTTTATATATGCTGGGAAATTCTCCAGTACACTTTTTTTCTTTAATACACAGCCAATATTTCGAAACCATGGAGGCAATTGAAGATAAGGTGATTTATAGAACAAGGAAACATGCATAAACTCATCAACTACAATTGTTTCTGTAACTTCTAAAATACCTAAGTGTTGATTAACTTCTAAATTAAAAAATATGTATTTGTCATTATATATTTTGAGCTGATACCCTTCTAGGCTAACATTATTTAAATCATTTAAACAGTGAATTTTATCTTTCTCTATAAATAAATTGGATTCATCCTGATTATTTGATGGATGACGGACAGACGGTGGCTTTCTACCCTTCGATGTAGTTGGATATACTGATAATGGTATTTTTCAGGTAAGCAATAAATAGTTGGAACGGGATTTAAATCCCAAACTAATGTAACTCTTTTGCCAATTTTTAAATACTTTTCTTCAAAATGTTTAGCACAAATAGCCTAATTTTTACTAGGTTTCCATAACTTTCGATTGATAAATACTACCCACTGATTTAAAAAGTCAGGATTATTTTCAAGAAATCCAAAAAGTGGATGCTTTTCAGGAATAAAATTAATTCGATTCTCTCTCTTTTTATATCCAGTTTTACAGTAAATTACAGCACATGTGTTAACCATATTAAGAATATTTGAATAAACTGTCTTAAAATACGTTTATGTAAGTCAAAAAGTTACCCTTCTAATTTTTCGCTCCGAAAAGCAAGATATCCGGCCGTGTAATTATAGTAGGCCATGCTGAAATCAATAGTTTTTTATGAACTTTAAGATGCTTTTAGTTATAATACCTTTATATAAATTGCGATATAGGTATCGAAAATAAGAAAATTTATAACTAGGTTGTTCGCGAAAGAAAAAAATACTCTTTGACTTGAGCCTTAAAGTGGAAAGCATAATCTGAGAGTAGGGTGAAAAGAACACTGAAAATCTCCTATTTGACCTTTAAACTATATCATAGCAATTTCAACTTAACAAAGACAGTTTGTTTCACTTTACTCTATCCATTCTGATAAACCATACATAGCCTAAAGTTCATTGCTCAAATCAACCTTTTTCAGATTTGTGAGCTATTCTTGATTAACTTTTTTGTCTTTTATATCCCTAAGCTTCAGTAAATGCATATTTATAATGGGTTTACTGACGGAGGTTTAGTGAAACAAATTTGACGGGTAGAAGTCGGAATATCCGTATTAGGAATTTAGAAAATTGACGATAACACGCATAGTTTTTGGCTTATTGGCGGCACCTTTGATCTTTTTTTTTTTTTTTTTTGAGTAGTTTTTATGATGAAAATTCTTATTGTAAAAAACTATTGCAAATCGGTTCAAACGTGTCAATTCGGAAACGAATTAACACGTTTGAACCGATTGGATCCACCGTTACAATTCGAAACACTGGACGTTCATTCACGTCTGCTTTTAAGAAAAATCAAGCATTGAACTTTAAAAAATCATACCTGTGTTTGATTTTAAAGAGTTACTTACACATTAAAGGATATAAAATTCAGTTAAAGCAGGAGTTGAATAAATAGTACGTTTAAAGATTTTACAACGTTTATGCTTAAACAGTTTGATAATTTTGCAATATTTCAGTGAGTGATAAAACGTTCAGCGGAATACCCCATGCAGAAACCTGAACGGCTGCTTAATTCGAAAGAGATGTTTGAGCTGCGATGTCTCCTAAAGAAAAAATCGTACTTTTTTTTTTTAAGTTTGTAAAGGTCGAGAACTAACCGTGAATACAGAGCAAGATGATTTCAAATTTTTTAGCTCCAGCTTTGTAACAAATGATGTCTTTAATACAAGTGCTATTTATCACACACTTGTCATTCAGTTGAGTGCGTAAAAAAATATTGCAACTCAATAAGCTTATATTGTAAAGAGATGTTAGTCTTCATTATTTTAATATATTATTTTTTTTTAGTGAAAAATTTTCCGAAAACCTTAGATTTAAAGTAAAAACTTTCTTTGAACATTTCTTACTTTTAGCTTTAATTACTTTTAAATCGCATCCAACATTTCTGGACATCTTGTTTTTTAATTTTTGCGAAAATATGTCCAGGACAGATTCACCCATAGAACAAAAACGTGGCGTGATAGGCAATGACTGATTTCATATCAGAGACCTTAAATCCCATAAATTAGTCCTCACACTTAAAGCAGGCTTGAAAAAAAAAATTTTTTTTGATCAATTTAATTTTACAAAAAGCTAATGTAAAAATATTTAAAGTGGATCCAGGATATAAGTAAAATCAAAATCAAAATATCATTTTTTAACTGTTGCATGCAACTTCAGGTGACAACATTTTGCAGAAGATTATTTGAAATGATCACAACAAACCTTTTACCGACCATTGCCTCAAATTCATGATAAAGTGCTAGAACAATCGGATTAATCACAAGTTTGTAAAGAGTTCGCGGTAAGAAGAGGCGTTGTTCATTTCGCATTTTTTAAAACCAAGATGCCTGCTAAATTATATATAATATAACGCAGCAAAACTTTGTTTAACTCCATTATGGTCTCTTTCATTATTTCGACGAATGGCGTGTGTTTTAATGGCGATCTTAAGTTGTTTTAGGAATTTTATTTGTAAAAGTCAAAATGCTGTTCTTTTACTTTAAATTTAAATTTTTCTTTTTTTTTAATTTAATTTTTTTAGGGAACTAAAAAAGATGTGTAACTATTTGAAAGACTTATAGACATTGTAGATAATTAATCAGTCTATTGTTTAAAATATTACAATTAGTAATAATTTCTACCAACTAGAAAGTTATACATCCAGTTGTGTTAATCAACTGCCAAGTAAAACATTTGTAATTTAACTGCGTGTAAAGTAATTAAAGCTAATGAATAATGAAATGTTAAATTAATGAAAAACTGAAGCGGTAAGGTGATTTAAACAAACTTAAGTCTAGTTAATTAATCCTTTTACAAACCGTAAAAGAGAACTTCATTAAATTTTGAGTTTAAAAGAAATTTAACAACAAAAAAAAATATGTTGCTGTGAATGAATCTCGGAGCATTCATAACATACCCACAGTTACATAACTGTTGATTAGGCATCTAGAACGGGCATCAAGTTCTGCTCCAGAAAGGCTATCAAGTTTTAAGAAAGGCTATCAAGTTTCCAAAAAATAAGTCAGAGATCTCTAGAGCTTTAACCAAAAAGCACAATCGATAGCTGATTGTGGTTTAACCAACTCGCTTGGCAAGCTATTCCATAAATTGGCCGATCTATTAAATAAAAAGTTTCACGACATGCTTGCTTAGTGATTTCTTTGACATATTTAAAGCTGTGACCTCTTGTTTGAGTTTTTTGAATACTAACTTTTTTCTATTGTTTCCAAATCGTTAAAACCGTTGAAGAATTTATAAAGTTGAACAATATCTCCTCGTTGTCTCCTTTTTGTCAAGGTAGTTAAGTCGAGAGCTTTTAGAAGATACTCATAGTTGATTTTTTTAAGTGATGGTATTAATCGAGTTGCACGATGTTGGGCTCTCTCTAGTAACTCAGTTTCTCCCTTTCGAACAGGTGACCAAACTTGTACTGCAAACTGTAACAGTGGTCGCACAAAAGAAACATAAAGTATTCTCAGCAGTCAAATATCTAAGCAAACGAAGCATTTTTTAATCCGACCCAACATTTGGTTGGCTTTGCCTATGCATTTTATTACATGATTTTTCCATTTCAGATTGCTTGAGAAGATTACTCCAAGATCACTTTGAGATTCTGTTATGTTTAACTTTTGTTCATTGATATAAAAGGGTGATTTTTTGTTATTTCGGCCAAAGTGCATGACCGTACATTTTGAAATATTAAATTTCACAAGCCAGTCTTGAGTCCACTTAAAAGCTGAATCGAGATCTAATAGCAAAGAAAGAGTTGGTGCACTGGAAAGCATTTCATTCATAATTTTGGTGTCATCAGCATATAGCTTTGTTAGACTTTTTAGAGTTTCAGGCAAATCGTTTGTAAATAGTACAAACAAGAGTGGTCCAATTACTGACCCTTGTGGCACACCACTGGTAATTTCTGTCCAAGAGGATACATTTTCGCCTATCACAACTCTTAGTTTTCTTTCTTTTAAGAACGCTTCAATCCATTGTATTGTCAGACCAGATAATCCATAAGCTGTAAGTTTAACCAACAATCTTTTATGTGGTACTGTGTCAAATGCCCTGGCGAAATCCAAAAAAATAACATCAACAGGTTTACCATTCTCTAGGGCGGTTGAAAGAAAATCAAGTGTTTCAAGTAGATTCGTTAAGCATGATTTATTTTTAACAAAACCGTACTGTTGGTTGCTTATTCGTTTGAACTTATATAGAAAAGTTTCAAATTTACATCTGATTATACCTTCCATTATTTTACATGCAACTGAGGTGAGTGATACCGATCGGTAGTTTCCTGCTAAGATTTTTTTGCCTTTTTTGTACCGAGGAGTGATAATTGCTAATCTAAATTGCACTCGCAGTTTGCTGGTTTTAAACGATTCTTTAAAAATATACGTAAGTGGAATGGCAAAGGTTGATGCACAGTTCTTTAAAATAAATGAATGTAAATTATCAACACCACTTGATTTGTTATATTTTAAGTATTTTAATCTTAGATAGACATCGTCATATGTAAAATCTTCAATTGTCATAATGAATGTTTCAGTAGTTCTTAAATCAAAAGAAGGCAGTGGACCACCATCTTCTTTTACAAATGCAGCTTGAAAATTTTTGTTTAAGATATCAGCAATATCTTTTGAATTTTGAGTGGTTTTACCACTTGCTCCCTTTAATGCTTCTATAGTATCTTTGACTGTTAGTTAATTGTTCATGTAGCTGTAGAGAAGCATTGGATTCTTGATGGTTCTTTTTACCAGATTAAGCTCAAATTTTTGTCTCACTTTTTTAATCTCATCTGCTACATTTTTGCAAGTCATTTTAAATTTAGATTTCAAAACAGGGTCTTTCCATTTACATTAGCAGTTTTTATATCTTAAATTTTGTTTGCTTTTAATAAGAAACTTTAACCTAGCATTAACCCATGCTTCAAAAGAGAATGGAGTTGAATTTATATTCAATTCCATTCTCATTTGAAGTTGCATCAACACAGCCATTTGACCAGTTGATTGATGGGAAATTGAAGTCGCCCATGATAAGTAAGTCTTTGAACTTATTTTTGTGTATATATTTGCGTGCTAGGCCAAAAACCACATCAAACTCTGCCATATCCAAAAAATCTTTTGACCTGTAGATACTCCAAGTAAATAATTGTCATTATCAAAATAAACAAGTGCTTATACCTGTTTTAGTTTACAGGGATTTAGAACGGCATCATTTAGTTCATAGGAGTCTAATGAGTTGTCTATATATAAACAAACACCACCGCCTTTCGTCCTTCTGATCTGTCTTTTCTATAAAGTGGTAACCTTCAATGTTTACAACTTAATAACTTTTAAACCATGTCTCAGTCACAGAAATTACATTTGGTTTGTATTGTTCAATTACCACTTTGAACTCATTTAGCTTGTTATCGAGAGAGGTAGCATTTAAGTATAAACATGACAGTCTTTTAATTTCATTTCAATCTGACACCGAATTATGTATAAAATTATTGATCTGTTTTCTTTTTGAATTTAATGATCTTATTGCCACGGATGCCATACCAAAAGGGGTCATTGTCTGGTCTTGCTTGATTCATTTTATTTCTTTCAGTTCTGAGGTTAAAGTCTTGGAGTCTCTGAGCCTCAGTCAAATCTGGACTAATATAAATATCTTTATGTGCAACATTACTTCTCAATTTTTTAGCTGATGCTAATATTGTGTTGCGAAGAATATCCTCAGCTAATTCAACAAGAATTGGACCTGGTTTATTAGTTTTAGATCTCAGCCGTCTAACAAATTTTGGTATTACATTCTCTTGATTTATGATCTTAAAAATTTCATTTACTTTTGACTCTTCTTCTTTTGATTTCATTTCTATCCTATCTTTATTTGATTCGACTACTCCATAAATAATGACATTTTTTGCTACCACCCTAAATAAGAGTGGATTACCTTTTGTTAGTTAATAAATTTGTTAGTTAATATACTTAATACACAGTGACTAAAATGTAGTATGTATTTTTTCCGTTTAAAACCAAAAAAATATAATTTTTTCCACTCAATCATATTTCACAATGTTAAAACAGGGTATACAAAGATCCTCGTTTTTCATAATTATTCTCCTCCATTGCTTTTTAAATCTCTTTTTTTTTGCGACAGTTTAGAATATGTTAGAAAGTGGAATTAAAGTTCACATTCGGTTCTTTTTGATTTAGGTTAACTGATGTTTATTAGGGTGGATACGTAAGTCAAGTCTTTCATTGCAGCATTTGAAAAATGGATTTATTTTACTATCTAGTTCTTGTAAGACCATTTTATTTTAGCCAGTGGAAACCTTGGTTCAATTATTTTTCCTCTTCATTTTTAAAAAAAAAAAGAAAATTTGAAGTGGTATTTTAATGAGAGCGTCATTTAAGGTACTTTTGTCATTATATCGTATTTATTCTGAAATTAATTTGATCTCTTAGAACAAACGTTGACTGGAAATTGTGCGGAAATTAGAGAATCGGTAATAACTGTTATTTGAATACCCGTTCTCTAATTTCCGCACAATTGGCTTTTTGGTTCGAATTGAAAAAATGATTGCAACTGCAAAAATTAGATTTACTAAGGAGCCTTTTTTATTCCTATTTATGTTTTATATTATTTTCTTATTTTTTGGGCCTTTTGTTTAACAGGCCAGATGTAGCATCGATCTGGCTATAAGAAATATACGTTTAACAATTAGTGAATTGAAACTTCCTGTATTTATCTAAGAGCGCTAAAAAAGAGTTTGAAATGATATTTTGCTTTGTTTGAACATAAACATTATGTTTCTATGTATACATGTGGATGTCAGTTTTTTTGTCCCGTTAAAACATTCAAAGCAAAGTTGCTTTAATCGTATTTATAAAGTTATATATAAGTAAGAAAAGAAAGAATCTCTCTTTAAAACAGTTTCTTTCCTTTTAATATTAACATGGAACAAAAGACTTTCAAGATGATCTTTACATTGCTACACTTAGAATTTTAGGTTTAATGACTTTTTATAAAAATGCATCATAAGTTTCACAAATTTCATCATAGAATCAAAATCTGCCAGAATAGAATACTTCTATTGTAACTAACTTTATTAGAATATATGTATATTTTTAATGAATAATGCTCATAATGCAATTATTTCCTGGGCACTTAACGCTGCTTCATAATTTACCAATTTGTTCCTTAACATTTTAAAGTTTTTGGCTTGGAACATTCTGTGATTGTGTAAAGTTGAACTAACTTCTATATTAAGGCTAAATAATTACTATACTAGGAACCAAACTTGAAAACTTTAGTTCCTAATATAGTAATAGCTAATTTTTTATTATTTCAAGCTTGCTGGATTTGATTAAGGACGTATTAATAGATGGACGTTCAACGCATTGTTAAAGACCAATGATGCCGCCAATTAGCCAAAAACTATGCGTGTTACCGTCAATTTTCTAAATTCCTAATACAGATTTTCAGACTTCTACCCGTCAAATTTGTTTCACTAAACCTCCGTCAGTAAACCCATTATAAATATGCATTTACTGAAGCTTATAGATATAAAAGACAAAAAAGTTAATCAAGAATAGCTCACAAATCTGAAAAAGGTTGATTTGAGCAATGAACTTTAGGCTATGTATGGTTTATCAGAATGGATAGAGTAAAGTGAAACAAACTGTCTTTGTTAAATTGAAATTGCTATGATATAGTTTAAAGGTCGAATAGGAGATTTTCAGTGTTCTTTTCACCCCACTCTCAGATTATGCTTCCCACTTTAAGGCTCAAGTCAAAGAGTATTTCTTATTTTTGTCGGAAATGTCGAACTTATTTGCCTGGCTTTTTTTTTTTCCTGAATTTGTGATTTTTCTTTTTCGCGAACGACCTAGTTATAAATTTTCTTATTTTCGATACCTTTATCGCATTTTGTCTAAAGGTATGATAACTAAAAGCATCTTAAAGTTCATAAAAAACTATTGATTTCAGATGTTGGAAAGAAATGTAAAGTATGTATTTTTAATGAGCATTTTTCAAGAAACATTTTTAAACAGTCAATCTTATAATTTTTATTATTACTTTTATTACTAATAGTAACAACATGTGATGATAAAAATAATACGACCATACCTTTAGTTGCTTATTCTTGAGCCTTCTAAAAGTGGGGTACAACCTTGTTTTTAACCTTTTCTAGATATATCAAATGAAGTAATCTTATATTCCTATCTATTATCTCATTACTGGATAAATAACTAAAATCTCTTCCTGACCAACTAAATCTTCAATCTGCTAACATTATATTATCCAACATTTCATGCATAAACATCTATAAAGGCTTGCACTATCTTTTTTTCTAATCAGAAATAAATTTTCTGATTTTATATATTTCCGAAGTACATCAAAGGAGGATGTTGGAATAATTAAAACGAAAGATTGCAATACAGTTGAAAACTTTAAAGTTATTAGACATAAAGATTACTCATTAATATGTTCAGTAGTCTCTCGTGATTTTAGTACCATCTACCGTACTAACTTGTGTGTAATGGAATCTAACAGTAACAAAAGTCAATCATCTATTACCTTTAACTCGCCATTATTTAACTGTGCACATTTTCTTACACCGGTATAGGTAATAATTATATGTAATAAATGTAAAAAAGACTTTTCTTCGACTCCTCGGTACAAAAACTTGCATTCTTTTATATGGTAGTTCAATAGTACATTACAAAAATTTACAGTTTTGAATAATTTCTAAAACCAAAATTAAGAATTATTACAATATTTTTATAATCTGCGAGTATTTGCAAATATAAATAGCACCAGTTTAGACATAAAGTTCCACAACATGCGAGTATAAACACACCATTAGAACCGATGCAAAATTTCTTTTCATGCTCTTTAAAATTCGATTCTCTAAGATATTTATTGTGACATTTCGGACCATCTAATCATTCGAATCAAAGAAAAATACTCCCAGGTTTTGCATTTATCGCCAAAAGTTTCGCTTTTGTTATCTAAACAATTCTGTAAAACGCATATCTTTCTTTTGCGCGAATATCTGGAACATTGCTTTTTTTTATATCGTTACCATTATGGCCACCAACCACGTAAGTATCGCCTAACCAATGTTGCTTCACCTAGGTAAAGCAAGATTTATCCAAAAACTAGTAATTCTGAACTTCTTTATCTTGAACAAAGCCTATAAATAAAAATTAAAAAAGGTCAGAAACCTTGCGTTCAAAGCCAGACATAAGCACACTATTTTGTGAAAATTCACACATGTCTGTTGTTGTGAGCCTCCACACTTGTGCAGCAATGCTGTATTCCTCCATCAGAGGTTCCTTTAAAAAACATAAAGATTTTTTTAAAAAGCTGAAACCAACTTATAACACATCATAAGATCAGCAAGTGGAAACTCACTTCCCAATCAAACAATTTCTAATAACTTAATCATACTTCATTAAATGTTTTAGCAATTTGCTTGCTAATTTAAAAAAAAGGTCTGAATGGTAAAACAAGGAGAAAAAAAAGAGCCTCAATATAAACATGATTTGAAGAAATATCACCCTTAAAAACCTAACTGATATTTGATACCTACCATTTCGTTAATGTTTCGTTGAATCATTTTCTAATTACCTTGGTAAAATGAAACTGCAAAGGATCATCTGTTGATAAAGATATGAGGAGACCTCTTGCAAATAACTCAGGTAATGGGTTTCTGTGGTAGTTTAAAAACAAGCTGTTATTACTTAATGGAGACATTGCAACACCAATCTGCGCAAGGTAATACAGGTATTGTAGAGCAGGCACCTTAAAATAACAATCTAAATTAATGAAAAATTATTTAAAAAAAATTACTACCCTTCAAGAAGGAGGTCTAGCAAATAAATCTGTTAAGTGTAAACTGTTATGTGTATTAAGTAATAATTATAACCTTCCTTAACAGCAGACCATGTGAAATGTTTTCTGCAAGCATAAAAGCAGATACTAAATGCTGAGCTGGGCCAGCCTCTCCGCAGTATGGGCGCAGTAAATATATTCAGCCCCTGTTTTCTGGATAAGATTTAAGAGTTACAAAAATATTGAAACAAACCATAATGGTCTTTTCCATATTTAGTTTCCAGAACTTAAATAACTTTTATCTGCAACCAAGAGAAATACAAATTAACTTGAGTATTTGATGTTATAATACATAAAAAAAAAAAATTCATTAACAGCATTTAGGTTTCTGGGGACTTATGAACTTATTAAATTTTTCAACAAATTTTAAATTATCTAAAAAGAAAATCTAAAAAAGCTTGCTACTCAGAAAAATTAAAATCTTATGAAAATTAAAAATGAAACAGAAGTTTCAATCAAAATTTGATATCAAATCTTTTTAATGGAAAAAATTGAAACTAATTTTTTACTTTGAAGCAAATTTAGCTTCTATTTTTGTGTAATAAACAAATGCAATTTGATTTTCTTTAATGATTGAGACCAACAAAAAAAAAAATTACCTTCTTAAATGATTTAAAGCAACAATGTTTGTGTACATGTAGTACAAATAATAAGTATAAGCTGGGTTATGTTCCAAGCCCCAATTATTGGGCAATGGGCTGTTCTTTGTAAAAGGAACAAGCTCATGCTTGCTTTCATCATCAACACTATCAAAACCAATGACCTGTAACATATCAAAAAAAGAATCAATTACTTGTAGAAAATAAATAAAACTCTTCAGATATTGTAAAAAAATAATTTCAAATGAAACTGATACCAAACAAGAATTATAGAAAATAAGTTGTTTTATCTTATTTCACTAAACACTTAAGTTTAACATTACATAATAACAAAATTATCAATATTACAAACAAAAATATACTTAAAAAACTTTGGCATGTAATTTAGGAAATTTAAATTGACTTGAGTAAAAACATGTTAAAGTTATTATGAAAAACCAATAGAATAAGCCTACATACCAATAGAATTATATTTCTGGTTGAATTTATCAAATTAGTGAAACATAATTTGGTCCTGTCAAATCAAGATTATACTTGATATATTAAAAAACTGTCATCAAAACTACCAACAAAAATATATTTCAAAAATTAAATCTTGAGATGTGATTACTCACAGCATGAACATCTAGTGTGTCAACACTTAGGTCATAAGTTTTCATGTCCATCTCTTTAAAAAGCTACAACAAATAGAAGATAGCTTGGCTTGAGTAATTGTAGTAAAATAACTTTAATTGCATAAAGTAAAACTCATACATAGGATAAGGTAATTGGTTTTCCAGCAACAGCATTTACAATATCATCCCCATGTGCTTTAACTTTTTTTTTTGATAAAACATAGCAAATGCTTTGATTCATACATGAAGCTCCATGAATGTGCGTATCCACCTAAATATTTTTAAAAAATTTCATTAACAACTAAAAGTTTAAATGAAAAAATATTGTCAAAAATGGTTTTCTTTTAAAAACACACAGGAACTTGAATTACGAACATTGTAGAAATATTGATGAACTATTTCTTTTTGAGCAGCATTCTCTTCGATATTATTTAACAAACAATCAAGTTTAAACTTTGACTCCAAAAATCGAAGTTTGTCGAAATGTAAAGGATTTTCTTAAAAAAAAAAGGTAAAACAATTCATTTTCTCAGTTATTTACAAAAAAAGAAATTTTTTTTTTCTTTTTTATTTACTTAAATTATTTACTTACTGGCACAAAAATGATTAGTCATAGTGCATCAGCATTTTCTTTACATTTACATACATAAAATTTTTTAATCAACTACATTGGTCTGTGAGTTGACAGTGCTAGTAGAACCTTTGGATCTTCCATAAACTCCTCAATATGAGGCATAGGATGTATTACTGATTTAGTAGATGTCCCTTGAGATTTGTTATGGCTATAAACTCTAAACACACCATCTACAAGCTCAAATTCATAACCACTATCACCAGGAATATCACAAAGATAAGGCTTCCAAACAGTGGAATCTCTCAACCTCTATGTGCAGGTAAGTCAAATGCAACACTTAGTCTTTGCTGAATGCAACACTTAGTCTTTGCTCACATGTTTGAATCTTGTTGTGCTCATCTAGTTAGACAAATGATCATAAAACTATTGAAAACTAGATTTCGTAAATGGGTTTTTTTTAGGCATTTTTCACTTTCAAAAGATTTGGATTATGTGTATTTTTTAAGGTTTATATATTTACCATAGAACTTTACATCAGCTTTTTATGTAAAATATTTCAACTTTATTTTCAAACAAACATTGAATATAACAAAACAACAATTTAAAATTTCTTTTAGAGTTCGGCAAGTAATGTAACACCAAATTATTCAAAATACAGGTACCAATTCATGGGTTTAAACTAATAGCTTTTAGGCTTTTTATCAAAACTACCAACAAAAATATATTTCAAAAATTAAATCTTAAGATGTGATTACTCACAGCATGAACATATAGTGTGTCAACACTAAGGTCATAAGGGTTTATGTTCATCTCTTTGAAAAGCTACAACAAATATAAGATAGCTTGGCTTAAGTAAATGTAATAAAATAACTTTAATTGCATAAAGTGAAACTCATACATTGGATAAGGTATTTGATTTTCCAGCAACAACATTTACAATATCATCCCCATATGCTTAACTTTTGTTGTTGTTGATAAAACGTAGTAAATGCTTTTGATTCATACATGAAGCTCTATGAATGTGCATAAATTTTGGTATTTTGTGAAAACATCATGATTTCCATCAGGGCTTTCTTGAAATGAAGAATACATTACAACTAAAAAGAAAGCTATGCATAACTTACAACTATATGCAAAGTGTCTGACTCCTCACCAACATTCTCTAAGAATTAAAATAATAGGACAAAACTCTCCATATATATAGTTGAAATTTTGTGAAATTCTGTATTTATTCTAACACAGTAATATAAATAAACTTATTTGAAAGTGTTAATTTTTTAAGGAACACCTTTGGAAGTGTTAAATACTGTGCATTTTCTCATTAAGTGAGTTTGTTTTTAAAATTGTAAAACTTATAATATTTTCCCACACACAATTACAGAATTCCAAGTAAAAAAAGAAAAAGAAAAAGAATAACCTTTTCCTACATTTAGTATCTTTAAGAATGAATCATTTGAACCTTTTAAACTAAACCTAAACACATAAAAACTATTTGAAATTCTAGTCAGTTAAAAAGCAAATTAGAAATAAATTTTTAAAAACAACACAATCACAAAAATTTCTAAAAACCACAATACAAAAAAAATCATTACTAAGCACTACAAATAACCGCAAATAAGTAGGAAAATTTTAAGATAACGGTATAATCATCCTTATGAAAAACAGAGGTGTTATTATTGTAAAGGTGCATTTGGAAATTGATATTTACCGTGGTGTGACCTAACTAAGTCCTATTCTTTAAGAAAGTCCTAATTTAAGAAATGGCAAATTTCGTATACATAAAATAAACATTTAGAGAAAAAAATTTAGTTATTTTATCTAACTAGATATCTAGTTAAAACAACAAAGTTATTTTCAATAAAAGTTTCTTTTATATATACGAAATTTGTCATTTCTTAAATGAGGACTTTCTTAAAGCATAGGATTTTGTTAGGTCACACCACGGTATTGAGTATTTAGAGTCCTCCAGCAACTGCCTTGCGGACTTGCCCGAACCTCTCCAGGGAAGACCCAGAAGCACGTCGACCCTGAGTTTGCCTCCCCTTTGAGGAACGGGCGGAAAAAAAAGAAAAGTATCAGTTTAATACAAGTACACCGGCCTAGCCAGCTCGCAATCAATCCAAGTGATACTACACTTGATCTTAGCCATTAGGCCGAGAAGCGATCACACCACGGTATTATTTAATTGGCCGTTGCTACTTAGAGCGCAATGCGCTCTATGCAGCCATATGCTACTCGGAGCGCAATACTTTGTACGCATGCGCTAAATCTTGTTGATGTTTTGAACAATTTTGATTTGATTTGCTTTCATTTTGCGATAATTTTTTTGTTCAAAATAATGTCGCTAAAAGTTCATGATACTTTCTTATCCTAGGATGAATTTTTTCGAGCAGTTGAAATACACTGTAATGAAACATTCCAACCCATGGTGAAACATGGTTGCAAGCTAACGGTAACAGCTAATACTAAGACCAAGCTCGACCAAAGACCTTATCCTGAAATGTTTAAATACGTGTACTATAATTTAATTTGCACACATGGCGGATTCAATTCAAGCAAAGGAATAGGGAAAAGAAATTCAGGGTATATTTCACTTATATAAATGCTTGCAGTCTTAACTGTAACTTACGTATATTGTAAATATATTTCAATGAACAAATACTTTACAATGTTCTTGTAAAAACAAGGTGGCCACTGGTCATAGAATTCATGGAAACGTCATTGAATTTTATTTGGTCATGGAATTATTAGAAGATTCTATAATTATTAGAAGAATTAATTAGAAGATTCAAGAGCATTTGAGCGTTTTTGAATAATTTTTTTCTGTTGTTGTCATTTTAGATCATCCAAAAATAACTGTCCAGCAAAAATTTATGCTGCTTTAACAAATGATAGAACAAAGATAATTGTTAAACAAATGATAGAAACACACAATCATGTTATTGGTAAAAATATTTATCTTTAAAATTTGTTTTATTGTACATGAATAATAATTTATTATTTTTTATATATTTAATTTTGTAAATCTGTCTTTAAAGTTCTGCTTTTCATTGTGTATAGTTTAATTTACAAAAAACTTTAATTTAAGGTTTTTTAAAATTTAAATTGTTTAAATAGGATGAATAAATAAAATACTACAATAATGCTGTGCAATGAAAGACAAAAAAGTATGCAGTGAAAAGCTTTTTTTTAAACCCTAAAGTTACATATTTAAACGAGTTATGAAAAAAGTAATTTTTAGTATCATATAACCTGATCAAATAAAATATTTGACTTTTCAGATCAAGATCTTTACAAGCACTATGTCCAAAATAGAAAGCTATCAAATGAAGAGAAAGCCAAAGTTAAAGAACTGAATCGTCTTGGTGTTACTACTAAAGTAATTGCTGATGAAATGAGAAAAAGTACAGGAAAATCTAGGATAAAATTCGTCAAGAAGTAAAAACATCAAGGATAAAATTCGTCAAGAAGTAAAAGCAATTATTTTATTGCATAAATTGTTATTTTTATAATTAAATATTTGTATACATTTATTTACTAATTTATATATATATATATATATATATATATATATATATATATATATATATATATATATATATATATATATATATATATATATATATATATATATATATATATATATAATTTATATAAAATATTTTTTCAATAAAATAAATGCCTTTCATTGTAGGAAAAAAAATGCCCATTTTCGAAAAATGTTTTAAATGTTGCAGAACTGCTAGTTAAAGTAGTTGAGAAAAGAAGAGAGAGTGACCCTGGACTGGTTTCACAATATGGTATCTCAGATGATAATACCCTTCAGTATTTATTTGTTCAAACTAGTGTAATGAGATCCACATTTAGTAAGTTTCCTGAGCACATTTGTATTGACACCACCTACTGTCTCAACAACAGTGATATGCCACTGATGTCATTTTTATGTATGGATGGAAACAGATTTTCTCATATAATTGCTTTTGCTTTAATTGCGAATTCTTTGACAAAAATAATGAAAATCCATTCATTGATGATCATGTAAAAGATGAAGTCACTGGATTTGAGGATAATCATATTAATTTTACGACTGAAAGTATGTCTCAACAAGAACAGATAAACAAACCTTTAGATGTCCAAAGGTTAAAACTTATTAAACCACCGCTTAAAGTTGCTAAAAGAGGCAGACCTAGGGGTTCTGGCCAAACAGCATTAGGATTAACTAAAGAATCAGTAAAAAGGAAATGTTGTTTTTGCAAAAAGTGTCATCCTGATAAGAATTTAGATAAGGCATTAAAAACAAAATGGTTGAAATGCACCAAATGTGTCAGATATTTTCATGATGTGTGCTTAGGAGATAAGCCTACACATGATTTACATCTATGTTTATTTTGCATTAGATAAATAGAGAATAGTTAATAATAGCAATACTTTTTCTTTGCGTTTTTTAAATGACATTTTTCAATAAAGTTTCATTATAGCTTAAAAGGAAAACCATTATATAAAATCCTCATTTACAAGTGAAGAGTTTATTTTCAAGATGTGGTATAAGCAAAAAGTAACAAATAGATAATAATAACAAGTAACTTTAAATACAAACAACTTAAAAAAAAATTAATTATTATAAATTTTTAAAAAAATAATGAATTGCAAATCGCATAAAAATTACTTTGTAAAGTAAACAATATTTGAAGTGGTACATTAAAACAAAGTTGCTCATACCACATTTTGAAAATAAACTCTTTATGTAGTCAAAGATAGTTTGAACTCTAAAAATTTCTAATTGTAAATGTTTAGTTTAAATTTTCCATTCCTTAAGAAATCATTTAATGTAGTATTATCTAAGCCACACAATTGTGGAACTATAAACATTAAATTAAAAAATTTCACTTATTTTAGATATTGATAACAACATTTGGTTGCCACATAATTTTATAATATTTAAGATTAGTACTGACAAACCATTATGGTATGCCAGCATTGATCTAAAATGTTTATGTACAAGACTTTGGCATTTCAAACAGATTTTGCAATCTACATAAATGTAAGCAAATATCTTTCATTGGTTTACTTAAAAAAAATTTTATCTTGTTTATATTAAAAAAATGGGATGTATATTCTCTTATTTTTTACAAATATATATGTGTGTGTGTCAATTTTATTTTAAGGCTATCAATTCAATCTAAATATAACATTATCTTTGATCGAAATATAATAAATATTATGCATTTTAAAGTCAAGCATGTGCAATTAAAAAATACTGTAAAGTGGCCAAATATAGTTGGTAAAAAAAGAGTTAATTGCAAATTCTATTTTGGTGCTTACTGTTGTTGGTTTTGAATGTAGAATTATTTGTAATTTTTTTTTCCTACTTAGATATTGTTAGTCTTTGCACATGTGCCCAAGTTTCTAGGATATGGTGTTAAAATCATTATTTACAAAGTTGTGTGTGATGCAAAGCAAATATGAAGATTCAGTAAATGAGGTTCAGCTCATCAAATCAAATCCTTATTAGGTTTATGTGAGATTTCCTAGTGGTCAAGAGACTACAGTGTCTACTAAACAGCTGGTTTCCATTGGAACAACTCCTATAATACAAACATCAAACAACAATTTAGAAGTAACAACCATCTATAACTATCCCCCAATCCCTAATGGTAGCAATGGAACTCCTTTAATCTCCGAAAAGGAACTAGAATTTATCGATGCCATAATTTTAGCAATCTACATCAAAATATTCAACTATTAGTTTTGTTGCAATTTATACCAATAAAATATTTATTAAAGTTAATTATTTATAATTATAATTATTACTTTTTATTTACATTATTGTAAGAAACTTTAATAAAATATATTAAAAATGTATTATTGCTATTATTATTACTAATAGCTGCACTAAATTTAATATTTTCTAAAATTGTGTCATTGATAATGAAATTTGGTTGAAAGAAAAAACAAGATAATGAGCCATGTGGTTCATTATCTTGTTTTTTCTTTGGAAAATCATATTGTTATAATTATTTTTAAAAATAGTGAATTTATGTTTATTTCAAAACAAAAAATAAATACTTTATATAGTTTATAATATAAAAAAATATTATTAATTCACAAGTTTTTCTCCTATATATAAAAACAAGAACACATAAAATTACATGTAGATATCTATGATGTCTGCATGTAATCTAGAGACAACTATAAACTAAAAAGGTTACCTTAGTTTACTTATGCATATGAACTAGAATGTTTTTCTCAAATGAATTCATGATTATTTTAGATAAATGCTGGCAAGCCATAATGGATTGCTTAGAACTTATCTAAAACATTTCATTCAAATAAACACTGCATTGAACTGATGAAATTATTGACTCTCCAAATAAATGTTATTGTTGTATTTTGATGGCTATAGGATGTTCTAATCTAAAACATTTACTTTATAAATTGCACAAAATGTTTCTTTAGTAGATAATTTTTCATTTCGATTTAACCGCCTATCCAACCAGCTTTATTGTGAAATATAAATCGCACTGTTTTAATAAAATAATTGCGCATGCGTGTACAATATTGCGCTCTGAGCAGCTTATGACTACGTAGAGCGCATTGCGCTCTACGAAGACACTTCGTATTTAATTATTGTAAGTGGGTGTTGTTAAATTTGGCATTTGTAACCTAATTATTGTTATTTTTGCTAATAGTCAGGTTATAGGTGCGAGCTCTCCACAGACCTCTTTTTTATTATATATTCTGTTGGTGGAGCAGCTTAGACACTCTTGTATTTGTACTTGTTTAAATACACAGTATCTCCAAACGATCAGTTTTCAATCCTTGAGATTTTACAAGAATTATACTACTTTTAATCCAATTTCTTTTTTACAATTTAGAAATGAAAATAGAGACAAGGAAAGAAGGAACCAGATTCAATTAGCATTTTTGTTTACAGAATCTAATCTACGGTATAACGCACGTTGAGTAAATATTTTGATATTGGGCGGCCCGTTACCATTGGTAAAGTATGAAGAAAATTTAAATTTAAACGTTGATTGGAGAAAGTTAAAAAATTTTTAATTAATACATTGATTGTTACGTCAAAGAAATGTAAGCGACTTTAATAGCCAATGCAGGACTGATTGTATCTTAAGTAAAATTTATCTAAAACAGATTTTAGCAAATTAGACTTAATAAAGCTACTTCATTAAAGTTGCCTGGTGCGAAACTGCAACTTTTACATGAGGATCCAATCAAGTTTTTGCGAAATCCAAACATTTAGAAATTAATTCACAGAATTTCCTCAGAATAAGTTTTTACAAAATTATACATTTAACATTATAAGAGATCATAATCATATTTACAATATCTTGCTAATAATATAAAACAATTTTCGCATAAAATTGTATTTCTAAACAAATTACTAAATTAGCTATAAAATATTTTCTAAAAAGTAAGTATTAAATTTGTAAACTTCTTTACAGAAAACAATTTTTGTAGAATAAATAGTACTGAATCCTAATTACTCGATTTCCTTTTCTTCTTGTTAGTCCACTTTAATCTATTGATGTAAACGCGTCATGAGCTGTTTTTGTGTTATTGTAAAAACGTAATTTAAACGCTATTACAATAATACGAAAACAGCGCTTGAGTACAGAGATGATAAACGGCAGAAATCTTCTCGCCTCCATGTTTCTTCCGCAGTTAATGACAGCCGCTTCCCTAAACTTTTGTTGCCTGCAGAATGTTCTGGCTTCCACCTCCAGATGCTTCCGCCTCCCAATTGGAGGCCGCAGTTAGAACTTTGTTTTGGAGGCAGAATTTTTTTGGAGTCCGCCGCCAATCGGGAGGCGAAAGCCATTGGGGGCCGCCGTCAGAAGATATTTTGGAGGCAAGTTAATTTGGAGACCGCCTTCAGTGGCTTCCGCCTCCCATTTGGCGGCCGCAACCAGAAGTTTTATTCAGCCATTGACGGCCGCCGTTAGAAGATATTTTGTCGGCAAGATGATTTGGAGACCGTCTCCAATGGCTTCGGCCTCCCAATTAACTGCTACAGCCAGAACTTTTTTATAGAGGCAGAATGTTTTGGAGGCCGCCGCCAATTTGGAGGCGAAAGCCATTGACGGTCGTTGTCAAAAGATATTTTGGAGGTAAGTTGATTTGGAGGCCAACCCCAGTGGTTTCTGCCACCCAGTTGGCTGCAGCCGCTAAACTGTAGGCGAATATTTTGCCTCCCGCCGCCTGAAGTTGAAGACAAAGAGGCAAAATTTTCATAAAAAAAATTCAATCTTTAAATTGCTTGTTAATTTTAAAATGTTTGTTTTTAAATTAACAAGCAATTTAAAGATTAATTGGATTCAAATATTGAAAAATTGAAATTAAAATTGCGTTTTGTATGAAATTTATTGTCAAACTGACTATTTCAAAAAATTATGATTTTGTCAGAGTGGTTTTTTTTTTATAGCTATCAACAAAATTTGAAGTTTTATATTCAAAACAAGAGTTAAAAGTTGGAAACTTTATGTCAAATAAAGTTTCAATGGACATAAATTATGTCCATTCTATTGGCTAAAAAATCTTTTCCACGAAAATTAATAGAACATAAATTGTCAGTTTTTGATGGGATCAATGCTTGAACTTTTGAACAAGTCGCTCATCGGTTGAATTAAAATTGTCACTTTTCAACCATAACATTAAATTCTTAATTTTACTCATTAGATATTGTTAAAAATTCTTGACAAACCCAATATTCGTATATGCTCATTAAAAATTTTAGAAATTAGTATCGTTTTTAATTGAATTTTTTCCAATAATCAAAATTTTTATGAAAATTAATTTTTTTTTTTTTGAAAATGGAAAATGCGCATTCGTCGAATCAAATATTATACTAAAGAGATTTTTTTTACTTGTTGAAATTTCCAGTTTGCTATAAAATTTTTACTACTAAGTTTTTTTAATTCCCCCAGTAAAAATCTCATAAAACTTTTACGGTCATCACCAGGTATTTATCCCCAAGTTAGAATATTTTGCGGCAAACATGTTACTTTGGGGCTAACGTGCATTTAGCGGCAATAAGTATTTTGCGGCAACATTTATTTGCGACCTCGTTGTATTTTGTCATTACTTTTAATCGTTTTAAAGATTGCGGTTTCTTGAAAAGCAATAAAGAAGCGATTCCATTTCGTACGAATAAAATTAAAATTTTCTCTTTTAGATTTTTAAATGCATTGTATCATTAAAAATTAAACGCCGCATACTGAATTTTTTTAAAAGACAAAATAATCCAAAGACAGCTACTGGTAAATGGTGTTGATAAATCGAATTTTCGAAGAAAAACAAAGCTATTCATAGTTAACATTAATGAGATGTGTCATCTAGGTAAATCTGGCGATAAGGTAAACAGTTTATATATTTATAGTTGTTTATACTACTTATAATCATTTTATGTTACCAATTGTGTGATACTAGCTTAATTTGGCCTGCACTTTAGTTGCGTGGTGCAGTTTTTAACTTAAAAAAATTCAAAATTTTTGAAAATAACATATCACTTATGGCAATCGAGTCAAATCAATCATAACTTGCTTTATGTTAACTTTTTGAACTGAAACGATTTGTAACAATGTTTTCACTTGAAGGTTCTTTTTTTTAGCTTTTTGAAAGTTATTACATTCTGAAATAAAAGGGGCAATAGAATTTACCATTCTCTACCAAAAAATTTTTGAATATTTTTTGTGGTTGAATTGATGCCTATGCGGCCAGATAATGCATTTGCCTCATTGGAAATATCATTAGCATCATTCAAAAACTTAATAATGTGGGGTTGCTCTTCTTTTCTCTGAACAAAAATTTAAAAAAAGATACTTTAAAAATTTTGAATTTTTTTTAAGTTGAAAACTGTACCATACAAAAGTACATGCCAAACTAAGCTAGCATCGCACCACTATAAACGTGGTGCGATACTAGCTTAGTTTGGCATTTACTTTTAAAATCACATAATTGGAAACTCAATGCAATTATTTTCAACAACTATAAATATATAAACTGTTTACCTTGTCGCTTTCTTACTAATTATTTACCCTATAGATTTCCCCACGCCATGCAACGTTTAAAAGTATTGACAAAATACTTGGTTGCAAAATAAATTTGTACATAAAAATACAGTAAAAATTAATTATGAGATTTTTACTAAGTAAAAAAACGTGAGAGTAAAAATCTCGTACTCTACCGGTATCATTAAGCTTTTTTTTGAAAAGCGTCTCTAGACGATGGAATTTTCATCGTTCGAATTTCTTATTCATTAAGATTCGAGTAATAAGAAATGGTAATTTTTATTATTTTTTTTTAGTTAACCTTTTTTTCTGAGAGATTGATCGGGGATGATTTAAGCTTTATGTACAGAAAAATGCAAAACACACGAGTAAAAGAATATTTTTTGACTGAAAATAACAGATGGAAATGCATAGTGTGCGCAGAACAAAAGCCAGCAATTCTTGCCGGAAATGTTTCTCATCTCAAAAACCATTTGCATTCAAAGCACAAGGATATTGCTGTAGAACTTGGAATTTCGGAAAGGAGGAGAGTTCGAAATAACAATCATTATGAGGGTAACGGTGAAGAAAATGTTATTTTCGTTTCGCGTAAAAAAGTTAAATTTGACTTCGATATAAATGATACAGTAAGAGACTTCATAAAATCGATTCTGATGAGAAATTTGCCTATGACAGTCGCTGATGACATGCGGAAGAATGAGATGATTAGAAAGCCTCTTCAAGCTTTTGGCGTAAGATGGAATCGTCAAAAAGCAAAAGAATTTATTCTTAAAGCTGCTGGCCAAATTTATGAAATTATTGCAAAGGATATAGAAAATGTATATCCATCATTAATGTTTGACTCAGCGTCTCGTTTCAATACAAATGTTTTTTCTGCAAGTATTCGGTATACAAAAGATGGAAAATTGCACGATCGAACTTTGGGAATGCTCACTCAGTACGGACGGCAACTTGGAGCGGTTTTAACTGATCAGCTAATTACTGATTGTGAAAGTAGGGAAAGGGGCAGATCATATTTACTCAACTTGTTTGGATCAAGGTAAAAACATGATCAAAGCTTCTGATGCTATCAGAGAAATGCAAAATCAAATGATCGTTTGTAATGAATTTGTTGAGGAAGCACAACAGTTTGATTTTGAAGATTTCAATCTGCTTGACCGAGTCAATTTTGAAGAACTTGTAGAAAATTCTGAAGATACAAACGATGAGATCGAAAGGCTATCACATACTCAAGAACAAGAGAGAAAATTAAATGTGTTAGCAAACAATATTGGTGCAATTTGTACCAAAATGTTTTGTGGAGCGCATGTTTGCCAATTAGCTGCAAAAGACGTAACAGAGCCGTTTGAAGCCACTCTTGCTGAAATAAGAAAATTTATAAGAAATACACAAGCGCCTAAATATGATGCAATTTTTGCTGATCTCAAGAGACCACGCAAAGATATTGCTCCGAGATGGAGTAGTACTTACATCATGGTATCAGACATGTTTGAAAAACTCGGGATATATGAACAAATCGGGACTAATCGAAATAACCGCGAGCTAAGATTAAATGATGAAACCTGGAAATTTATTGAGGAATATGCAAGAACATTCGAGCCGATATTTTATGCAATGAAGGATTTTCAAAGATCAGACTATACCATGTCGGACTTCTTTTTACGATGGATGAGAATGGTGATGAATTTAGAAAAGATTGCCGATGGACAAAATAATTTAACATTTAAACTTCTAGAAGCTTTAAATTTACGTTCGCAAAGGTTTTTTGAATGTGATGCTTTCATCGCTGCTCTCTTACTGGATCCTCGATTTGCATGGAATAGTGCTAGTCATAAAGTTTTCAACGATTTATTGAGAAGCCGTGGAGTAGATCATCTACTGAAGATTCATCACTTTGTAAACTCACAAAGACAGCTTGCTGAAATTGCTCGACAGCCTGAAAATTTACGAGATGAAGATGAAGAACGTTTGACTCAACTTTCAGGTAGAGATTTTACTATCATTCAGTAATTGATATTTAACCAGTATTTGATATCAAGCGGTTCATTAAATAAATTTTATTCAATTACATTAAAAAAATCAAAAGTTTCCACACTGTATATCAATAAAAGTTCAATACTACTCAATAACTTGATATTAATGATTTTCGTTATCATAGAGTATTATTCGTTTCTTCCATTTTTTTTTTTTTTTTTTTTCCTTCACAAATTAAACGAAAATAGTTTAACTTTTTATTGATTTAAGGTCAAAAAGTCAAATTTTAAAGAAAAGTTTTTATCTTTTAAGTGTTTGAAAAACTTTGAAACTTTTAATGATTCGAAACTCAGTTCGATTAGACAATACTTGTTGTATGATAAACAAATAATTGATATCTCTTCATTCAGGAGGAGGTCAACGTCAAAGCATAGATATTATACAAAACACAAGAATTCATCAGCAAATAACAAATATTGTATATAGTGAGCCACGTATTGGTGTGAATGAAAATTTCAATATTCTTGAATATTGGCATTTAAAACTTGATGATCCTAAATGGAAGGAGCTTTACAATATTTCTCAAGTTGTTTTTGGTGCTGCATTTTCTCAGGTCAAAGTTGAACGAGATTTCAGTAGCTTTGCAAAGGTCTACACCCATTTGAGAACTCGGCTTTCGGATGAAACATTAAACGCGATTTTAGTAGTTAGACAAAATTTGGATTTGCTTGACAAAGTCAAATTCTCTTTATTACGTTAATCATATATAAAAAAAGATTCTATTTAATGTTAGTTGTTTTAACTTGGAATAAAAAATACAACCCAAACTTTAATTCTTATCTTTGAAGACTCAGTAAAATCGACTTGTTTCGATGATTAAATCGATTTTTATTTAAGTTTATATAATAAAAAAAAAAAAAAATTACGAATGAAAAAAGTGGTTGTAAAACATTTTAAAATTTAAAAAATTTATCGTACCAAAATATTTTAGTCGATAGCTTTTGTTAAAATACTCAAAGTTTCGCAATTAATACTATAAAATGATTTTCAAGATTTCCGTATTTTGGGGAGGCGGACGCCAATGGCTGCGAAAGAAAAGTGTTGCCGAGAATTTTTCCGTCTTTTATAAACTCTGCTGATACTTAAATATATATTTTCAACTCGCATTAATATTGCTAACTGAAACATTCGAAAATAATGACAAGGCAAATGTCCTTGATTAATAAAAAAGCATTTAGTCCTTAACAAGTTATAATTAAAAAAAACCGTAATGAAAACAACCACAATGTTGTGGTGCTTGAGGTCATTAAAAAATACTTTTATACTTTTTTTTTTCTGAAAGGAACGTCATTTTTTATCGTTTCTAAATTGTATAATATCTACTAAGAAACTGCTTAAGATGCCTATTTATAAAACGAAGTTTTATACTTATTTCGCATCGAAGAGCACAAAAGGCTTTCAACTTTCTAAGAATTAAACAGCAGAGTTTTCTTCTTTTTTATTTCCTAGAGAGTTTTTTACGACAGCCTCAAACGTAAAAATTGACACTAACAACTTCCTTAAGTCATACTATTAGTCATAATGATAAATGTGTTAATTTTTAAAATTTCTTTTTACGCTAAAAAAGCTTTATCATTTTTAGATATTTTTTCTTCCATACATCTTTGATTGGGGTCGCATTCAGGAATAGCAAATTGAAAATAGACTCTTATGTGTTCAACTTTTTTTTAAAAACTACATTTTTATGTTTTTATTTTATAAACCCTTAAGAGGTTTAAAATTCTAGAAAATAAAACGTATAAAAGTTCTCACTCTTTTTTTATTTGGTCATTTTTTTAGATGCCGAGAACATTTGAAAAAAAAAAAGTGAGGCAACAATGGTCAGCAGAAGCTATGAGAGCAGCTATTAATGCCGTTAGAAAAAAGAAATGGGCTATCTAAAAGCTAGCAAAGTCTTCAATGTCCCTCGGTCAACTCTGGAACGCAAGGTAAAATGCAACGATCATCCAGCACAAGAATTGACCAGTCTCCCACTCGGACGAAAACCCATTTTCTCCTCCAAATTTGAATCAGATCTGGCTGATTACATAGTAGAAATGGAAGCCAGGTTTTTTAGTCTTACCAGCTTAGATGTCCGTACACTGGCCTTTCAATTTGCGAAAATTAACGGTATTCCCAACCGTTTTAACTCTGCAAAAGAAAGAGCTGGAAAAGACTGGCTAGCATCGTTTTTAAGACGACATTCACACTTATCTATAAGTATCCCAGAATCCACTTCCATTGCAAGAGCTACAGCATTTAACAAAGTAAATGTGGGCAAATATTTTGACTTTTTGGAAAGGGAAATCGATGAGAAGAAATTTTAACCTCATCAAATTTTTAATGTGGATGAAAAGGGCATTACCACTGTCCAGTCCAATAATGCCAAAATAATAGCGCTGAAAGGGAAAAAACAAGTTGGCATCCTTTCTTCAGCTAAAAGAGGACGGTTGGTTACTACAATCCTTTGCATGAGTGCATCTGGGACATATATCCCACTTATGTTTATTTTTCCTCGGCAGCGCATGAAAATGGAGTTAATGGACGGCGCACCAGCAGGATCTACTTATGCCTGTCATAAGACTGGCTGGATTCAACTTGAGTTGTTTACCCAATGGCTCAGACATTTTATTGAATGTGTAAAGCCTAGTCAGGAAAGCCCTGCTTTACTTATATTAGATGGTCATGCCTCACATACCAAGAATTTGGAGGCAATCAATTTGGCTAGACAACATTTTATAACAATTATCTTTCCCTCACCGCACTGCACTCACAGAATACAACCTCTTGATGTTGCATTTATGAAGCCGTTATCTACTCATTATGACTCCGAGATTCAGATGTGGCTCCGATCACATCCTGGGCGAATCGTCACAGAATTCCAAATAACTTCTATATTTGCGAAGGCCTATCTGCGCACTGCCAGCCTCGCAACAGCAGTTAATGGATATGAAAAGACTGGAATTTGGCCAGTGAATAGGAATGTATTTGAGGAGTGGGAGTTTAAAGCGGCAGAAAAAACAGAAATGCCTGCCCCTGAAAGTGACATAACCATTCAATCGCAACATCCGCCAGTGGCCAGCACCTCTAGTGATACACCCATGTTGGCTAGTGACATAAGTCCTTACCCCGTAGCCAAAGAAAGAGTGAACAGAACCAGAAGGCGTAAGGGATTTACTGCCGTGCTGACAAGTTCCCCTTACAAACAATCGCTTAGTGAGAAGCCTGAAAAAAATGAAAAGACAAAAGGCAAAACCAAAATTGAAAAAAAACTTTTTTCAGCCGAAAATAAAACGTCAAAACAAACAGGCGCAACAATGACGAGTGCGTTAATGGTTGATAATGACACTCCATGCATATACTGTACTGGCTTATTCTCGGAAGATGGCCAAGGAGAGCAGTGGGTCATGTGCCAAACTTGCAGAAAATGGGCCCACACAGAATGTGCAGGGGCTGATGAAGACGATTTTAAATATGATTTATGCATTGACAGCGATTAAAAATGGAAATTCTTTTTTACTAATCTTTTCTTTTTTTTGTAATATTAAAGCTGTTTTTATTTTTTATAAATTTTTGTTTTGTTTCATTGATTTATAAGATCTTGCATAACTTATTACCATCCTTAGCTGACATTGATGAGGTGTCCCATATTACCCCACCCTTGAGGGTAATATGGGATACCCAAACATTTTCTGTTTATTAAATTTTCTCAAAGTGTATTGAAGCTTTTAGATTCATCTTTTACAGAAATGATATTTGATAGCTATTGAAACTAACTGACTATTAGCAACAACATTAATTTTTAAAATTTCATTTTTATAGGTCGTTAAAATTAAGTATCCCATATTACCCCACTTTCCACTAAGTAAAGTGATGCAGGAATTGTATTCTGTCTTCAGAAACAAAAGCAGTTTCAGTTTCTTCTGCGTAAATAATGGATGTTTAATTATTTGAGCTTTTGTGAATTCCTTACTTATTTGTATTGCTATACAAGCATATAACTTAAAAAGTAAATGATAAAATTCATCGAATTAAGATACGGGTATATGAGAGTGTAAAAAGGTTAAAACCCCATGAATAACGTTTTTATAGGAATATGTCAATAATACAGAAAAGTGACATTGTTTTGTATTCATTTACGTATTTTATTCTAAACATTAGAATTTAAAACAACTATACAAGTTAATTTTTTGTAGTGTTAAAAAAAGCACTTCTCCGATTTTATTTCCTTTATTTGTGTTGATAGATTTCAACACTTTGATTTGTTTTTTTTTTTTAAATAAAAAAAGTTAACGTATTAGTATTGATCCAAGTTAAATAGACCACACGACTATTAACAACATTTTGTCCCACAATGCAACACTGAAAAACAATTCCTTAAAATTCCCTGTAACAAAAAAAGTAGCGTGGAGTAAAGTAACTTTAAACTGACACCAAAAAATTTACAGACCTTAATACTGAATATCTAATTTTTTGACGAAGCCTCAAAGTTATATTTTCAATATTTATTTAGTATTGCTTAAGAAAAAGTTTCAGGAAAAGTATTTCTCGAAGAAGCCATTTTCTAAAATGCACGGCGAAAGCCTCAGTTCAATTATGTAATACGTTATGCGATTTTATGTTTTACATATGAAAGCTCTTTCTAAAATGATAATATTTTAAGCAGTTTAGAAGAAAATACTTAGTTCATAAGCTTTATTATCATTAATAAAGCTTATGAACTAAGCTTTATTAATGATAATAAAGCTTATGAACAAACGTACTTGGCTTAACAAAATATCATTAGTTGCATCTTTAAAATACTAACAAAGTTCGTAGCACAATTGATAGGAAATGAAAATTTTACTGACTGATTGGCAAGATAGTTAGAAATCTTTATGCAATAACTGATAAAGCATAATTTTCTCTTATAATAACTCTTAAAAAATAAGTTTCTAAAAAATGCCAAGAATCTTAAAACTCTGAAACAATTTAAGCATAAGGAAATTTATTCGCTTCCGAAATGCAACAACCAGCCTTGTATTATTATAGGTCATAGTTGACTCAAACTATTTTCAAATCTTATCCATCCGTTACTTTAGATCCAAGACTGTATTCTCTGTACCTTGTTCAGAACCTTGTTTATCATGTAAGTTTGTGAGTATCTACATATTTAGAGTAATGCGTGCTTTCTAATACATTTATCACTTTCCTCAGTAAATAATTTGCTTGTGTATTTTGTATCAAAGAACAATGCTGCAGCCACAATACTAGTAGATACCAACCAATCATTTTTTTCTCTGGCCTGTTGTTTTTAATTTTTTTTTAAGACTCTTCGTTTTTTTGCTCCCTTTTGTCCAGCAGGAAACAGTTATTTCTCAGAAACTTGCAAGTCTTTCTGCATCCTGGTAAGTAATGTCAAAAATTGAGCTGAACAGACATTTTGAATGAGGTTTGATTCTTCGGAACCCCATCAGGTTAACGAAAAGAATAGCAAAAGACCTTAATGCATAATGTTAAATAGAACATCGGTGCCAATTCAAATGTCAGAACCAAAATGCTTCTTCTTATTGATTGTCTAAATGCTCTCAGACTGGAACGTTTCAAAAAGCTCATTCATAGGTTGGGCGTATATTGAGGCCAGTATCTGAGATTATCAACATCCAAATATTGTCGCTCTCAAAGCTGTCATCATTAGCAGTTGGCTGAAATTTCAGAATCGAATGTCTAGGCTATGTGCTCAAAATCCTGGCCCAGTTTGATGCTATAATCGCAGCAGATGGTGGCTATATGATTAAACATTATTAAACCCTTTCATCATCAACATTGTTTTTGAAAAAATTTATTTGATGGACGATAATGAAAGTTTAAAGAAATTGTAAAAAATTAAAAAATTGTCATTTTTTTGACGCAATTGTTATGCCAACCCATTAAGTAAATCTAATATGAGATGTTTGTTCAGTAATCTGTTTTTCATCTGTATGGTGATAAAAGAAAACAAGCATAACCTCCTGCAAGGCATTCAACTTGCTTGTATGTATAAAAGTTAATTAGTCTACCAAATCAGTCAAATTTCTGTTGAAGGCCTAATTTTCAATTCTGTTTTGTTTTTTGCTGTCTTGAGAATCTTCTAGAGAATCACAGAAACTGCGGCAGAACTTTGAAGAAACTCCTAAAAATAAAAATTGGGCATTCGCTTTGGTAGTAAGAAAAGGAATAAGCGAGAAATGCATGTTGTATTAAAAATCAGAACCGCAAAGTTCGCTCAGTTGTACTAAATATTAGTGATTGATAAGCTTTAACACTGACTAAACAAATGACTGAGGTCTTAGTCCAACATCAATAAAGGGAAATGATTTAAGTTACAGTTTGTGATACCCTAAGTGAAAATACTGAATTAAATAAAGGAAATGACACGAGAGCAACATGGCTGTAACCTCAACCACTTCCTATTAGCTGCTAAAGCGAAGAATTAAACTTACAACCATGGAAAATGTGCTATTTCTAACATCTCTGAATCTTCTTTGTTACGGAATTAGTCAACTTTACCTGTTCATGCAAAATGCCTGCATCGATCATTTGCTCTATTTTCTTACTATTCACTCTGGATACCTCATTTCTTTAAGGTTATCCTATTAGTCAAAATTAAAAAGTTTCCTCAAGACTCTTCATGTATTAAAGCTTATATTACTTTTAAGAAAGAAATTGAGTGTTCGGTTGTGTGTTCTATTAATGAGAGAGAATCAACGAATCAGAACAAATGCGTCTGATACAGCAATGAACGTGGGCACTTAATCGAAATGGTCTTTTTTTTCGCGATTATTGCATCAATCTAAACTAAAAGATCCCCTAATTGAAAAGGAATCATGTACTTTTTTTGAATATGTTTGACATATTCAATAAAAGTACGTAATTACTTTTTGGCGTTTATCTATTAACAGGGAAGCATTAATGCTTTACGAGAACAATTAAAGATTAAGAACAATAAAATTTATCGGTGACGCCTAGAGTTTTCTCGTTACAGCTTTGATATCGCTTACAGATGTTGAACATTAGTATATTAACAATATAAAAACGTTTGAATATTTTTATGACAACAGTAAAGACAGCGACAAATTTTTTTTGTTTTTGTTATGGTTTTGGGTTCTATTGTTACCAGTTCTTTTTTCCAAACGTTGAAAATGTAAATGTATAAGAAACATAATATTGTTTCCTTCACAATACAAGTGGCGTGCACTCAGAAAAACTATTTCCAATTCTACGGTTGAATATTGGTATATTAATAATATTTCTAAAATATGTAAATGGAGCCCATCAATACTTGCAGGGGGTAATTGACCAGAAGGTAAAAAGTTGTTACTGTTTTACATATGTTCGAGTTTACTTGTTCTGAATATGCTATATATTGCTTTTTAAAATTGAAAAAGTAATATAGTTACAAAAGTTACAAAATTAGTAAAAAAAAAAAAATCCAAAAATTGCTATAACTTCTATGCGCATGCGCTTACAGCCCTGATACTACGCTGAAAGATGAATTAGTTAGGTAGGAAAGTTTCATGAGAATTTTGAAAACTTCTGGTGGAAAGTTCCAAAGTTAAACGCAGTGTGTTAACTTACCCCTGTAGCCAACTAGCCCCAGTCTCCCCTACTAATTACTAAGTACTGGACTGCACGCTGGTCTTATGATATATTGCATGAAATAATAATAGTTAAATGAAATATGTTTTGTATCGCGGAAAGTAGAGCTTTTAGTCATCAAATTTTGCAGTTTTTCTCAGAAGAAAAATGCCAATAGAAACTACAAACAAGAGTTAAATTTCCATTGCGCAGAATATATAATGGCTGTATAGCTATTTTTGTTAAGCTTGTTTCATTTACAACAACTATTTAATAAAGTCCAGTTGAATCCGTGTTTATTTAGAAAGTATCTTTTTATTATTTTTGCTAAGCTGAAATATTAATCTTCAAACATTTCTGAAAACTTGGTGGCGAAGAAAAGGTTTTCTACATTTTAAAAAACACCGTTCTCACTTTGAAATTATAGAGAACTTGTCATGTGGTGATTAAGGATTTAAAAATAGTAACACTAAATAAAATTAACAATAAGTTTAAAAATAAATGTCACAGAATTATGTATGTGTCATAGTATTTAAGTTGATAGGAATTGTATATCAAAAAAACTATATTTTAGGTACTATAGAAAGTGTATTAGCTAGTTTGTAGAGCATGGAAACACCGATGAATTCTTCTAGCAGAATTATCAGAATAGTGTTTTACTTCTCTAAATGTCAGAATGTTATTGAGAACGAATTTTTCGTGAAGTTTTTGTTGCTTTTTTAAAACAAGTAAAGGTTTTGAAATAGAAGAAAAGTAATTTCTTGAAGCAATCTGCCGAGGACATATACCTGACCAAGAATCTCGAGTTTCGTGGCACACATTCCCACCAACGTTACACAAAGTTCTTGCGCAGAGACTTGATTATGCACTGTATCTTGCCAATTGCTTTGATAAATATGGAAGCTGGAGAGGGGATTAACGTAATTCTGAGGTTTGCTAAAATAAACTGCACTTGAAAGAAAATTTATCTTGCCTGAAAGTCTGGGTTGTTGCGCAAATTAATGGAGGCAAGTGATTCAATCATTTAGAAGATTTCATTCAAAAATAGAAAAACTGCTGTCAACAAACTTATTCAAGCAAACTGACGTATCGAGCGATTTCGGTTTGTTGGTATAAATTTGTAAAGTGTAATAATGTTTTTTGTTGGGTGTTACTTGAGGGACACGTAACTAAAGTTTATTATCTCAACCGCTTCATATTGTTTCAGTCCATTTTTGTTTAGAAATATGTTTTTAAATTAGTTAGGAGTTGTAGTAGGTTGGATTTTATTGAGTAGATGCCACATCTTAAATTGTCTTACAGTGTTTAACTAAATTTAACTAGTCCCAGCAAGCACACAACGTCGAAACAACGTTGAAATAACGTTGATCAACGGCGATCAACGTTACTTCAACGTTGTTTCAACGTTGTGTGCTTGCTGGGATAATTATGATTGATAAGTTTTTCTGGTTAAAAAAGCTGGTTGAACAAAATGACAAATTGTTTTTTGTTTATTTTGAGTAATTTTTATGATAAAAGTTCTTATTGTAAAAAACTATTGCAAAAAAAAAAAAGAAAAATTTTCAATAAAATCAATTACAAGGTGTCCAGAAAGGGTGAGTGCTATTTTTTTTTGAAATTATGGACAGGCGCGTGGGTGGAGAGATGCATTTCTAAATAGCTTGGTTGGTGGAAATTTCGTTGCGAGGAACCGTTCAACGTTCAACAGCGTGAGTTTTGTGTACGAGCATATTACCAAAACAATAGTTATATCGTTACAGCACAGAGTTTTTTTATGCTCATTATGAGATACGAACTTCGCTTCACCAGAATACCGTTCGGAAACGAATAAGCATGTTTGAACCGATCGGATCCACCGTTACAATTCAAAACACTGGACGTTCACTCACGTCTGCTTTTAAGAAAAATCAAGCATTGAACTTTAAAAATTCGAACCTGTGTTTGATTTTAAAGAGTTATTTATATCTTAAAGCATATAAAATTCAGCTAAAGCAAGAATTGAATAACACTAAGTACGTTTAAAGATTTTACAACGTTTATGCTTAAAGAGTTTGATAATTTCGCAATATTTCAGTGAGTGATAAAACGAGTTCCTTTTTGATTGGCCATAAAAATAAACAAAGTTGTTTTTACTGTTCAGCGGAATACCCCATGCAGAAACCAGAACGGTTGTTTAATTCGAAAGAGTTGTTTGGGCTCCGATGCCTCCTGAAGGAAAATCGTACTTTAATTTTTTAAGATTGTGGAGTACTAACCGTGAATACAGAGCAAGATGATTTTAAATTTTTTAGCACCAGCTTTTTAGCAGCTTGATGTCTTCAACACACTCGTCACTCAGTTGAGTGCGTAAAAAAAAATTATATGCCAGTAAGCTTATATCATGAAGAGATAATGTTAACTGGCCACCAGGCAGTCCAGATATGAGACTTCATTTTTTAATATATTAATTTTAATAAAGAATATTACGATAACCTTAGATTTTGGACACCTTGTTTTTTAATTTTTGCGAAATTTTGTCCAGAGCGGATTGACCCAAAGAACAAAAACGTGGCGTGATAGGCAATGACTGATGACATATCAGCGACCTTAAATCCCATAAATTAGTCCTCACACTTAAAGCAAGCTTGAAAAAAAAAATTTTTTTTTTGATCAATTTAATTTTACAGAAAGCTAATGTAAAAATATTTAAATTGGATCCAGGATATAAGTAAAATCAAAATCAAAACATCATTTTTTAAGAGTTGCATGCAACTTTAGGTGACAACATTTTGCAGAAGAATATTTGAAATGATCACAACAAACCTTTTACCGGCCATTGCCTCAAATTCATGATAAAGTGCTTAAACAATTGGATTAATGACAAGTTTGTAAAGAGTTCGCAGTAATAAGAGGCGTTGTTCATTTTGCATTTTTTAAAACCAAGATGTCTGCTGAATTACATTTACATAACGCAGAAAAAATTTGTTTTGTTCCATTATGGTCTCTTTCATTATTTTGACCAATGGCGTGTGTTTCAATGGCGATGTTAAGTTGCTTTAGGGATTTAATTTGTAAAAGTCAATGCTGTTCTTTTAATTTAATATTAAATATTTCTTTTTTTTTCTTTTATTTTAGGGAACTAAAAAAGATGTGTAACTATTTGAAAGGCTTATAGACATTGTGGATTATCAGTAGGGGAACATGGGGCAAGATGACGAACGTTTTGAAAAGCACTTATATCTTATTCAATAACTGTTTCAATAAGTAAAACTTTATCAAAAAGTGGAAAAAAAATTATTATGCTTCACATATGTATAAAAAAAACCTATATAAAAAATAAAAATAGACTGGAAAAAACTCATTAACCAAAGTTACCTCAAATTTTCATCTTGCCTCGTATGCGGGGCAAGATGGCGACTTTGAAAAAAGTAAATTCCATTACACCATTACCTTCTCAAATAACACGATATCATAATTTTTAGTTAATAAGATATGTAATACAAACGGTTATGTAATTTTTTCAACAATTATACTATATATTTATATAGGGCTATGCAAAAAAAGTCTATTAATCAGTTCATAGCAAATTCCAACACAACAAAATAAAGCAAATGTCAAACAAAATATTTTAATGCATAATAAAGCAAT
This sequence comes from Hydra viridissima, assembly GCF_058129835.1. Taxonomy (NCBI): domain Eukaryota; kingdom Metazoa; phylum Cnidaria; class Hydrozoa; order Anthoathecata; family Hydridae; genus Hydra; species Hydra viridissima. Next base: position 11,445,722 of record NW_028324310.1, read on the forward strand.
GTAATAATGACTATGCTACACAAAAGTTATTACAGTGCAGGTTTATGGTAAAACATGTACTTTTGCGAAAAGACAAACGAGTCATCTTGTCCCGTTCATCTTGCCCCTAGGCTACTTAATCTTCAAAATGACTCAGAACTCTACATAAATAAGTTATGATAGCTTAATAATACTACTTGTATGGCTTCCAAATTGAACAAACTGAATGAGAAATTCTTGCTTACCTTAAGCTGGTGATGTAATGATGAAAAAAATCAGATGGAAGTGAATAATTTTTTTTTTTCTTAATATCGGAAAAACCTTATTTTATACTTATCTTTCATCCCGAAAATAATATTTATAAAGAAAACATAAATAAATCTAGTAGATATAATCTACATCGCTCTCAGCTACAGTCAGCTTTCATATTTAGTTGAACATTGAAGATAATGGTAGGTCGTCATCTTGCCCCATTCGTCATCTTACCCATGCTCCCCTATATAGTTTAAAATATTACAATTAGTAATATATTCTACAAACTAGAAAGTTATACATTCAGTTGTGTTAATCAACTGTCAAGTAAAAAATTTGTAATTAAACTGTGTGTAAAGTGATTAAAAGCTAATGAATAATAAAATGTTAAATTAATGAAAAACTGAAGCGGTAAGGTTATTTAAAGAAGGTGATTTAAACAAACTTAAGTCTAGTTAATTAATCCTTTTACAAACCGTAAAAAAGAACTTCATTGAATTTTGAGTTTAAAAGAAATTTAACATCAACAAAAAAATATGTTGCTGTGGTTGAATCTCGGAGCATTCATAACTTGCACACAGTTGCATAATTATTGATTAGGCATCTAGCTGTTCTAGAAAGGCTATAAAGTTCTAAAAAGACTATCAAGTTTCCAAAAAATAAGTCAGAGATCTCTAGAGCGGAGCTCTAAAAAAGACACTCTTGATGAGTAATATCTTTAAAACCAAAAAAACACTATTTTTTCGACTCAATCCTATTTCACAATGTTAAAACAGGGTATACAGGGATCCTCGTTTTTCAGAATTGTTCTCCTCCATTACTTTTTGAGTCTCATTTTTTAGCGACAGTTGAGAATATGTTACAACGTGGAACTAATGTTTACATTCGGTTCTTTCAGATTTAATTTAACTGATGTTGGTTAGGGTGGATACGTAAGTCAAGCCGTTCGTTGCAGCATTTGAAAAATGGATTTATTTTACTATCTAATTCTTGTAAAGTAATTTTTGTTTAGCCAGTGGAAACCTTGGTTCAACCGTTACAACGAGTTCATCAGCAGATTTTTTTTCCTCTTCATTTCTTTAAAAAAAAAAATTGAAGTGGTGTTTTAATCGCAACGTCATTTAAAGTACTTTTGTCATTACATAATATTTATTCTGAAATTAATTTGATCTCTTAAAACAAACTTTGACTGGAAATTGTGCGGAAATTAAAGAATGGGTAATAACTGTTAATTGAATACCCGTTCTCTAATTTCCGCACAATTGGCTTTTTAGTTCGAATTTAAAAAATGAGTGCAACTACAAAAATTATATTTACTAAGGAGCCTTTTTTATTCCCACTTATCTTTTACATGTTTTTCTTATTTTTTGGACATTTTGTTTAACAGGCCAGATCTGGCTATAAGAAATATACGTTTAATAGTTAGTTAATTGAAACTTCCTGTATTTATCTAAGAGCGCAAAAAACTAGTTTGTAACAATGATATATTAAAAATAAGTAGATGTCTAACTTCCGCGTATTTTTTGAAGCAAAAATCGGCCATTATGAGGGGCAAATTTAAAAAATCTTAAGCTTCGTATTTGTTTTGTTTTGATAAGTAGCGTAAAGATTTTGCCCCTGTTGCGTTAAAAAAGTAAGTCGTTAAGTTTACTAAATGTGAAATCTGCGCATGCGCAAAATCATTAAAACTTTTAATTAACGCCTTATGGCGTTAAAAAGTTTCCCCGTTAAAAAAGTATTCAAAATGGTACCGTCAACCGAGGTAACTTTGGTCGCCGGGGTGACTTTGTTGACCGGTGTTGCGTTAAAAAAGTTAGTCGTTAAAAAAGTTAACAAATAGTTCTGCGCATGCGTAGCGCATGCGCAGTATGGTCAAAGGAGCTTTCGTTAGGGAATGAAATTAGACGTTAAAAAAGTTGCATTGTTTCATTAGGGTATGTAAAATAATAAAAATTAGCGTATACTTTATATTAAAAATGGCTGTCCATATTTACTCAGTTTATGAAATTATTTTATACTTTATGTTAAAAATGGCTGTCCATGTTTACTCAGTTGCTGAATTTATAAGCTTTACTACTGATATATGGACCAGTAGTTCAAATGAAAGCTTCATGAGCCTGACAGGTCACTGTTTAGACAATACATTTAATCAGAAAACTGTTGTACTTAGAGTAGTTCCATTTCCTGAGAGGCATACAGCAGCAAATATTGCTGAATTGATTGAAGATATTATGGCTGAATTTAAAATATCACCTTCAAAAATTCATTTAATAGCTAGAGATAATGGTACAAATATTGTTAAGGCTATTAAAGATAGCCCATATGATAGTATGGCTTGTTTTTACACACACTGCAACTAGTAATTAATGAGTGTATTTTTGAACAAACAGTTATCAAGAATGTCATTGCAAACTGCCATTCAATTGTTGGGCATTTTAGCCATTCTCCCCAAGCCTGCTCTAAACTTAAAGCTCTTCAAGAAGCAAACAATGTTCCTAAGCACAAACTTATTCAAAATGTTCCAACAAGGTGGAATAGTACCTGTCATATGTTAGAACTAATTTATGAACAAAGAAAAACTCTAACCATATATGCACTTGAAAATGGTAAGCTTCCTTTATTAAATGCAAACAAATGGATGATTATTGGACAGTTTTGTGTTTTGCTAAAAGATTTCCACAAAACAAGAGTTCCCTTGAGTGAAAGAAATTCTATTGTCTCAGATATTATACCACAGATACAGTTTTTAAAACATTTCATTAATAAAGCTTTAATTGATGACAACTAATTCAATGGAGAATTGTTTCAAACAATATACTGATAACTATAACATCATCTTGTCAATATTTCTTGATCCCAGATTCAAATTAAAAATGTTCAAAAATAAAAACACCTTTTCAGCTGCTAAAAAAAGTACTGAGAACATAACCATTCAGCTTATTAAAACCCATGAAAATATAAAAAACATCAAAGTTACTGAAAATGATCGGTCTGCAGCTTGTGACATTGAAAATATTGACTCAAAATATGAAAATAATGGTACAGTACTAAATGAATAGAAAGATATAGTAGAAATGGATTTTGAAAATTGTTTCGAAGAACTTGTAGGATTTAATTCTAAATAAATCGGTCAACCACAAACTTTAATTTCAAATGAAACTTTATTAAACAAAATTCAACACTACTCAAATGAAGACCTTATTGACAAAGAAAGCAATCTTTTGTTGTGGTAGAAATCACAGAAAACCAAAATGCGACTATTAGCAAAGCTTGCTTTAAAGTATTTAAGCTGCCCACCATCTTCTGTGGAGAGTGAAAGACTTTTTAGTATTGGTGGAAATGTATGCTGCAAAGAGAAATAGCTTAACAGGAGCTCATGGTGAAATGTTAACATTTCTGAACTATAATATGAGAAATTAAAAATATTTGATTTTGTATATATTATTGTAATTAGTATAGTATAATTCTTTTAGGAGTATCTATGTTCTATTTTTTCATGAAATATAATTTATTTAGGAGTTTAAAAGCTTTGATACTATGAGGAGGTCAAATGAAAAAAAAAATGTCATGAAAATTGTATAACTTTTTAAATTAGAAAATTTCGGGGAAAAAAAATTTAGAAAAAATAATTGAAACTCTCTTTGAGAGCTTTTGCTCAAAAATAAAAAAAATGCCTCCCAATGCCTTAATCAAAATTTCAAAGCATATTCTGTTGTGGATTTGAGGGTTGCGCAAATAAAGAGTATCGTCAGCCGGGGTAACTTTGGTCAGTTTTGGCAGTTTTTCTTAAACATCTCTGAATCTTATTAATTTTTTACAGTCTTCTCTTGTGGTATTAACATTATAGGTCTTGGCTATAGGCCTCTATATTTATTTTTTTAATTTTTTTATTACAAATATTTATTTTTAAACGCCGAAAAGTGATCAATGTTACCCCAGGTTTTTATCATGTTTGATCAATAATACTATGGGGTAACATTGGTCACTTTTTGGAGTTTTTAAAAATCATCAGTCTTTAAACACTTAGAGAAACATGAAAAGAACATTTAAATAGACAAAAAATTTTGCAACTAGCTCCTTGTTATTGTGCAAAAGTCATTAAAAGTCATTTTCTAGTAGGTCATTACCGTAATCTGAGGATGATGACACTTGTTCAACTCTTGCCCTTTTCTTGTTATTCTTGGTGTTAATGTTATTCTTGGTGTTAATGTTATTCTTTGATGTGGTAGGAGTTGTGTTATTCACCAGATCTTGCGGTGTTATCGCTTTGCCAGGTGTGATCTTTTTCCCTCTAGTGCGATTTGTTTTCCCATCCTGTCCACAATGTTTCACTAATAGACCTTCTATATCTTCATTGAATACTTCCTTAACAGTACTACTGGTACCTCCTCCAATGTCTTTGTTAACCTGTGGTAAACACTTCATGACCATTTCTTTATCGAAGGGAAATATTCCACTAGCCTTGAAGTCAGATCTCAAATTATCTCTTTTCAATTGACGTTGCAGTAGAGCAAGAAGACCGAGGAACAGATTTTTTGGTATTGATTCTTTAATGCGCGTTTCTATCTTTAGCGGATGGAAAACAGCAACGTCCAGCGGTTGAAGCAAATGGGAAGCGTATATTCCGAACTGTCGACTAGCCTTTCTCACGCTTATTCTTCCAGTTAAACATTCTTTTATAGCATTGGACAACGTTTCTTGACTGTATGAAGTTGCATATGCTCTTGAACCACGCTTTCGCTTATATTTCCTCGGCATTTTCACCGGCTAAGAATTCAAATGGTTCAATAAATGTATCAGAAGTGTCAAAAAATGCCAAAATAAACTCAATGTAGTCTACGAAGTAACTGTGCTATATTCACAAAAACTGTTGATATACCAAAATTGTTGATAAAATAGTCGATATATATTGTTGGTATCTCTAACAAAATTAAAACATGTTATCTTTGTTAAATTTTAGGAATTTAAAAAAAATCAACAATTGACCCCGGTCAACAAAGTCACCCCGGCGACCAAAGTTACCCCGGTTGACGGTACCATTTTGAACACTTTTTTAACGGGCAAACTTTTTTAACGCCTAACGGCGTTAAAAAAGTTTTAATGATTTTGCGCATGCGCAGATTTCACATTTAATAAACTTTTTTAACGACTAACTTTTTTAACGCAACACCGATTTACGGCAGTTAGACGAAAGTGTCTATTCGCACGACCGTCGTGCAAATAAAGAAAATAAGCTTATTGCGCGACCATCGTGTAAATAACAAAAATAAGCTTATTCGCACGACCACGGTTTATAAGGAGTAAAATATAATTAAATTACACAGCGTGCTTTTGTGCATATCATCAAGAATTTCGAAAGTCTTTTTCTTTTCAATCAAAAAAGATTTAATGGGTTCTAATAATTCTACGAACTTATAAAAAGCATCACTACTTGAAAGCCACTGTACAACACAGTAAAATAATAGGTCATTTGGTTTGTTAGCAAGATCCAATTAATCAATAAAGTTTTAAACCGTCTGTGATCTTTAGCATTTGATCGAATGTAATTTAAAATTTCTGTCACTGAATTTAGAAGGATTGAAAAATTAAAATGTTTTGCCACTAAATGTTCTTGATGAATCAAACAATGAACTGGAGTGAACTCTGGATACTTAGGATCACTTTTTAATAAACCAACATCCCAGCAAGCACATAACGTTGAAACAACGTTGTAACAACGTTGATCAACGTCGATCAACGTTATTTCAACGTTATTTCAACGTTTTTTCAACGTTGTGTGCTAGCAGGGATGTTTGCCAACCATTGCTAGTGCACCATCTGTAGCAACACTAACAAGTTTGTTGATAGGTGCATTGGCTTTAAGTAGAACTGTTTCAAGAGCTTCCTTTACATCAACTCCACAAGTTGTATCTTTTAAATCTAGTAATTCTTCTTTCACAATTACATCTCATGTTACATACCTAACAAATACTGGCGCTAATCTACATTTCTACCCCCCTACTTTTATTTTTGATTATGATAGAGAATTTTATCTAGATTAAGAATCGTATAAAAACATACACCTGAAAACCAAAGGAAAGTTCTCTAATTTGATGTTGAAGTGTCAAAAAAATATACCAAAAACGCTAATATTCGCCATCTTTTTTGAAACACTTCCAAGTTAATAATTAATGCCGTAAAAATGAATTTATTCATTAAAAAAACTATTATTTAAGTATTTTTTTCTTGAAAAAACTTCTAATTTCAATAAGTTTTTTTTCTTATTTTCAGATTATATAGATTTTTTTAAAAATATATTAATGATTTTAGATAAACAAATGTTACTATATACAAAAATATTATTTAAACGGGATATTCATCTACAACTTGGTTCTAAAACTGAAAATAAGAATGTTCTTTAAAACGTTGCGCCCACATAGATTCTGACAAATAATCGGGAATCATTTCTTGATTTGTGGGCCCAAACATAGCTTTAAATTTGGCTTTGCTTCTTTGCCACATTGCCCCAACTCTGTTTGTTAACATTTGTTGCGGGATCAACAAACTGTAAAGCATGATTTAATGTACCATTTTGAAAACCTTGCGATGCTAAACCTCGGTATGCTGCCCACATATCGCTCCATATTTCAGTTCCAGGACGAATCCATTGTATAATGATGGGTAGAAAGGTTGCAGCATCGCGGTGAGCTACAGGAATGAGTAACCCTTCTTTAGTCGCTATATCGTACGCACCAAAAATCCATTGATCTTCTACAATTCTACCTCGGTTGTATTTCCTTCTTGAAAAAAGTGATTTATCTATTTCCACTATTGAACCTGGTCCTCCTAATTGCACACAGTTGTTAAGGAAATAAGTAACGGCAATGTCTCTACAAAATTGATTCCAATCAACAACAGTTTCATTGCTGCCAATTTCTAAATCCTTTTGAATGTCTTCTAATGAAAGGCCACAACTTTTTCCGGCGCCACGATTCCAAATATAGGTAATACCTATTATTTGCCAAAGTTTTAATTGAGATCTTTCAAAAAAACTTCCAACACGAATACTTATTTTCTTTTTGCATTGTTTTTGCATGCATCTCCAAATCTTTCCATCGACATTATGACTATTTTGTTCGTTGTACTGGATGTTACATCGAGGATAGATCATATTGATAGCAAGTAAACCAAACTCTCTGCACCAACGGATACACTCGTTATTATTGTTTTTAAACCTGCGACCAACTTCCGGTAAATTAAGGCTATCAAACTCAATAATAGTCGGTCGTCTAGCATTTGCCATTTTAATTTTAAAACAGAAATAAAGAAACATTTCTTATAGCGAGAGTCTTTTATAATTACATTTTGTTTTTTGCAAATTTTTTGCTTCGGAATTTTCATGAACACTTACTGAATTTTCATGAGAATTTTAATTACTTTTAAACTACAGAAACCAGGCGGCGTAATTAAATAGTGAAATTTTAAAGTGTTATAAAAAAAGATAGCGAATATTCGCATTTTTGATAGATTTTTTTGACATTTTAACATCAAATTAAAGAACTTTCCTTTGGTTTTCAGGTGTATGTTTTTATACGATTCTGAATCAAGATAAAATTCTCTATCATAATCAAAAATAAAAATAGGGGGGGGGGGTAGAAAAGTAAATTAGCGCCACAAATTCTACCAATTGAGATTTATCTTGAAAATCTGTTAATTCATCCAGAGCTAAACTAAATGCTTTACAGTTTTTTAAGTCATTCAACAATTGCTGCTCAATATCAGCACTAATCTCAGATATTCTTCTTTTAATTTAATGTCAAGAAATAGGAATCTGTGAAATTAACTTTTGGATTTTGCTTTTTTTAGGATCTAAAACTAAGAGGACATCTAAAATATTTTGCTTTACTAATTCTCCTTCAGAGTAAGAATGTTTTACTCTTGCAATGTTCCATGCTATAACAAAACTTGCTGCTGTAGAAATAGTTGATTCTTTACTGAAAGATGAAGTATTCATTTGATTGTTAACTATTGTTTTGAGTAACTCAATTTTAGTTTTCCTGTAATCTGAATTTAATGGATATTCCTTGGAAAAATTTATATGTTTAGTTTCATAGTGGCGTTTAATATTCCCTGACTTGTTGTGAGCAAGTTCTTTATTCCAAATTTAAAAAATCTGTTTATTTTCTTTTTCAATAAATGCAAATTTTTCTGTCCAATCTTCATTAAATATTCTTTTCTCGTCATCAATTTTTCTTTTCTTACTGTTGTACCGAAGTGAATTATTGTTAGTATTTACTTTATCCATTTCAAAAAAATTAGTTTTGCGATTAAGTAAAGTTAATACGAAAAGAGTCGAAATAAAATTCCAAGAGCCGCATGCGGCTCGTGAGCCGCATTGACATTCCAAGAGCCGTATGCGGCTCGCGAGCCACGTTTTAGTCTTCCCTAATCTATTGTCTGTGCGAGAATTCAAAATAACATCTGCGGACAGATAGAAAAGGTACGGTAGAGAAAATCTTTTAATGAAGTGAAAAAATTTTGATGAAGTGTTTTATTTTAGAGAGTATTTTTGAAGATGTATTAAGAAAGATTCTTAGAGATTTTGAATAATTCTCTTTATTAGAGAATTTTAAGAAAAAAAAAGTTTTAAGAGATCTTAAAGAGGATTTTATGAGACAAAAGGTTTTAAGAGATTTTAAAGAGGACCTTATGAGAAAAGAATTTTTGAAGATTTAAAGAAAATTTTATGAGAAGAATCACGGAGATTTTAAGAGAGCCTTATAAGAAGAGCTGTTAAGAAAAGATGTTTGAGTGAACTTAAATATGCGTTGTTACCTTTACATCTATTGTTATTTGAATAAATTGATGTTAAGACAATATATATTAATGAGAAATAGTTGAGAATATTTATTAGGGAAAATAAGTAAGAATCAAAACACCAGCAGTATTTTTGTTTGATTTTTGATTAAGACAATATTATTACTTTAAGTGTTATCAAGTTCCATTGAAACGTCTGACGCCACTACTGCGCTTCACTATCATCGTCACACATAATCATAAATTAAAAAAAAATTAGAAATCCCCGCCCTCACACTAAGAATTGAAACTAGATTTCATAACTTTCAACCACTCTAGAATATTGGTTTTTTTCTCTAGTGCGTTGATAAGTAATAATCTAGCTCTAAAGCTAATTTAGTCGTCATCGGAGAACTGCGCACTAATTATATTGGTTGAACAGTTATCTGAAAAGATAATGGTGTTAAGTATAGAGTGTTTTGTTACGTCAGAATTTTTTTGAAAACTTTATTTATCCTTGTTGCTGATAATCACTAGAGCTTCTTCTGATGAGTTTTCTTTTTCTTGAACCAATACTACTTCTTTAATTTAAGCAAATATTCAATAGCTTTGTACAACTGAGAAAATACTTTTCTTGCCGTTCTCCTATTAGATCTTTAACAAACATATTATTTGGTTTGTTCCTGCAATTTTCTAAGGTCAAATATCATTTGGAGCAAAAAATTGAACTCTGTTAGCTTTTTTGTTGGCTAATAAAATTACAAATATATTGTGAACTTTTTCAAGAAAGGGAGCACAGTATTCTAATGCCTTGTATAGACTATATGAGGGGAATAAACTTCCAAAACTGCCATTAGTTTTTGAAAATAATTTGGCAATGTTTAAAGCTTAAAGTAATGTTATTACACAGATCTACTAAAAATTCAATCGTGTTATACAAGGAGCATTCAAGTTCCTTGACTAATTTCGGAGTTCTTCATGAGCATCGTGAACATTGGCTATAGAGAGACCACTTCTGTATGTGTAATGCTAGATCCGTGGAAATTTTGATGGCTTCATAAAGTTTATTTAAATTCTTGATTGCTACAAACATAAGTAACTAAATTAATGTAGTAATTGCATCGCAGTTCCAAGTTAAATTCGACACATTCTTAAGCAGCTAAACGAATGTTATTGACAATATCATTAAACCAACTCGGTGCATTTCTTCGCATAAGTTTAAACTTGCAATGAAAGAGTCCAAGTTATTAATTTTATTTTGTGAACTCCTTGAACTTTAAAGCTCATCAGTAGAATGTGAAAGGCGTTTCTGTGATTTTTAGGTTTTTTCCTTTTTCCGTTTTATTTTCTGATAAAAAAAAACAAACAAAAAGTAACTATGTATGTCATTTTCTTTTTACATTATTGAGCGATAACTAAAAAAAACTCGTAAAAAAATCACTACTTTATATAAAAAATCGCATCATCTTATAAAAAGCCGTTAATGAATCATTTCTCGAAAATGATGTTTTACATTTTTTAAATATGGAATACAGAGTTAAGTATTTTTTCAGAGAAATTTCTGTTTTTAAATTATGCGTGCATATTAAAAATAACTGTCTTCTTTTATTTTGATAACAAAAAGTTGAATTAAATGGAATAAAAATTATCAAATGAAACCTTGAAAATGTTATTAATCGGCGGTCAACCAAAACGTTTTTGCAAAAATACCTAAATACTGAATGAAGAAATTCTGCACGCGGCGTATGAAACCTGCACCTTTAAGAGTCATCAATATAATGCCAAATAAGTTCCGCGACATTTCTAAAAAATCAAGCTCTATTACAGAGCTTAATATCCAATTAAAACGTACCCAATTCATGATGCCCTCGTCAAATAAGACCATCTTTAAATGTTTTTGAGGATGTCTAAGAAGAGCTTTTTCAAACAGTTATTAAGTCAAAAGACATTGGAAATTGAAATAGTACTAGACAGGAGGCCCTTGTCTCTACACATATGTAATTTCCAAAATGCATTAACAAAAGATTGAAGACAAACTGAACTCTGCAAGTTACGCGATAGTAATGCCAATCAAGTAGAAAATGTTTTACACTGCTGAAGCATTTTCATTCTAAGTATAAAATTCCATTTTATATAAAAAAGTACCAGTATATGATAAGTAAAATAAGCCAAAAGACTCTTGGCAGCAACTTGTTGTTCGATGGATCTATGAAGAACAGTCCTCTAAAGTTCCCTAAAATAAAATAGAGCAAAAATAAATGTTTTATAAGCTAATCCGCTGAATCAGTTACTGAAAAATAGATGAACCAATAAATCAACTTTTTGAACCGTTGAGACAAACAGCTACCATTTCACTTTTATGTACGTGCAAGTTTTAACAACTTGTGGCAGCAAAAAGATCTTTTTGTATTTTTGAAAAAACCATTTCGATGTTTTTTAAAACCAACTGTTTTTAAAAAACATCAAAATGATTTTTTTAAAAATACAAAAAGATCTTTTTGCCGCCACAAGTTGCTAAAAAAACCAATTGTTATTAAACCTAAACTCTACTGGCTGCTCGCTGATTGGACGTATCCAAAGTGACATCGCTTGCTCTCTTAGTAGCACTACTACAATCTCAAAGAATGGCTATGGATCATTTATATTAAGTAAAGTAATTGTTTGTGCTCTATTCTTGCTTTTAGAACGTTGGAACACAGACTTTCCTAAATATGATATTGTTGTTAGTCAAAGAAACTTCGAGGCTAATAACTGTTAGGGGAGAAAATTTATTAAAATTCAAAAGAGTGCCAGAATAAAATGTCGCATAATGCTTCAAAAGTGTATAAGAACTCAACATGAGTCTTTAATTTATTCTGAAAGACTATTCTTATTTAATATATTCTGAAAGACGATGTTTTATATAATTCAAAAGTACCACAGAAATTATTTAGATTTTTAACATATATTTGTCAAGAGGAGCACTTTTTGCCCTTAAACTTAATAGGCCAATAAACTAGATAAATATCCAATCTTACTAATCGATTGATGAGATCCGAGACTAAATTTCTGTTCATTGTTGTCTTCTAAACTCCTTCAAGACGAAAATCAATATTCATGGCAACATTTTGAAGAAAATTGTTGTTATATAACGCAAACCATTGGTTGCATTCTTTACGGTATATCAGGTAAGTCTTTAGGTTACGATGTATGGTATATAGCTGTTTAGTAACTCGATGTTGTCCAATTATGGAACCCAAAATCAAATCTATTTCTGTTAAACCAATTGGAAGAGTGATAAATGATAAATTTCTTTTTTTCTTAAACTCAAAATGAAAAGTTGCTGGTTCAATTAAAAGTAATTTTTCATAAAAATTCTTCATACCATAACAGAAATTTTTTATTAATGCAGCGAATTCTTTGTATTAGCTGGTTGTTTTAAAGATTGAATTTTCTCCCAACCACTTCTTATTTTTAAAAAAGGAATAGCATGCGATCTTTGTTACTAAACTTGTTTTATTAAACAATCATTACATTCTTGCTTCTTGATCAAGAGATGTCCCTTTCATTCTAATTAATTGCTTAAAATGGAAAGTAGTTAAACAAAATGTAAACTTGCTCACCTGCCCATTGCTCACCTTGATTATTCGAATAATAGCAAGCTCTTGTGCTAAAAAACAGAGTTTAAAGGGGAAAAACAAGTTAAAGAAACAGAACAAACCTTGCGACATGCTGGTTCATGCAAATATAAATATGAAAATTTGTTGAGTCCCAGTATATACCCCGACCATAACTTTCTAAATTAAGATAATGAAAATAATAAAACTAGAAAGATTTTTTTTTTTTTTTAATCTTGAACACAGAACTGCTGCAATTATTCATAACATTACTAACTGAGAGATGTAAGCTGAAAAAATTTTGTTAACTACCAGGAAGAGCAAACAAATCTTCGGATGTTTTTGGTGTCATGTTAGCATTAATATTGGGTTTTGTTCTGTAAACATGAAACGTTCTCTGTGCTTTTCCAGCTGGATTTTGAAACAAAAGCTTTACTGGGACATCTAAGTTAAACATTTCTAATTTTACAAGTTAGAATATAATTACATTCAAGATGATATTATGATTAATAGTTGCGTTAAAAGCAAAGGCTCCATTATAGTACAACAAAACAAGAAAGAAAAAAAAAATCAACTAATAATTCATAAATGCAGTTTAAACTTCCAAGAAAGTCCAAAAAAGCAAGCAAGATCACAGAATTTTCTTTAACACAATTTACCATTTGTAAGTTTTGTGCATATTATAGTTTCGAATCAGCATGGTACTTGTGGGAAAGATGAGGCTTGGGCTTTAGCGAAAGTTTTAGTGGGGTATGATTTTCAGGACAGCATAAAGGTTAGAGAAAATTTTGTTATTTTATTTTATAAATGTTCTATAATAAAATACCTGTAATACTAAACAATGCACTCACACGAAAATTTATTATTATTTTTTTAAGTGTTATACTTTAATTAGATCAGTGGGTACTTTTATATTTTTACATAAACCTTATTTTTATTTTATTACTTATTGAAACTTAAACTTAATCTTTTTCTATTTACCGGTATAACCGTGTATTTTTTTAAAGTTTAAGGTTTAGCTAGTTTTGTAATTTGTTTACTTTTTTTTTTAATTTGCTTCTATTTACTTTGTTTTATGTAACTTTTGTTTGAACAATTCTTTAGAGAGATCAAAAGATTGGATAGTATAAAAAATAATTACGGATTTTTACCATTAGAAACTTAAACTTAATGAAACTTAAAAACAAGTTAATGCTCTGTTTGAAAAAAAGAAATTTCTTCCATTTGCCAGGGTTAATTCAAAGCTGCTCCAGATATATCTTAAGTTGGGGGCAGTTTTGAACATTTCCACGTCATGTTAAAGAAATATGGATTCTGACTTAATTTTTAGTTAAGAATTTACTAAAACACTGCAGTTTTATTTCTTAATCATTGTTTAGACAATTTAGAAGAAAAAAATGCGGTTAGAATAATTAAAATGTTGATTCATAAAAAAATGGTTAAATAATGTTCAAAGCTGCCCCACTCTACCCTAAAAAATATCCTTAACCTTTTAAAATTGTTTGCGGAAGGAACCTCATTTTATTCAATACGGCATCTGGAGCCAATATTTTTCAAAGAACTTTTTCTTATTGAAATAAAGCGTATGTCAAGGCTCTAAGACTAGTAAGCTGATCAAAGCCGCACAAAAAATAAAACATATTTTAGCAACAATTAAAATTAATGAACATTTTAAAATAAATTTTGTTTAACTAAACGATTCTTTAATGATGGTTATTGAATATATATTTACAAATGTTACATTAAAATGAATTAGTAGATAATATTAACTAAATGACAGAAAAAAATCACTTTGAAAAACTTACAAAATACTTTAGTATGTATTTTCCATTCTTTACTAAACCCAGAGCAGCAATTTTAGCTGATAAGACAGTAAATGGCGAAAGAAAGTATTCAATCGTGACATTATAAGCATATTTTCTATAAAAGATAAAATGAAATGGAATACTATACTAGAGGCTTTTTGAAGTTGTATAATAAAAAATACTTAAAGTACAGAAGTATAAGCAACATCACACAAATCATTCAAGGTAACATTAATAAGCAGTGGCATATGTTTTACATATCTCTATGTTTTGTTAATATTTATTTAATTTTATTGTTTGGTTTTGCTTCATCTAACTCTTAATTTTTATTCATATTTCATCTTTTATTATTTATGTTTGATTTTTTTAAAACCATGGGAAAAAAAAAGTTAAATATTTAGAACCTACCGCAAACACTTGGTGTGAAGAAAAAAAGAAAGTTTAGCTGTGAACCTTCTTTAATATAAATAGTTTATAATTATATTTGGACAATATTTCATTAACTATATGCCTTAATTTTACAAACATCATTAAAAATTTTGTGTTTAGAAAAAGCCAATTCTTTTTTGACTTTGAAATATTTAGAGTTTAATCATGCCAACTCTTTTGATTCTTTGGTAAATAAAATAAAGTGGTGATTACATGTTAATAAAAATTGCTAAAAAATTAAATAGATAAGGAAAAAATCCATTCAAATAACGAAAGGAAAGATCAAAGATACTCAGTTTCGGACGTCATAAAAAAGGAGAGGACTTAGAAGCTTCGAAGACTTGTTATCTTTTTATAATGCAGACTATAATGCAACTTATATTGATTTTTCCCAAAATTATCCAAAATGAGACTAAAAAAAAGCTGACACAATACTTCCACATTCCTGGCTTTTGGGTAGAACAATTTTGTTTTTAATTAATATCAATGTAATTGATTTAAAACAGCGAAACTTTTGTCTACGTTTTATATTTAAAAACCTACTGCAATCTTTCTTTGTATTTTTTCATGCTGTGCTGATTAAAGAAAGTTTATTATCAAAGAACAGTTTATTATATTGCTAAAAAAAATTTTTTAAATAGTAATAAACATTTGGATTGAAATAATATATCCAGAACGGTAACCATAATGATTAAAATACGCCTTTTATTTATAATTGTTAATTTCAAACAGCAATAACTGTTTCTGCGTAAATAATGAAAACATCAAAATAAAATTGAAGGTTAAAGCTGGTATGAAAAATATTAAAACTATGCCCCATATACTCCTTATATACTTCTTTACTTTCTATTACCTTACATTTGAAAATTCAGTCCGGTATTACTAGAATAATCTGTTTTGTTTATACACATAGTTAATTTGTTTTTTGGTTTCCTTTATTTTGGTTTAAGTTGTTTTTTTAGAAATATTCCACGTGAAAAACTCTATTTTGTTGAAGGCTGCAAAAAACTTAGTCTGAAAAAACCAAACATTGTTTTTCTTTCGACATTTACTCTTCTTCAAAACTACAAGATCTACATAAAATTTATTTAATAAACGTATAATACATCAATGACAAATAGTATTTCTTATGTTCATCACAAAAAAATACATACCCATTAAATAATTCTTTACTTTAATTTAAACCTAAATGGGTTTTGCAATATGGCAAACTTTCATCTATATCTAATAAATAGAAATCAATACAGTACAGAATTTAAAAAGTCTTTTTATAGTATATGACAGTCTTACACAAGGAAGTGTTATCCAACTAATACAAAACGTTTAAGAAACGCTCGTAGAACGTTAGAAACGGTTGGGTACGTTCTAAGAACGTTTCTAATGTTCTTCGAACGTACTCGAACGTTTTGTGTTAGCTGGGTATATGCTCTATACACAAGCTTTCTTGAAAAATAAAATTTTATACTTACCATTGCAGTTTTGACCATCAGGTCCCAATATCCAACATTCATTACAACATTTATAACTACCTTCTGTATTGAAATGTCTGCTTTTTTTCGATGAACACGCATTAGATCCATCAGCACATTCATTGATATCTAATTAAAATCATATAACAATCAATCTAAATTCTAAAGAGTACGTACTAAAAACTGTTTTTTCTTTCGAGTCAAGTGTCATTCAGCAACTTTAAATAGTAGAAAACAATAAAACTTATCCATCTAGCATAAAGTGGGGTTCCTTGAATCGATAAACATTTCTGTAAAGAAAGATAAAATTTTTGACCAGAAATAGGGTTTTTGCCTTGACACAAGTTACTTATTAAAATGTAGCCCTTTTGGCAGATACAAATGGCTACCATCCCACCCAACATGAGACGACTTTAAGACGTATGTAACTTATCTTTAACTCGACTAGACATCTGCAACAAGTTAAAGACGAGTTTAAGACGGCTTTTCCACACCTCATTGAGACGTCTTCCGACAACCAGTTTAAGACGTCCGCAAGACATCTTAACAAGACGTCTTACAGAATAACCAGTTTAAGTTGTCTGCAAGACATCTTAACAAGACGCCTAATAAAATAACCAGTTTAAGACGTCCATAAGACATCTGAACAAGACGTCTGTCGGAACAACCAGTTTAAGAACTCCGTAAGACATCTGAACAAGACGTCTGTTGCAACAACCAGTTTATGACTTCTTTTGGAATAACCAGTTTAAGATGTTTTTCAGAATAACCAGTTTAAGACGTCTTTAACTTATCTTAACAAGAAATCTGTCAGAATAACCAGTTTAAGACGTCCGTAAGACATCTTAACGAGACGTCTGTCGGAACAACCAGTTGAAGACGTCTTTAATCATGGACGTTTCCCACCCAACAACAAGTCTTCTTAAAGGCAAATTTAAGACGACTTGAAATTGGTATTAAAGATGTCTTAAACTGGTCCCAAATGAAACACTGTAAATCGTCTTATTTAAAACGTCTTAAAGTTTTCATATTTAACACCTATTAACAACGGCTTAAAAAGACGTGTGTAATATATATATATATATATATATATATATATATATATATATATATATATATATATATATATATATATATATATATATATATATATTATATGTTCAACAACAGAAATATATACAGTTATGGTTCAATAACTTAAACATAAAATGAATACAAGAACGCAAAAATTAAAACCACTTCAGCTCTGAGAATAACAATTAAAACTACTTCAACTCTGAGAATAACAATTGTCTTTAATGCAAATAAATGTTCTTTGAATAATAATGGTGCATTTAAAATACAAACAAAAATAAACTTACCAGTTTTGATTGGACTTAACAAATTTGAAGATATTGGTCGATCTAGCATTCCGCTTGGCAAATTTACGCCAATATTCAGATGGTCAGAGATAAGTATCTCCAATAAAAGTCCTTCTATATAGTAACTTTGATTTGCATTTAAAATAACCATTTCAGAAGTTTGTGAGGTAGATCTAGGGAAGATAATAGATAGTTGAAACAAGGGAATACTTTGAGATGATAAATGCTAATAACTCATTAAAGCTCCAGTTGATATTTAAAAAATGCTTGACTTATTTTTTGAGCAGTAAATACTTATTACTGTCGTGAATAACGTCTTCAAGATGTAATTAGCGTGAGTGAAGGTGTTAATGTTTGTAGTTGCTAATGTGTGTAGGTGTTAATATATGTAATTGTTAATGCATTAAATGTGTGAAAATGACGCGTTTGTAAAAATGTATAAAAGGAGAGTGTATTTTGTAAAATGTATTGGTTCGCAGTCAGATGTAACATATATTATCAAGTTTGAAAAGAAAAAGTGACTCTTTAGTGTCTCAGGGAAAGTCTAAATAATTCCCTACACTATTTGGTGGCGACAACTGCCAGGACGAACGAAACCTACAAGTTAGCGAAGAATGGACTAAGAGCGAACTTACCAGAGAGAAATCAACATAATAAGAATAAACATTAAAAACATAAAACGCAACACGATTCGACAAATCAAGCATAATCTTGGCGCTATACAAAATAACAAATTTATTGGGAAGATTTGAAATGGCAAAAGATGAGTTGACTAAAAAAATGCTTGACGACGACGAAAACATCAATTCGGTAGAAGAATGGCTTTCGAAACCGGTAATGGAAGTAGAAGCAGCGATTGAAATTAAAAACAAAATGGTGGACAATTGGGATTCGATAAACAAAAACGAGTGCATCAGAAAATTCGAGTATGAAAAATAAATCATGGAACAGCAGTTAACGGTTCAAAAAAAAGAACAAGCTTAATTGAGAAAACTTCAAACCAAAGAAGAGTGATATCTAAAGAAACTAAAAATGAAAGAAGCATTGCGCAAATCTCTTGGAAACGAAAACGAAACTACTCAACAATCCGTCAAGCTTCAAAAATACACAATCACAAAATTTAATGGCGATTATAAAGACTCGTTACGATTTTGGAATCTAGTCACGGTAGAAGTCGACAACTCAAACATTCCATGGGAGCGGTGCTTAATACAAGTACAACAATTCACCCAAAAGTGATTGCAAAAGTAAACGGTGAAAAAGCAAGGATAATGTTGGATACGGGTGCTGAAAGTTCCTATATATGTACGATCTTGATAATGAAACTAAAGCTGAAACCTACACAAAAGGAATATAAAAAAATTGAACAGCTCTATCCCAGCTAGAACACATACTTTTGGCCGACGTCGGACTAACGTCGGAAGCGTTGGACAATTTTATTAACTTCGCGCTGACGTTGAACCAACGTCGGGCCAACGTCGAAATACGACCATTTTTAAATGCATACAGTGTGAACCGGGTTTAGCGCTAAAAAAGTTTTCGTTCATTTTTAAAAGCTGTTGTAGCGCAACTTTTTATTAGAGTATTTTACTGCTTTGAATTTCACGATTTTATAATAATTTCGTAGTAATTGAGTATTGAGTAATTTCGAATTTAATATCAAATCATGAAAATAAATAAATACAAGCATGCTAATTTTTATATCTATTAAGATGCAGTTTTTAATTTTTCTTTAAAACAAGAGTTTATTTAATTAAATTATAATGTTTATAATGTCATAATGTATAATTATAATGTTTATAATGTTTATAATGTCATTATATATAATTTATAATGTTTATAATGTTTTTAGTTTATAATGACATCATAAACTAAAGTTAAATAAACTCTTGTTTTACTCCTGTATGTACTGCATGCATTAATAATGTATGTACTGTACATACACATAAATTAATCGTAACATGCATTAGTTTTAAAAATCATGTAGTTTGTATCAATAACATTATGTCATAATGTTATTGATACAAACTGTAGGATTTTTAAAACTGATGTATGATACAATCAACTGCAATTTAGTTAATTGTATCATCCCTCAGTTTTATCTAGTTAATTTGCTTTTGACTTGCTCAAATACAATACATTCAATGAAGTTTCACATTTTTTAGAATCAATGGTTTCAAATTCTCTTTTTTCTTTTATTATACAGCCTACACGCATAACCACTCATTCTGAAACGGTAATTGATATTTTTTTAAATTTTTATTCTTCTGATATAATCTCACGCAATCTTACAGCTTCAATATCTGATCATCTTGCTCAGTTTATAATAATGCCGCATTCTAAAACGCAAACTTCACCTGAACCTATTTTTAGGAGGTGCTTTAAAAACTTTAAAAAAGCTGAGTTTATCCAAGATATTTCAAATGTTGAATGGGATGACTTTATAAAAGAAGAAAATGATGTCAATTATTCCCTTAAAAAATTAATCGAAATTTTTGATTGTATTTTGAACAAACATGCCCCTTACAAAAAATTGACAAAAGATCAAGTAACTAGTGATAATAAACCTTGGATAACGAAAGGCATTCTCAAGTGAATTACAATTAAAAATAAAATTCATAAAAAATATTTAAAATCAAAAGACTGTAGAAAGAAAAATTTACTTTTTGTAAAATTTAAACAATATCGTAATAGTATAAGCAATCTTATAAAGTTTAGCAAAAAGGAATATTACACAAACTTTTTCAGTCACAATATCAATAATATAAAAAACACGTGGAAAGGTATAAAAGAGTTGATAAATGTAAAGCCAAATAAAAGTTACTCCCCAACAAGCATACTGATCAACAACAAATGCGAAACTAATCCTAAAGCTATCTCTAACCATTCTAACAATTTCTTTACTACGATTGCTTCAAAATTATCCAATGGAATTCCGAAGTCTAAATTCAACTTTCAAAAGTATCTAACCAATCCTAATAGCAATTCTTTTTATGTGAAACCAATAACTGAAGAGGAAACCCTCGACTATATAAATTCCACTATCATTGAAGGTAAGAGTGTTGGACCGAACAGCCTTCCAACAAAACATTTTAAACTGGTATCAAAAAATCTATGCAAACCACTAAGTATCATCTTAAATAATTCATTTTGCAAAGGAATATTCCCTGATGTCTTCAAGGTGGCCCAAGTTATTCCAGTCCACAAAAAAGGATCAACGGTTGACTGCACCAACTATCGTCCGATCTCTCTTCTTTCTAATTTAAGCAAAATTTTTGAAAAAGTTATGCATAATAAATTATACGACTTCCTAAACCAAAATCAATGTTTATATAAACACCAGTTTGGTTTTCGTAAAAAGCATTCTACAGCTCACGCTCTTATCGAAATTACAGAAAGTATAAGAGTTGCTCTTGATAATGGAAACTTTGCCTGTGGGGTTTTCATTGATTTACAAAAAGCTTTTGACACCGTAGACCATGGCATTCTCCTATCAAAGCTTAACTATTATGGTGTACGCGGCATCCCGTTGCAATGGTTTAAATCATACCTTTCCAATCGTCAACAGTTTGTTACTTTAAATGGCAACTTCTCAGACATCAAAAGCGTTTGCATTGGTATTTCTCAGGGATCCATATTAGATCCTCTTCTCTTTATTATTTACATCAATGATCTTAATCTTTCTATCAAACATTCAAACACGTATCATTTTGCTGATGATACAAATCTTCAATTAACGACAAACTCCCTCAAAAAACTAAATAAATATATTAATGAGGATATGGCCAGTCTTGTTCAATGGCTAAGAGCAAACAAAATCTCATTGAATACTAAAAAAACAGAAATAGTAATATTTAAGACGCAGTATACTAACTTTTCTAAAAAAACTAACAAGAATCTTCCAAAATACTTGAACTTTAGAATAAGTGGCCAAAAGCTGCCTTTGTCTAGTTACATAACTTATCTTGGTGCTGTGATAGATGAGAAACTTTCATTTAAAACACATATAAATAACCTTACTCTCAAATTAAACCGTGCCAACGGCATGTTAGCAAAAATTCGACACTACGTTAATTTTGAAACATTACTACCCTTTAAAAAATATAGCGTTGATTCGATGTTGATTTGGTGTTTCTTTTCAACATTGATTTCATATTGATTTACTGTCCAAAATGTTAGCCACTTATCAACGTTGATATGTTGTATAAAACAAACGTTGATTAAACGTTGCTTATCAACGTTAAATCAACAATTATCGATTTAGTTGTTTTGCTAATAATTTACTTAATAATATGGTCTCTTGCTATATATATATATATATAGCCTAAATTATATTTAATAACTTACTGTTGGAAATAGGATGATGGCAAAAAATTTGGGGAAATTTAAACAAACTGTTGATAGGACATCGATTAATTCAAAACAAACTTAGAAGAATTATGAAAAAGAATAAGCATTGCGTGATCAAAGAGCTTGTTTTTGACATATTTTCAAAATATTAAATATTTACAAAATTTTACTGTTACGGTCCATTCTAGAACTTTCTAGATACAACAGAACATTCGAGAATCTTCCATAGAACCCTCTAGATATATAATAACGTTCCAGAATGTTCTGTATCTTTCTAGGAACTTTCTATTTTACTATAAATATTGTGATATTATTGTATTATATTGGTCTTACTGAATCAAAAATAAAAGCTTTACTGAAATCGAACTTTTCTTTGGATCTGTTAAGAAACATAACAGATTTTTGGCGACGAAGATCTCTCTATTTTCTAAAAACTACTCATGGAAGAAAAACACGGTGCTACTCTGGTAGCGATATTGGCAGAAATGCAGAAGCTGCAAGAAGCTAGTCAACGACAACTAGCCGAACAACAGCGACAAATCAAAGAGCAACAAGACGCCATTGTCAAACTGCTTGAAGCCAATGAATCAAAGGTCACTCAAGATTTTGCTGCTTTTGATTCAACAGCTGAATTATGGGTCGACTATCAGGAAAGATTCGAAACATTCGCTAAAGCTCGGGGTATAACAAGAAATAACAAAGCTGCTTATTTTCTCAGTTGTCAAACTCCAGTTATCTACAAACAGTTGTGCAATCTTGCAAGCCAACAAGAGACTCCTTTGACAGTCAACCATCTTTCGTATGATCAAATTGCTCAATTCATGAAAGAACAATACAATCCAACCATATTTCTTGTTCGTGAAAGATTCAAATTTTGGTCAAGCATTGGTCGAAATCAAGGTGAATCTATTCCACAACTGGTTGCTCGAATTCGACAATTGGCTGCAACATGCGACTTTGCTAACATCACAAATCCACTGGATGAAGCTCTTCGAACACATTTTATCTGCTCTATTAAAAATGAAGCAGTGCTCAAAGCTCTTTTCAAGTGCAAAAATGAAGATCTAACTTTCGCTAAGGCGGTAGAAATAGCAACCGAAACCGAGGAGGCCGCCAAGGTAGCCAAGGAAACTGCCGTTGGTCCCTCAAAGTCTCCGATGTCTCTCCCAATCAATAAGTTGGGGCAACATAAATCGGAATCCAAATCCTCAGCTCCTCGACAAAACAAATCTCAGACTGAGTCAACCGCTTGTAGAAGTTGTGGCAAATCGACCCATGAACGCAAAAATTGCCGTTTCAAGGACGCCGAATGTAATTTTTGTGGTAAAAATGGTCACATTGAAGCAGTTTGTTTCAAGAAAAAAGCTGAATCCCGAAAGACGGTCAAGCCTATATTCATTTATGGACAGACTAAAGCACTTCGCCAAGTCAACCAAATCAATGTTGATGATGAAATTACACAAAATCTCCAAATCAATGGGCATTCGATAAGATTCGAACTCGATACCGGAGCTCCCGCCAATTTCATCACCCATACTTTATGGCAAAGTTTGGGTAAACCACATCTTCAATCGTCGGATTTACAATTCGAGTCAGCAAGCAAACATCAACTTCCGATACTAGGGAAAGTTGAATTATCAGTTAAAGCTCCAACAACCTGTTGCAAGATCTGGTTCCACGTAACTTCTGTTCCTGGACTAAATCTTATTGGCCGATCGGGTATTCGACTACTTGATCTTTCAGTTGATGAAAAGATTAAGAAATCATCCAAGAGTGCTGTTGCTAAGGTCTTTGAGCATCTCAAACCTGACACAGATCTCCAACAAAGGTGCAGAATTCTATGTTCTGAGTTTCCAGACCTGTTTAAACCAGAATTGGGTTGTTTGAAAGACTTTGAACTTGAAATAAAATTCAAGCCTGACTACAAGCCTATCTTCTGCCGTCCAAGACCTGTACCTTTCGCTATTCAAGAAGATCTGGTTGACGCTTACGAAGCTGGTATCAAGCATGGTGTTTGGAAACGTACTCAATTCAACGACGAAGGTACACCTGTGGTTCCTATTCAAAAGACCGCGCTTCCGGGACAAACAAAACGAAAGATTCGAATTTGTGGCGACTATTCAGTCTCCATTAATACTCAGCTAGAACCTCATCGCTACCCAATGCCGTTGCCAGAAGGCCTGTTGCGTAAACTGCGTGGCGGTTATGGATACACAAAAATTGACCTGGCTGACGCTTATAATCAAATTCGTTTGGGTCCAATTTCTCAGAGACGACTGGCTCTCAGTACACATACTGGTGTACTTCTTCAGCTACGTCTTCCATTTGGAATCACTTCAGCACCGGGGTACTTTCAAGAGACAATGGATAAATTAACAAGTGATCTACCTGGTGTAGCTGTCTATCTCGATGATATTCTCGTCAGTGGCAACAACGCAGCCGATCACATTTCCAACTTGCGTGGTCTTCTACAACGACTAAGCAAAAACGGACTACGCTGTCGTCTAGAAAAATGTATTTTCGCTAGTCCTTCGATCGAATATCTTGGTCATATAATATCTTCGGAAGGTATTGCTAAAGGTAACAAAGTTGATGCTGTTTTGGCTATGCCAGTTCCTAAGGACGTTAATACGCTGCGATCTTTTCTTGGTCAAGTACAGTTTTACGGCAAATTTCTTCCTCCAAATTTGTCTATGACATTAGACCCGCTCTATCGTCTAATTAAGAAAGATGTGCCATGGCAGTGGACATCCGAACAACAGTCAGCTTTTGAAGCTGTGAAACAGTTGTTATCATCTGATTCAGTTCTTACTCACTTCGATCCTTCCAAACCGTTAGGAATGGCAACAGACGCTTCAGAAGTTGGTATTGGTGCCATATTGTTTCATCGATTAGCAGATGGCTCTGAACGTCCAATTGCAAATGTATCGAAGATTTTGACTGATTGTCAACGTCGCTACAGTCAAATTCACAAAGAAGCATTGGCAATAATTTTTGGCTTAAAAAAGTTTCATCAATTTCTTTTTGGTCGTCGTTTTACCATCGTCACTGATCATAAACCACTACTGGCTCTATTTGGTCCAACAAAGGCTACTCCAGCTATGGCAGCAAATAGACTGGCTCGATGGGCTTTAATTCTTAGCCAATACAATTATGAAATCGAGTTTCGTAAGACAGCTGAACACGGCAACGCTGACGCGCTCAGTCGATTACCGGTTGACCATGATCGCATTTTCGATGGGGAGGAAAGTAGTGAAGAAAATTTAATGATTTGTGCGGTGAAAACCGTTAGTCGTCAAATCAATATGCATGATCCGAATATCTTGGTCCGCGAGTCGAGCAAAGATCCTGTCATCGCTGCAGTTATTCGCAATGTTCGAGATGGTTGGGTCGAATCCGACAATAATGACGAGATACGGGAATTCCAAAAACTTTCCGAAGCTCTCTCAGTTTCAGGCAAATGCTTGTTCTATGGTCCACGTGTTGTCGTCCCCAAAACTCTTCAAGATCAAGTCTTGAAGATACTGCACCTAGGTCATTTCGGCATTCAACGAATGAAACAACTCGCACGATCTGCCGTATATTGGCCAGGCATTGATTCAGCTATCACTAATCTAGCACACCAGTGTACTACCTGTGCGGAAAATCAGAACCTTCCATCAAAACCAGCAGTCCATCCATGGATGCTACCAGAACGCCCTTGGAGTCGTCTACATCTTGATCATGCAATCAATTTCATGGGTACTAATTGGCTTATCATGATTGATGCTCTATCTAAATATCCATGTATTCATCCTACGTCTTCTATTAGTGCCAAATCTACCATTGATCTACTGGAAGAAGATTTTGCACACTTCGGTTATCCACATGCTCTAGTTACCGATAACTATTCCTCATTCACTTCTCAGGAATTTCTAGAATGGTGTAATAGTCGAGGTATTGTCCTGCTCAAAGGTGCTCCATATCACCCCGCCACAAATGGTGCTGCCGAACGACTAGTTCAAACTTTCAAAAAAGCCATGAAGAAATCAAACCTACCTCCTAAGAATGCTCTTCAGGAATTTCTCATGGTCTACCGCCGAACTCCTTTAGCAAATGGATCGTCCCCTAGCGTATTACTCAATGGCAGACAAATTCGGGCGCAAATCGATCTGCTTTTGCCATGTTCATTTACAACAATCAAAGCAATCTATGGACTCTTCCAAAGTTGTAAAATATTCAGTGGGAGACTTGGTTTATGCCAGATATTTTAGCTCAAGTAATGATTACAACTCAAAATGGATTACGGCTATTGTCACTGAAGTATGCGGTCCTCGATCTGTCATAGTGAAGACAGAGCCTGATGGTCTAGTCTGGCATCGTCATATTGAACAACTCAGGCATCGCTACAACTCCGGGGAGGTGGAGGAGTCAATAATAGTACAGCCCGATTTGTTGTCGTGTGAGCCGACTGGTCAAGATAAAAAACAAGTCAAAACAAGACGATCTAGTAGATGCCTATCAAAGAATAATCAAAACGCTTGCTCTCCGTAAAACCAAGCTGGCGAGGAGATGTTACGGTCCATTCTAGAACTTTCTAGATACAACAGAACATTCGAGAATCTTCCATAGAACCCTCTAGATATATAATAACGTTCCAGAATGTTCTGTATCTTTCTAGGAACTTTCTATTTTACTATAAATATTAAGTTTGTGATATTATTGTATTGTATTGGTATTACTGAATCAAAAATAAAAGCTTTACTGAAATCGAACTTTTCTTTGGATCTGTTAAGAAACATAACATTTACTTTTCAATTTTTGATTAAAAAATGGAAAATTTTTCTTGTTTTTTCTTAACAAAAAGATGATTCAGCATTTGCTCGAAGGTTCAGCATTTGCAACGTGGTTCTTCTTTAAAACTTTTCGGTTTTGCCGTGTTCCAGATTGTCTTAGGAATTCTGAAATTCCCGAATGGCATTCGGTAACTTTTGCATCATGATGCTGCCTTATAATCGCATCTAAAATCAAATTACAGAAATTATTGCAAATTATCACATAAGCAAATGACTGACTGGGATAAACAAATCTATTAAGTAGAAGACGAGTTATTGAGACGATTTTTTAGGAATTAGTGAAAGTGCTATAGTTATGCTGGTGTTAAAATTGTATGGAGGCCTAAAATTACCTGTACCTCTTCCTCCTTTTTTTTATATTGGGGCGGAACAAACTTTAACTAAAAAAAATCAATAAAACTTTTCTTACCCACTATCAATTGATAAAGTGTGTATGTTTTAAAATTTGTTTTAAACAAACCACCAGAGACATTAAAACAGGCCCCAGCTTCCTCAGTCATCAACAGCTTTCCAATAGCAAAGGCTGATTTATATGCAGAACAACCTCCACTTCGGCTAAGGACATTCAACTAGTAATTAAAAGAAAAAACAGAAACGGTTGAAGTTTAAATAAGAAATATCAGCAAAATATTCAAATTACAAGATTGTCCAATATTTGTTTCAGTGCATACCCAGCAAGCACACAATATTGAAACAACGTTGAAATAACGTTGATCAACGTCGATCAACGTTATTTTAACGTTGTTTCAACATTGTGTGCTTGCTGGGTATTAATTGAGCTGTAACCAACCAAATATCTACTCACCACTCTACCCTTGAAAACATTGTTAGCCTTCACCTTTTCTTCAAGTAAATCAACATCAGATTTTGTTAGGCACCTTTCAAAAATGGCATCTGATGACACAGGGCTAGGAGTATTTAATAATGTTGTGGCTTGCTGCTGCAGTAACTTATCAATCTACAAAAGGTAAGAAAATTTATTCCACATGTTAAATAATATTCTTCATATAGATTACTTCAACCCTTTATTAGTACTTTCTTTGCATCTGGGTTGATAAAGGACCTAAATTAGCCAATAAAATCAGATTTTGATTAACTGCTGACATTGGTACTGGCCGCTTGCAGCCCTTTCAGAAGTAAATTAGTTTAAAAGATAATAATAAGATAACTAACAACAGCTGTAATTCTAAGCATTAAAACAACAACAACAGTAATTGTACCTTTTTATCTATCTTTGCCATCCAATTTAAGACAACTTTTTGAAATTCTCAAAGTATAACGTAAATTTTTTTTAGAAAAAGAAACCTTCATTCGTTTATCAATATAAAATAAATAAATTAGCAAATATATATGGAACGCCATTTAACACATAAAAAAAAAAAGAAAAAAAAAAGAAAAGCTATACTTTCTTAAACAGTTGTTTACCATGACTAGACAACTGTTTTTGTCTCCTATCCTCTTCTTCTGACTGTAAGGTTTTAGCACCATTTTCTATCTAGGTACATATATATATATATATATATATATATATATATATATATATATATATATATATATATATATATATATATATATATATATATATATAAAGCTTTTTGTTACAGTAACATTTATAACAAAATATTATCTTCAGCTTTGATTTATGGAAATGAAAATAAAACAACTATTTTAAAAACAGTATATAAACAGGATAGACATTTGCTTATATTTGTATCAAAAGCAATATTTACACTTTTTGTACCAATTCACTTGATGACAATTTCAGTTTGCTTGTAACTTCATTGTTTGCTTTCGAGAAGTCAATGGTATTTTCAACTACTGGAAAGTTAGTTGCCTCTTTGCTTAAACATGGAGTTGATATTGGTTTCAGAATTTCTATAATTTATTAAGGAAATGAATGTTTATTTTATCACAATATTGTTTTTAATTTTAATGAAAATAGTTAACCTGATATTTTTGGAATCAAGTTCATTCTACTTTGGTTATCAGAACTCATTAAATGATGTCTTTTAAATTCTTTTAGTTCCTTGTCACTAACTTCCACATCATCATCACTATCACAAAATGCCATTGTCATCTTTCTCCTTTAATATATATTTTTAAATAAACTTTTATTGCATGCTATGGATAATTTATAATTTTACAGGACTAGACAAGAAAGTGAAAACTTTTCTTTTTTTAGAAAAACATATTTTAGGGAGCTTTACTTCTGCTTTGTTCTTCTCTTCTCTTCTGTGTCAGTTTCAATGTTTGAAGTGTCTGCTGCCTTTTCCAAGTGTGTTCGAGCTTCTTCATAGAAATCTATACACAGATATACTCTCAACATACAGTACACAATATTAAGGTCTAGCTCAATTATTTTACCTGGTGGTAATAGTTAATTCCAACCTGTGGTGTATAAAACCCTAGCAGGATATATCTGCCAATCAGAGGTTGGTGCCTGCAAACTAGTGACAGCCTTTCGAATTGCAGAGGAACTTTTAAATGGGGGCCAGAAGCATTTCCCATCATTTTTCATCCAACCTTTGGCTATCACTTCCACTTCTTTAATATTTCCGTTTGTAAATTCAACAATGGCAAACGACATTTCAATAGTCTTCTATTTGATGCTATTTGATTCCAAACAAAGTTATATAAGAAAAAAGTTATGCAAAATATACAATAAGAAACACTACACAAAAGACTAGCTACAACAATTTCATTAAGAACTTTATATCTTCAGATAGCAGATTATATATATATATATATATATATATATATATATATATATATATATATATATATATATATATAAATATATATCTGGTATCAATCTGAAGAAAAATACTGTTCAACTATATATAATGTAGACATTTACAACAGAAGCAAAGATTGTTTCAGCAATAAAAAAAAAATGTCTGTTTTTAATACAAGCAGTTATTGATCACAGGCAATATCACAATGTCTCAGCACAAAAAAAGCATAACCACCTTTTTGAATAGGTATCATCAAGCCTTTATTAAAAAGTTCATTTTTATTTACATGTATTGTTTTTAAGTTGGTTAATGAATCTACATAACAAACATCTAAATCTGATGTCTCAAAATAATCTGGGAAAAATTTTCTAGTTGAACAAGGATTTAGTGCTTTACATTTTACAAGATCTACCAAAACCTCCTCTACTAAAACAAACCCCTTGTCTTGAATAAAATAGACTCTGTCTCGCACATTTGATTTAATCTTGTCATTTGCCATTCTGAAAGGAACTTCTTTACCATTCCTTTCTTTAAGAAAAATATCTAACTTTTTTCTCTCATCCAGTTGTTTAACTATCTGGGTAACTGTCTGATGTGATTTTTGTACCATTCTTTTCATTTGACCTAAAAAGCTTTCAAATGGGAAAGATGATAAATGATTAAGACTCTCCCCAAAGTTAACACAGTCATCAGGTAAATGAATCATGCTATGAACATTGTATGTCACAAAGATTTCCCCATACAAAATTTGCACTTCTCTAACAAACCAACTAAGTAATTGTTTAGCGTAGGCCACTAATACTTTATTTTGCACCATTCTATCAGAAAGCAGTATGTGCATAGAAATTGAGAGGGAAATGAATAAGTCATAATTACTTTTATTTACTTTTCCTTTTAACACAACAGGTCCAGCATAGAGAAGAAAGAATCGAAACTCTGTTGCTTTCCATTTATCAAGTTCATTTAAAGACCGTGGTCTACGCTGAAAATTGGATGGTGTATAACTTCGTAAATTTATCAGTTCATTTGAAATATTGTCTTTAACAGATTGACTTATTCTAATGCATCTAGGGCCTTTACACCAGTTCATTATAAGTTTTTTAACCACCCCAAGACATATAAGGTGCATATAGTCTAGTGGGAATCCAGTTATCATTGGGAAATTTAACTGTACAAGTGGAGAAAGATTCTCAAGTTGGTGACCTTCTTCTTTGTATAAATTATTTTTAAAATCCACATCAGTACGAAGAGAAGCAGTTGTTTCCAATAATCTTACACCATGCTTTTGTGTGCCAACTACCGTGCATCTTTCGCAGCTGTGGTAGCCACTATGCCCTATAATGCATTTTACAAATGCTCTTGCAGGTGCATCACAAATAAAAGCTTTAATAGTCACGTACAGCTGTTTATATCCATTACTTTGCAAGTCTTTCATTTCAAGAATAAAATCACTAAGGTAATCATCTAAACATGTTGGTTTTCCCTGACCATACCAAATTGCAAAAGCATATGGTCCTTTCCTATTAATTGTAATTAATATAGGCCAAATTGAAGTCTTTTTACTATTGTATATAGGTGCACCATCAATATTTACAATTATATCAAGCTTTTCTGCAATTTTAACTGATACAGACATAAAATACTCAATAGCATTCTTAACACCAAGATATACATAATCACCTCCACTAACACAAACTACATCAACTTTTTGAAGAGACTTTTGTAATGTCTGTCTGCATCTTGGTAGAAATGGAGTAAATTTACTTAAGTGATTTAAAAGAGCATTTAAAGCATCATCTTTTATGTGGTATTTTAATGACCACTCATATAAAAAATCTTTTGTTGAAGTTTGAGGATCAATATATCTGTACAAACTATCTGTATCTGCAATATCATCAGCATCACTATAATTTGATTCCGATTTACTTAAGTAATCTTCAATTTCACTTTTTGAAGAGGTGATTGAAGATATTTCTTTATCACTGCTCACATCTTCAGATACATCAGAAATATTTTTATTGGTTGAAGATAGAGGCTCACAGTTCTCTTGTCCAATATCACACTCTTCAAGATAATATTTAATTCTTTTTTCTGAATCTCTTTTCTCTTTCATATAACCTCTCATTTATAGGCTTCTGTCACGTTTTGGCATTTTTATCTTATTTTCCACTAACCTTGAAAGAGAAACTTAAAAGAAATCTATAGATGAATGATTTTTATAGCTGGTATTATATATCCATTTATTTTTCTTTCCAATTGGTCAATATATTTGAATTGTTTGTTAAAGCTAATTTAAATGGTACAGTAGAGAAATGAAAGAGTAGATGAAAGTATGTTTTTATCTGCATTCATCTAACTTTTTAAACATGTTTGGAAAATCAAATTAGGAATTTAGCGTTTGAACACTTTATAAATATAACTCATACAACAAAAAAAATATATAAATATGCTTGTGCCTGCAAGTGCTTAAATCATATATTTTTCATAAAACAAAAGCTTACATTGATATTTTATCATACCATATTTTTAAACATAACTTTTAAATTTGTCCTTAAGGAAAATAGCAATTGCTTACATATTTTGCCATCAACATTTAAAACACTGAAAAAAATCCAATAAAATTTTCTAAAGGGTAGCTTTGTATACAAAGCTTACACTTAAAGAGATGGACGACTTACTATAGTAAGTTGTCCATTTGTTTAAGTAAACGGCACCTAGATTTAAGACGCAACAAAATTTTTCTTTTTCAAGACCTCAACTGTAAATCAATAAACGGAAAGTGTTTATAAGTAAACATTGATTTGTTGTTGATAAAATTGCCGTTGAATAAACATCCGTTTACAGTTGATCTCTGTTGATCGCGATTATAAACACAAAGTCTACGTTGATCAACATCCAATCAACGCTTCATTTTTTTGAGGGTACCTATATATCACTCAATTTTTGGTTCACATTTACAATATGCATGCCAAGTTTGGGGACAATCTAAAACCGTCCGTCTGTCTAAAATCGTTTCGCTACAAAATAGAGCAATACGAATAATTCATTTCTGTCCAAGAGACTTCCCTACTGACATCCTGTATCTCACATCCAAAGTTCTTCGTTTCTATGATTTAATCCAGTTTCTAAATTGTTCATTTGTCTGGGATCAACAACACGGTCTCCTTCCTTCCATATTTCGTAACTACTTTAACAGTAGGACAACGTGTGGGCATAACCTAAGGTCAGTCACTTTTAACAGCTTAACCATCCCACAAAAACAGACAACGAAACATGGAATAAATTCCATTACATATCAGTGTATCCTTTCTTGGAACACCCTTACGTACACCCTAAAAACAGATTTTATCCTTAGATCCAAGAATCTGTTCTTAAAGTCACTCCATTTTTATCTAAAAAGTTACGCTTAACTTTATTCTTAACCTTTATAACTTTTTTCTTTATGTTTATATACATTTTATAATTTCTCATTTGTGTATATGCGTATATATGTATGTATATGTGAATACATTAAAATAACTATTTGACCTATATTTTATTTCTTTTAAAAGTCTGTTTTATAAGTGTTACTTATAAATTTTTGTAAAGTTCTATTTTTACCATGTGACTAGTTTATTTCTTATGTTTTTCTCTTATCTTTTCTTTATATGTAATTTCGGAAAGTTCTAGAACATTTGATGACGTTAGGGATTTAATAGCTTTAATAGATTTACCAATAAGAATTGTAAATATGTGTTTGTGGTGATTTATGACGGTTTGTGGAAGGATATTTTGGGAAACCATGGGGTATATATAAAGGAGAAAATTTGTAAAAAGGGAGAGTTAGTTAGAAGAGAAAATTATTGCTATTTAGTGACTTGTCGATTGCGAGAAAAAACTACAAGCTAACCGGGCCATGGAACCAAGTATGAGATTGTTTGATATGTTTGAAACGTATGATGGCACTTCGGATGCTGCTGTTTGGATTCAACGAACAAAAGTGATTGCTGAAATTCAGAACTTAAAGCTTGAACTACTTTTTCCGATTCTTCTCAGAGAAGCTGCTTATGCAGTGTACGATGCTTTAACCGCGGAAGTCAAAAAAGATGTAGTGGAAGTCGAGCGTGTGTTATTAGCGGCGTTTTCTATAGATGCCTACACTGCATATGAACTATTCACAAAACGAAAATTATGTGACGAAGAAAAAGTTGACGTGTTTTTAGCTGATTTAAGACGATTAGCCTATCTAGCTAAATTACCAGAGGAGTCTGTGCGTTTGGCGTTTGTTGTGGGTTTGCCAGAAGTCTTATCATCAAGATTTCGAGCCGTAATGGACCCGATTGATAAAATGTTACCCAGAGTGAGAACTGCTATGAACTGTGCAAATGTGATTGACAGTGATGCTGTTGGCGCTGTGTCTAGACGCCATGCTACAAAAACTGCGTTAGTGTGTTACAACTGTAAAGGTTTGAATCACATTGCAAAGAACTGTTCGCTTGCAAAGAGCTTGTCTCCGAAGACTGTTAGATGTTTTAAATGTGGTGAGGAAGGACACATTGCATCGAAATGCTGGAAGCTGCAGGGAAACAATTGCAGGAGCGAGGCATCTGCGCTACCTCGCTCCTGAACATCGGTGGAATGAGCGCATTATCTGTTATTCGTTTGAAAGTTAACGGTATGGTTGCGACAGCGTTAGTAGACACAGGGTGTTCGAAGACAATTTTGAATAAAAAATTCCTGCCCAGAAGTCAATGTAGGTACTCAAACTATCAAAAGGTAGTAACGTTTGAAGGAAAGGTTCATCAGTGCACTGGGTCAGCGGTCGTGATTCTTGAGGTTGATGGCATTAAAGCACGTGATCAGGTTATTTTAGTGGATTTCCAACCGTTTGGAGTCGATATGATGCTTGGAATGAGTTCCATTAAGTTACTAGGAGGAGTATCCATCTCTCCTTTGGGAAAAGCGAAGTTCGGATTAAGTTACTGTGGAGCAACGGCTTTGAACAAGAACAAAGTCAAGAAAATCGAAATAAAAAAGAAAGATCATGAAGCAGTTTTTAATGGTGCTGAATGGAGAGTCAAATGGAAATGAAGAGATGGAGAAGGCCCCAACCGATTGTATAATAAAGTGGCACAGTACGGAATTCCACAATACGCTAGAGCAGACTATGAAAACGAACTACAGGAATGGATTGATCGGAAATGGCTGTTAGAGTACAACGAAAATGAATTGGGGCCGCCCAAAGGGCAGATTCCGTTAATGGCTGTCATTCAGAGAAACAAAGACAACAAAATCCGACCTGTTCTAGACTGGAGAGAAGCTAACGATTTCATTGAGGCATACACGAGAGATGCAGATGTGTGTGTCGAAAAGCTTAGAGAATGGAGAAGGATGGGTAACAAACCAGCAATCATCGATTTACGCAAGGCTTATCTTCAACTAAAAACTGATAAATCTCTTTGGCCGTTCCAAACAGTGGTGTTTCGAAATAAAAGGTATTGCTTGACACGACTTGGTTTCGGATTGAATGTTGCGCCAATGATCATGAAATCCGTTGTGAGTGCCGTCATTGATCAAGACGAAATAGTGAAGAGGGGAACGTCCGCTTATGTAGACGACATTTTCGTAGACGAAAGTGTGGTGAGTCTTGATTATGTCAAGAGGCATTTTTTGAAATATGGTTTAGAGAGTAAAGATGGTGAGCAGATTGATGATAATGGAGTTCGTGTGTTAGGATTGTGTGTGCGCAAGGTTGGTAACAAACTGATGTGGTCCAGAGGGAATCGAGTTGATGCTATCTCGCAAAAGTTAACCAGGAGAGTTGTGTTTTCAATCTGTGGACAGTTGGTAGGACATTTACCCGTGTGTGGTTGGTTGCGAGTGATTTGTAGTCTCTTGAAGAGGAAAGCTGTCAGTCTGACGACGGGTTGGGACGATGATGTTTGTGATGAGAACGTTAAGTGGGTGCTTCAGGAAGTATTTGCTGAGGTGGAACGCTGCGAGCCTGCTTGTGGTGATTGGGCTGTGCGTGGTGATGAGGGAAAAGTGTGGGTTGATGCCAGTTCTTTAGCGATTGGTGCTCTTATTCAAGTTGGGGAGACTACTGTGGAGGATGCAACATGGCTGCGAAAAGAAACGTCTGATGTTCATATAAACATGGCAGAACTAGACGCTGTGATACGGGGAATGAATATGGCTCTGATGTGGAAGCTGAAGAAAGTGACTGTTTTTACCGATTCCGTGACTGTGTACCACTGGGTTTCTGACGCCCTTACGGGAAAATCAAGGTTGAGATCAAAAGCGACGGGGGAAATGCTGATTCGAAGAAGACTGAGCGTGTTGCAACAACTAATTGGAGAATACGATGTTAGCGTCGAAGTGAAACTCATTCCTTCTAAAGATAATTTGGCCGACGCATTAACTAGAGTTCGCAACAGATGGCTCAACAAACTGACTGTGCCAGAGTGTCGGAATAGTTGCATGGGAGTCGCAGCTACGAAGGCTGAAGCTATTTCCAATATACACAAAAGAACTGGACATTTTGGAGTGAATCGAACGTTAAACTTTGTTCGTAAAACAATTCCGACTGCTACTGAAAACGATGTTCGAAGTGTGATAAAAAATTGCGAACCATGTCAGTCAATAGATCCAGCGCCAATACGGTGGGAAAAAGGAAAATTGGATGTTAAAGGAAACTGGGAGAGATTGGCCATGGATATCACGCATTATGGCACTGACAAGTTTTTGAGTCTAATTGATTGTGGACCTTCAAAATACGCGTTGTGGCGACAATTATCGAGCTCATACGGAAGTGTTGCCATAGTCCGAATACTCCGTCTTGTTTTTTGTGAACGTGGAGCACCGTCTGAGATATTAACTGACAATGAGCCAACATTTAAGACTAAAGAGATAAGGAGTTTCCTTGATAGTTGGGGAGTGGAAATTAGATATAGAGCCGCTTATTGTCCTGAAGGAAATGGAATTGTGGAAAGAAACCACCGTACGATCAAGAGAATAGCAGAACGATCAAAAATGTCGATACCGGAAGCACTATATTGGTACAATGTCTCAGCCGACAAAAATGGTGCAAGCCCGATGGGCAAAATATACAGCTACCCCATTGGTGTGAAAGGATTGAAAAAAGAGAATCTTCCTGCACGAAATGTCCTGAACGAGAGATTTCGAATTGGCGATAAAGTCTGGCTGAAACCACCAAATGCGAGGTGCCATACAAAGTGGCAACCAGCTACGGTAACTCGGAATGCGTTAAACCAAACCGTAGAAGTGAACGGCATTCCGCGTCATGTGAAACATGTTAGACCTCGAACTGATACTCAGCCCTACATTATCCCTGATGAGGAAGTAGAGATGAATGTTGAAACTGATCAAGTGGACGCTGAAAACCAAGGAGATCCAATTAAAGATGTATTAGAGACGAACGAGGAAAATATCGACGCTGAAGATAGACCCCAAGAAATCGACATGCTTTTGCGACGGAGTGGTCGGGAACGGCGCATGCCTTCGAAATACCTTGATTACTATTTGGATGATCCTTAAGGATCAAGGAGGAGTGTAATTTCGGAAAGTTCTAGAACATTTGATGACGTTAGGGATTTAATAGCTTTAATAGATTTACCAATAAGAATTGTAAATATGTGTTTGTGGTGATTTATGACGGTTTGTGGAAGGATATTTTGGGAAAAGCATGGGGTATATATAAAGGAGAAAATTTGTAAAAAGGGAGAGTTAGTTAGAAGAGAAAATTATTGCTATTTAGTGACTTGTCGATTGCGAGAAAAAACTACATTATATTATTTAGGTCATTACGTTTTATTAGTGAATTACTATTTGCAATGAACTGTGTTTTTTTGTAACATCCTTAACACGAAATATATATATATTGATTGATTGATTGATTGATTTATCTAGTTAAACAATATCTAGTTAATAATGTATGTACCACATACAGTACTAATGCATGTAGTACACACATTATAAATAACAGTGTATGAAGTTCATAAACATAATGTATGTAGTACATACAAAGCATAATACTGTCTATACTATTTAGACAACTCATACAGTCATACAGTCTGATCATAAAATATGATACAGTCAGTATCATATAGTATGATACATACAATTAAAGAGTTATTAATTACTAAAGACTTAAGCAGTTAATAACTATGCAGTCTAAATAGTTATTAACCACTTAAGTCTTTAGTAATTCATTACTTGGTACTACTTAATAAGTATTAGCAATTAAGTGTTGCATTTTATTATATGCATTTGTGGTATTCTACAAAATGAATGCAATGCCAACAAATGTACTGATTAGTATTTTTTAAATCACATTTTTTTGCCATGTTTATGCAGGTAGATCGAAAAAATTATTTTATTATGTTTTATATGCATTTTATTTGTATAAATTAAATATTTTTTGCATGTATATGTCATTAACTATTTTTTTACTTCAAATATAAGTTTTTATTTTGATATAGATTATTTATTGAATATAAAAATATGTAAATTATGTTAGTGTTATTTACAAATACAAATATATATAACCTATTACCTATAATTTTAACAGTAGTTATGTCTAAAGCTCATCAAATGAAAGATGCAAGTTCAAATGCTTATATAAAGTTGTATAATGAGGAGCATTCAAACGTTAAAGTTGCTCTCAAGCGAAATCAATATGCAAGATTTGCAAGAATGCTAAGCAGTTAGAAAGAACATTATTATGTTTGAATATTTGTATAATTTGTACAAATATTTTAACATAATTGTAATTATTGCTACAACAAATGTTGATTTTTCTCTGTGTTACAAAATTAAAGATGCTCCTTTGATCAGCAATAATGTTAAGTATTTATTTATTAGTAAATCCATGTGTTTAACAAAGATAACATATTTTTAGTAGATGGTTTTGTTTTACAAAGATGTTAGTAAATGCATGTGTTTTACAAAGATAAGATAATGATAGTAAATATACGTGTACCTTATTCCTGTATTATAATTCTTATCTGCATTATAATTGTATGTTGTTAAAATGTCCTAAAGCTATAATATATTATTTAACTTCTTGTTT
This sequence comes from Hydra viridissima, assembly GCF_058129835.1. Lineage (NCBI taxonomy): Eukaryota > Metazoa > Cnidaria > Hydrozoa > Anthoathecata > Hydridae > Hydra > Hydra viridissima. The sequence goes on from NW_028324310.1 coordinate 11,484,378, forward strand.
CTGTATAGTTTTTGTATTGTATGCTTTTATTATTTATTGCTTCATTATTATTTATTGACATTTATAATTATTTACTGAATGAAGCTTTTGTTTAAATTGTTCTTTTTTTTTAGTTATTTCAAAGGGGCGTTTACTTTTTAATTTGGCAGCTGTTAAAGAGGGAGAAGATGACAATTATTTGGGAGTGTATTAATTATATATATTTGTGGCATTTTAATGGTAATTGGAATTCTTTTAGTACTTTTATAGTAGAGTTTTGAAGCTTGTTGTCTCAGTGAAATTATTGCAGAGAAATCCTGATACTATTATTCGAAAATTTTCTGTATAGACCATGACTTGAAAAAATGAATGCAATATCATCAAATGAACCTATTGTTTTTTCACCATTTTTGTGCAGGTAATACATAAAAAAATTTATTATGTTTTTATTTATGTGCATTTTACACTCACACAAATATATATAACATAATACCTATAATTTTAACAGTAGTTATGGCTATGCCTAAAGCTCATCAAATGAAAGATACAAAATCAAAGATTATCAAATTAAAGATTATCAAAGACTATCAAATTGTACAACGAAGAGCATTCAAACGTTGTAGTTGCTCTCGAGCAAAGTAAAGATGCAAGATTCGTTAGGATGCGAAGCAGTTAGAAAGAACATTATTATGTTTAGATATGTGTATAATTTATACGATTATTCTAACTTAATTATAGTGATTATTATAACAAATTTTGATTTTCTCTGCGTTATTATTAAATTAAAATTGGTTTATTAATCAGCATCAATGTTTACTTTTGTTTCTTAGCGCCAAGTTTTATTTTAACTTATTTGGACATTTTAATAAACATTTCAAAGAAATAGTTGCGAATTATTTAAATTAATAGTTACACTTTATTTAAACAAATAGCTGCGTTTTCTCTAAAGAAATAGTTCTACCTTAGTTAAAGAAATAGTTTACTAAATAAAGAATTAGTTTTAATTTGTTTGCAAAAACTACACTATTGATTCAAAAGGTATGCACATCTTTTGAATCAAAAGTAATGATTTCGTAAACAAATTAAAACTATTAATAGTAATATTTAACGTAATATTTTAATAATAATTATTATTAAAATATTACGTTGGGCCAACGTCAGAATGCAACGCTCGCCCTACGTCGAAATCCGACGTTGGGCCAACGTTTGCCCAATGTTTGGTTTGGACGTCGCGCCGACTACCAAATTGACGTTAAGCCAACGTCGGTTACCGACCATCGGCCAACCAATTTTTCGACGTCGGCCCGACGTTGGCCCAACGTATGTGTGCTAGCTGGGATGGAACGGTGGACAAACGTGTGGAAATATATAGCGTTACGCTAGAATCAACAACGATACCGGAATTTAATATCAAAGTTGAATGCACCATCGCAGAAAAGGAAACACTCACCTTTTTACCCAATCCGATGATCAAGGATGTTAAGCAGCATTTAGAAAAACTAGGAGACTGAAATTTAGCGATGATGAAGGGAGTGACAAACTTCAACTTGTTCACATTATACTCGTTGCGGCTGATTATCAGCGAGTAAAAACCACGGAACAGGTAGTTTTAGGAAAACTTTCGGATAAAGATCCAGGAGCCGATTTAACTATGTTGGGTTGGACTCTTTCTGGGAGACGAACAAAATTGAGTTCTGGTATTGAGAAAAGTTTCTTATTGAACACTGGTCGTGATGAGTTCGAGCAAATGTGTAATTTAGAAGTACTTGGATTATCAGACACAAACAGCGAGTAAATGTTCCACAAAGACTTCAGCGAAAAACTGCATCAAACTATGAAACCAGAACGCCGTGGAAAAAGGTGTTGTTAAACCACCAAACAACAGAAATCTGGCTCTTTAAAGATTGGGAAGTGTGACGACTCAATTGAAAAAACTTAAAAATCTAGAACAGTATAATGATATTATGATGGAACAGATCAATGAGGGAATATGGGAAATGGCACTAGAAAAATCAACGGCAGAAATTATTCACTACGTTCCTCATCATGCAATAATCAAAGGAAATGCCAAGTCAACAAAAATGATAATTGTTTATGATTGTTCAGCTAGAAAAGACGCTCAATCACTTTCATTAAACAACTGTCTAGAAGTGGGACCATTGCTGCAATCGTAAATATTTCACATAATTATATGAAATGGAATGAATAAACTCTGCGTTTTAGCTGACGTGAAGAAGGCGTGTCTACAAGTTTGAAGACACAAAATGGATAGAGAGGCACAACGCTTAATTTGGTATAAGGACTTAAAGAAAATGGAATTAACGGAGTTACGATTTACATAGGTGATTTTTGGTTCAAGTTCAAGCCCTTACATTTTTGGTGCTACCATTAAAAAGCATATATCAATATACAAGGACATTTATCAAAAACGGTGCTTGCTCTGGAAGAAGATACTTATGTCGATGATATACAAGCAGATGGAGAAACGGAAGAAGAACTAATCAGGTTTAAAAATGAATCAATACAAATCTTAATGGAAGCTGGTTTGCAGCTGCACAAATGGCATAGCAATGTAAGCAAATTGGAAAGCGACGCTGAGGTTAAATCAACAAAAATACATGAGATTCCTTTGAACAAAGAAACTTATCAACTATCGATTGACTTTACTGCATGCATCACTATCGGAAATAAAGACGTGATAACAAAAGGACAATGCTATCCGCTATCAACAGTGTCTTTGACGTATTGGGATATAGTGCACCTGTTTTAATCACTGGAAAAATACTATACAGTCGACTATGCTCGTAAAACTCGGATGGGATCAAAAAATTCCAAATGAACTTTTAGAAGAATGGAAGACCTGGATCAAGGCAATAAAAATTAAATGAACTATTTCAATTCCGTGGAGCGTTCTGTCTTTAAGAACCATTGAAATGGAGCTCCATGGATTTTCAGACGCAAGTAAATCAGCAGTATGTGCATGCGTCTACATTGCAGTGAGCCATCAATGTTCGAAAACCAGCAACCTACTTTTATCAAAAGCTCGGATTGCACCAAGGGATCTTAGTATTCCTAGAATGGAGCTGGTAGCGGCGCACACCTTGAGCGACAACATATGTATGAAGTCCTTTTGTTGAGCCACCACCAATTTTTGAAATTTTTTTGCAGTATGGCAATTTACACATCGCTGTTTGGCCTTTTTTATCCCGTAGAAAATATTTCCAAACAGCTGAGTTACTTTTAATTATAAAATCCACATACGACATGCTGATTTAATTTTAAATTTTAAGATTCTACCTTATAAAAAAAGCACTTTTCTTCAGTTTGAAAAAAAACTGACAATACTAAATAAGTTATTAAAAATTATTAACAATAGTAACTAAGGTATTAAACAATCTAACTAATTTAACGCGAATATTTTAAAAGTGTTTACGTAAATAACTTTTTAGAAGCAACGTATATTTGTATTATATAACGAATTATTATAAAATAAATATAATCCGTAATATATAATGATACAAAATCTGGGCATCGCTAGCAAGTATATTATAATAATATTTTTAATTGCTTACAAATGTATTATTTAAACCAGATTGTATTCAACTTTTAAATAGTGTATATGCTAACCAATATGACATAGTGCGTCACTTTTGTTTTTCTCTAAATCAATCCTTTTCGATATCATATTTTATTGTACTTTTTACAATTTTATACTTAATAAAAATTATTTTATTGATACGCAAAATTGTTGGTTTTTTTTATATATTCTTTAATTACGCTTTGTTTTGTTTGATCTAATGGGAAATCCCGGGATTGATGTTAGACAAATCCGGGATTTCGGGATCATAAAAAAAGCCGGAATCCCGGGATTGCAAGCGCTATCTACAGTTAAATCTCTCTAATTCGAATTTCATGGGGAAAAAAAAAGGTTCGAATTAGAGAGATTTTCGAATTATAGAAGGTTGTATTTTTTCAAATATTTTGGTCAAACTACAAATAGAAATGAGAAAACAAACAAATAGTGATTTTTAGGTTTAAATGCAATAGAGATTATTATGTTTTAAACTTTTTTATTTAAAAAACAAATTCAGTAATTGTAGATCGTCTTTTTTGAATATAAGCTCATTGTTGGAAACATTTAAATATAGCTTTGTTGACATGATAATAAGTATCAACCTTCACCCGTTTAGCCTTATTTCCTTGACGAAAAGCGTCAAAGATTTTATCTTTATTCTTTTTCCAGGTTAAATAAATGTTTGGTGAAATATCAAAGATTTTCGAAACCTCTATTTGTTTTTCCTTTCTCCAATTCCAGTAGAACATCGTATTTCCGCTTTCAATTGGTTTCTTTATGCAAAATATAATAATTCACGTTAATCGTTTTTAAAAAACTCAAAACATTTGAAATTTGAAAAAAGAAATCAGAACTTACACGTCAGAAAATTAAAAAATCGATTTACAGAGAGATTTTCACCTAAGTGTCTGAAAAATCCTATCGAATTATGAAGATTTTCGAATTTAAGAGATTCGAATTATAGAAAGTTAAACAAAAGAGTTTCTTAAGCGCATTTCACGGTGATTTTACATTTAGTCTAATTACGGAGGTTTTCGAATTAAGGAGATTCGAATTAGAGAGATAGTACTGTATATCCACATGTTGTTAAATCTACAAGCTGTTACATTTCTCTTTCAATTTATTTTATTTTCTTTGGCATTATGCCAAAAAAAGTTCTTTTAGTTTTAGTTATTCAATTTTTGCTAATTTAAATAGTTTCCCGCAATTTCTGTCATAAATAGTTGGAGAACTAAATATGAGAAAAAAAGTTGTGAGCAATATTAACAGAGATGAAAGCAATGAGTTTAATAAAAGCAATACAGAACAATTTAATTTGAATGTTATAAGATTTGTAAATACATTCGACTTAAAAATTTTCTCATGATTGGTCACTTCAGACAGTTCTGACACTCTTGTGGGGAATTTTTTTGACTTTCACTAAGACACTAAAGAGTCACTGTTTCCTATAAGAATCTGATAAAAAATTTTTTCTTCTGACTGCAAATCATACAACTTACTAACTCAACTCCCATATTATACACTTTTACAGCCGTGCCATTTTAACTCATTGAATCTATTAAGACCGTGCAAGCATTTACAACTACGTACATTAGCACCCACACACATTTAGCACTTTACATACTTTAACATCTACACACACGCTAATTGCATCTTGAAGACGTTATTCATGACAACTCTGTGGTATGTCAGATGCTGTTGAACAGAGGTCAAAACCATTTTGCAACCCATTGGCTGTGAGAAAATCTATCAAATAATAAGAAACGTTACTCACAGAAAGATTATAACTAAGCTTGTAAAGTTTAAAACAAACTTCGTTTTCATTGACAATCTTGACCTTAAAGAAACTATGTTACGTGGGCAATTATAAAATACATCTTTGCAGATAATTCTCTTTGTCAATAGATAGATTTTGATAAAATCATTAAAATATTTAAAGCAAGCTTAAGTCCAGTTGAAAAGACTTTCATTCAATCAATTTCGCAAATTATTTTCCTCTAATAAAAAGCTGATAGAATAGTTATTAATCTGCAGCTCACAAATTGTTAAACGCTAAATCTGACATAACACTTAGTTCTTTCTCAGATAATCAAGTTAAATAATTTAATTGAAGCATGAATAAAAACTTTACATTTCTTCTTTCTAAATGTTAAAGATAATATTGATGACTACTACGTCATACTAATATTATTAAAAAATTTTTTTACATATTCTACAAATATGTGTAGGACCTGTTTCTATTAAGGTACTTTTAAAGATTTATTTAGAAAGCTTATGGTTAAAATCAAAATGAATGAGTCAACTCTCAAACAAAAACACACTATTAAACAGTTTTAAAAAAAAATCAATCAGAACTCGATTCTGTCAAAATTACGCAATAAGTATGAATGATTCAGTATTATAATAAATATGAATGATTCCGTATGACAATTAATGATGATGAATTATAAACAAATAACAAGTAAAAGACTAATAATAAGATTACACAGGCCATACGACTCTTAGCAGCCACTTGTTCGATTCATCTCGGAAAAACAGTCCTTTAGCATTCCCTCAAACGAGAAATTAAAAAAATATATTTACTGTTAGTGAAGAAACCGTCAACTCACAGATAGAGATAATGAATTCAAATCTAAATTAACTGCAAATTATCTTTGAAATTATATTCTACTAAATTAAGGAATAGTACAAAAAGTTCTAAAGAGATATTCAGCTAAAAAAATCTTATATTACATAAAATTCTCAATAGCAGAAAAAAAAACACTTTAGAGTTGAAAATCATCATTTTAAATCTCACCCATCCATTGGTGTGCTCCGAGAAAGAAAATCTGTTCTATGTTATCTTCTAAACTCTTCCAGGCATTTAAGTCAATATACTTAGTAACTATTTCACTGAAATCGTTGTCAGTTAATGCGAACCAGCGTTTATGTTCTTTGTGGAACTTCAGATAAATTTTCTGGTTGCGATGTAATGCATATAATTCGTTGGTAATTAAATGATGTCCGAGTATTGAACCAACAATTAAATCCATGTCTTAAAGTAAACTGATAAAAAATAATGCCCACTGAACTTTCTTTTTGAAACTGTGTCCTTTAGACAAAAAAAGCAATTATTCCTGTTTGGATTATTTTTTATATGCTTGCATATATTTTTGAAAAGCTCTGTGTTAAATATAACAAAAGAAACTTAAAATTGCTCACCAGACCATTGTTCGCCTTGGTTAATGGACCAGTAACAAGCTGTTTCAATGCTATTAACAATGGAAATAAAGTTGAAAGCATTTGATGTTTTTTTGTTTTTTTTGTGAAAAGTAATTAAAATAAATGGCACATACCTTACAGTATGCTTATTCATACAAACATATACATTAGAGTGTTTTGCATCCCAGTATATTCCTCGACCGTAACTCTCTATAGCAGAAAAGAAACAATACTTAAAATGTCTAATAAATATTTTGAATAATAAGCTCTTAATAGTTGGTCAATCCATTTTATATTGTTATAGATGTTTTTCTGTTTTTTGTAAAGCTCTTTTGACTTGCTGTGAAAAGACTTGGGTATTTATTTATGCACAGATATTTTTTAAAAAATAGCTCATTTACTTCAGCATATAATTTTTGATTTTTGAAGCGACTGAAGCCAAAAAAATTCTCCAGCTCGGAAAAAGCTTGAAAAATTTACAAAACCTGATTATAACAAAAACCAATATAGTAATAAAGACAGGAGGGGCTGCCCCAACTGCTTTATATGCTATTGTCTTTCCGTTATGCAAATCTTGAAATTGTAAAGATCTCAGAATAAGTTTCGACATTTTGAAGACCAGATTTTAATATAATTTTGTTTAGTTAAAAAATCTGTAAAACTTAACTTGAAATCTTTGATAACTTGAAGAATGCAGAGCAATCTTTATTTGATCAAGGTAAAATATCTTTTAAAATCATGTATTTGTTAAATACAAATTAATATATAGAAAAACTATAAGTAATCCATGCAATAACTTGTATTTTGCTGATGGAAGCATATTTTGGACTGTAAAATAGTAATAAGTCTAACTGCCAAAGTTATTTGTTTTTTCAATATAAAACTTTTTCTTTTTTCAAAATAACTTTTTTTTATTTCACTTACATCAAGTATGAAAAATCTTTTATTTGATTTTCTACCAAAGTAAAGGCAAAGATTTGAAATCTACCAAAAGTATAGCTCTAATTTAAGCTATTATCAAGTCAAAATAAACTAAAACTAATTTAGCTTAACGTCATTTTAAGTATTCAGAGAAATATTATTATTATTAGAAGAATATCAGAGAAATCATAATCAGAGAAATATTATTATTAATATAAATATAATTTAGCTTAACGTCATTTTAAGTATTCAGAGAAATAGATATACCGAATTTTCATACATTTTCTTGGTCATCAAAAATAGAAATATAGAGAGTGTCAGCAAGAAAGTCAAGATATATTTCAATATTCTCCAACCACGGTAAAAAACCATTCAAAATTGAATCAAAGCATATTATAAGTTTAAGTTAAAAATCTTAAATCATCGTACGTATAGCTAAATATAACCCCAAAACTATTTCTAATAAATCCAGCGGGTATTTTTGACTGCTATTACTCCAACAAGAAAAAAACGTTTGATAAAATTACACATGGAAGGTAGAACCCTGCAGGGAATACTACCCAACATCGAATACAAAATGTCTTTGCACTGAGTATTTACAAATAACACAAAGCACAATTACCCAAAGAACAATGACCAAAAACACATACAAAATCCTCGAAAAACTTGTTTCAATCAAATAAGATTTAGATTATGGATTAGGCTGCCTGACATCCAAACCTTTGTACAATATAAAATCCATGCACTGATGTTGAAAAAGCAAGTTTAAATATGATACCAACTATACTAACAGATTTGTTGGAGATTGTAGAATCAACTTAATATGCTGTATCATTTAAAAGGTGTGCACAACTAGCAGACTAATTGCAGAATTGTTGTTCAGCATTTACTTTTACAAAAAGAAGAATGTAGTGACATGCTCCATTAGAGCAAACATTTTAATTTTGACTCCACCATATTTGAAACTTTAATACCATTTAGAAATGTTGAAGATTTTTTTAAGCCATAGTATTAAATGTAACAAACTTCACTTTGTAAAAACAAGACAATATAAAGAATCATTCAATCAAGATGAAAACAAGACTTATTGCTTTAGCTTATAAAAGTCAATGGCAGCCGTTGCTTGATATTGTGTAATAAAACTCAAACATGGACTTAATTAAGATTTTAGATTCAAATTAAGAGCCTCATTGAAAACACTAAAATTATATCTTACCTTTATCCACATTTACACAACATGTCTAAACACATGATATTGCTGTTTTTTGCAAAGTTGAAGTTAAAAAGTGCCACGATGGTAAACTTCAAACTTGATTAAAAAACGGAATACATTCCTCAACTCAAATACATTTAAATGCCTATGAGGACTCCATGTTTACACCTTCTTTAACAACTGACAAAAGTGAAAATAGTGAGAAAAATGACTATCACCAGACTCTTTCAATACAACATCAAAATATAGCACAAAAGATTTGTTTTGTGCACTTGAAACTACTCCAAAAACTTAAAGAAAGAATCCGAAATATTATAACAATCGATCTTTAGTTTAGTGTTAGTATAGGTGCGTTAACGTACAAATATTTGAGAAAAACAAAAAAAATCAAGACCAATAAATTATTTAAAGCAAAAACAATTTTATAACAAATCAGATAGTAACATCACTAAATATACCTGGAAAAGCGTGAGGATCTTTTGGAGTCTGTATTGTTTTAACACCCTTGTTCTCAACCTCTTTTCGGTAATCTTTGAATATAATGGAAGACTTTCCATTTGCTTTTTGAAACTGAATTTTAACAGGGACATCCATTGTAAATATATCTGTATTTTGCATTTCATTTAGATTTATGGAAATACTATGATTGATAGATGTGTTAAAGGTGAAGACTCCATCATACTACATCAAATACATAAAAAGGAATAAAATGATAAATAAATTTAGAGTAAAAATAACAAAAGTTTATTCAACAACTACTATCTATTTATGTGAGATCATTTGTTGAGTACATTTTATTTCTATTATCTTTAAATCATCTTCACTTCGTTAACAGCCAGTGCCGTTCTTCTGGCAGTGACGACACTATCGGTAGAAGAAAATTCTCTCTCAGCAGAGAACTGTTAAATGAAATTTCTTGGTTGAGTAACGTTCTTAGCAGATCATGTTGATTAAGGTTTATTTTTTTTCATATGGTAGAACTTATTGAAAATTTTGCTTCACCTTTATGGTGAGATTTTTTCCCTTTTCTTGACCTAACATTGCTCTTTTACTTTCATAAAACTTTTTCGTATCAATTAAATCAAAGCATTTGTAGCATGGGTCAATAAAATTTTCATTGCAAATAACTAGCAGCCTAGCACAGTCAAGATAATACCTTTCTTGGAGTTCTCCAATCAGCATTTTAAGAAAAGTTTTTGTTGCTTTGATCCTGTGATGTTCCAAGTGCAAGTTGCTCTTGGAACATCATAAGAAAAAACCAACAAACATTTGCTGGTTTGTTCCTCTGGTAATCCTTATGATATTTTGTTAACAATTTCAACAGAGACAGCTCAGTATTCTCCTGTATTCCAATTATGATCTGAGAGGAAGGAGATTTCAAATTCGTGAACTGTTATTTTGCATCATTATATTTAAGAACTGATCTTAAAAACACTTGCTATTGAAGAAGCAATCAACCTCATCGGCCTTACACAAGTTTTACGTTCATCTACTACCATGGCTATAGAAAGACCACTTCTGTGTATACTATTCTTTGTACAGTAAAATTTTTATTTCGTTTCATAAGACTCATTTGAATTCTTGATTGCTATTAGCAAAATCAACAAGATTGTTTTATTGTTGCTGCACAATTCCGAGTTAATTTCATCACTTTCTAAATCAGATGAGAAAATGTTATTGATCTTGTCATTAATGCCATTTAGTGATTTTTCTCGCATAAGATTAAACTTCCAATAAAAGATTTCAGACATATGACAATTTTATTGCATCTTTCATATAAATCGTATGCAAGCAAGGAAAGAGTTTACCAAACTAAAAGCTGAATTGAGTTAGTAGATAGTTTGACTCATGTACAAACAAATCGTTTTGGCATATCTAAATATCTTATGAAAGAGTGACTCCGATTATTTCGGAAAATCTTTCTCAAATTCATTTAGCAATCCCTCGTTTTCCATTTTGCATAGCTTTGGAAGTTTTTCTTGTGCAAATATTAATGCAGACTTGACTGAGAATTTGTCATTCGATTTGCATGGATCCCTGAGCTCGTTTATCACCTACAACCTCTAGAGGAAGATCAAGCTTGTTATCAAACAAGCTTGATCCACCTCTAGAGGTTGTAGTTGATAAACGAGCTCAGGTATCCATTTTCATGTCATAATTCAATTGATTTGGATAGTTTGAGTAATATTTCTGATTTTCGATTAAAAAATGATTAAATGCCATTATTTTTGCCCATTTTTTCTCTTTTTCTTTACCATGTTTTTATTTCTTAACTAATTTACATGTTTTTGGCAAATGTTCCTTTCAACATGCGTCGTTAATTTCGGCATGACTAGTAATTTTAGATGTGATACCACAGTTTTTCAGTTTGAATGTTTAAATGCCTCAGTTTCGCATTCTAGTAACTTTTTTAATGCCGGAACTAAATGAAATTTATTCTATTTTGCCCAGAAATGCATCAAAAGTTGTTTTAGATTTTGCACACCATATCAAAGCAGATATGCTGAAAGTGCGCCTATTAGTTTCTTGAGAAATTTTGTTTTCACATATTACGACCTTTTACATATTTATGATGAAATTGTTTACAGAAGACGAAATGCAACTTGTTCACGCTCTGATTAAATATAAAGTAATATGTTATAGAATAGTAATTTCGAACTTCAAAAACTGATTAAGGTTTTTAAGATTTTTTGGAACTTCAAAAGTTTTTAAATATTTTTAAAGCATTTAAAGATTTTTTTTTTTTAGTTATTAATTTATCGTTCAGTAATCTAAAATAAAAAAATATAAATATGTTGCTGTCATATATATATATATATATATATATATATATATATATATATATATATATATATATATATATATATATATATATATATATATATATATATACTAATTAGGAAAGTATTTCAATCAATCAATGCTTCATTGCTCAATTAAAAAGGAAAACACTGTATAAAATTATTTTAAACCATGGTGCTCTAGCTTAAAATGAAGGCTTTTCCATTCCTACGTAATTTCTGTTTAATCGGAAATCAAGAAGATAATGATCAGGCAATTTTAAAGAATGTTTGCAATACTTACCGTGTATTTCTGTTTTTTTCTCATCAATCCTAAAGAGCAACATTCTGACGATAGCAAAGTAAAAGGCGGAAGAAAATATTCAAAGGTGACATTATGAGCATATTGATTTGAAAGATTGGTGTAAAACACTTGCAAGGTCAAAACCAATAAACTTCTAAAAGCAAAAGCATAAGTAAATATAAAACATGAGGAATAAACCTTACGAAAATGATTAAATTGCATCAGAAATTATACATTGTAAAAAATGTTGCAATTAAAAGATATTAAAAAATGTAAAGTTTTTTGTTGGAAACCAAATACAACTAAGAGAATATTTATAAAATAGTATATTGCAGATTTACTTAATTAAAATTAATGAAAAAAACTTTCGACTTTAATGTCGCTAAAAAAAAAAACTGAAAGTTTTTGTTCTTTTAATACATTAAGCCTTTAAGGTAAAACCTGTTTTGGAGTAACAGTCTTTTACGAATTATGATAGTATCCTTTATACAATAAAAAAAGATGTCATGAAAAATAAAATTTGCTTTAAAAACTTGATAATTATGTGATTATTGAATATAAATGCGGAATATCGTTCACTTCTATGGTTAAGCTTGATACACCGCAAGTAACTGTAGCTGATTGCAACTTGGTATGGTACTTCAGTTTTGGCGGTTTTAACCCGAATTTATAGTCAAATCGAAATCTTCTGTCCACGTTATTATTTTCTTTGAGGTTCTCTTTTCCTAATACTCAAACACCAACTGGATAGCAAAACATTTTGTCCACCGGGCTTACACCATATTTGATGGCTGAGACACTTCCAATATACCGCTTCCGGTATTGACATTTTTAAGCGTTTTGCTATTCTAATAATCGTGGGATGGTTTTTTTTGCACAATTCCATTCCTTCAAGATAATGAGCGGCTTGTAATCTAATATGCGCTGCACAACTATCAACGAACTTCCTTATCTGTCTGTTTTAAAGTGCTCCTCGTTCAAAAATATAGCGGAGTATACAAATTATGGTAACACTTTTGAAGGTCTTCAATTAATTAGGCAAAGAAACTTTTCGGCACCAAAATGCGTTATACCCATGGCTTATCTTTCCTTGTTTTTTTTTTAATGCAGTTTTCTTTTCACCAACACGCGCTGAATAATAATGTTCAATTCACTCCAAAGAATCTAATTCTTTGAAGTGTATCACATATGCATTCGGCCTCCGCAACTGTAGCAAATGCTCATCCACAGTCAATTTCTTTAGCCATCTGCAGCGAAATCTTTTTAATGAGTCAATTGAATTATTTTTCAAAGGAACGAGTTTTACCTCGGCATTAACATTGCATTCAGCAGTTTGTTGTTACAGCACGCTTAGTCTTATTTGACTTAACCTCTCATCCGTCGCTTTTTATCTGAATTTGATTTTTCAGTAAGGGCGTCAGAAATCCAGTGGAACACTGTCTTTGAATTGGTAAAAGTAATGACTTTCTTCAGTTTCCAGTTCCGAACCATATTTATCCCTCGCACTACAGAGTCTTATTCTGTCTTGTTTTTATGATGAGCAACTCTTTCTTTTCGTAGCCATGTTGCATCCCCCACATTATTTCCTCCAATTGATAAAGATTTTACATTTATCCGCAAATTTTTCTCATCACCAAGCACAGCCCAATCATCACAAACAGGCTCGCAACATTTTACCTCTGCAGAGACTTCTTGAAGTGCACTCCTCACATTCAATTGCAAACCCCATCGTTACAACCCTAAAACACGAACGTCATCCTGACAAATCTGTTTATTTTCTTAATTCTTGTTACCATACATTAAAAAAAGTCTTTTGACATAATGCCGTGCACACAAGAGGACGTTCCAATCTTCACTAGTTTGTCTTGGTCAATAATGACACTAAAAAATGATTTGATGATTATTGGCGCGACATTTAATCCGTAATCAGGTCGTATCAGACTTAACCTTACGTTTTTAAATACCACTGTTTAAACTGCCAAAAAAAATTTATAAGTTTTTAATTGAAAATAACCCTTGCGCAAATCAATAATCGCTGTTCTGATACTCATTCTTCTAAGTTTTCTAGGCGTTTGAAAACACAAATCAATAAATCATGTATGTGCCTTAATAAAATCATTAATTCCTCTCCTGTCCAGAACATTTCGATGTTTGTTTTTTTTTTTTTTCTTTGAATAAAGGGAATTTGCCCTTTGGGAGCCCCTATTTCATTTTTATCATACTCTGATAAACATTTCCGATCGATCCAATACAAATGGTTGCATTATAGTCTATAATTTAGAGTATCTTTGAATCCCGTACTGTGCGACTTTGTTAAACAACCGGTAGGGCCTTCTCTGTCTCTCCATTTCAATTTTCCTTTCAACACCATCAAAAGGTGGTTCATAATCTTTTTTTTTATATTTCAGTATTGTTGACGAATTCAAAAATATCCTCGTTCAAAACTGCTCTCCCACCATAACTCGACAAATGCATCGTTTTTTTATGATAGAGATGGAATAACATAATAAACATAATGGAGTTCATTATAACAGAAAATGCCTATTTAAGAAAGATATGCCATTCGTCTTTATCTAGCCAAACACGCGTTAGCTTTCTCTCCGTCACTAAGTTTTTGCTTTGTAAATAACTCGAATGCAGTGTAGGCATCTAAAAAAAACGCTGATAATAACACACTCTCGACATCTATTGTACCTTTTTTATTGTTCTGAGAAATATCGGAAATCGTAATTCAAGCTATAGGTTCTGAATTTTAGCAATTTCTTTTGTTCGTTGAGTTCAGAAAACACCAACCGAGGTCCCATCAAATGTTATTGGCTTAGGTGCCATTAACATCTCCGATCGATTTATGTTTCAAAGCTGAAACACTAACTTCTTTCACTTTTTTAAAATTCACCTGAAGTGTTATTTCTGGTGCAATTAACTATTATGCTTTTTAAAATCCTTTAGCCACAGAAAAAGTTGTTTTTCTTACATTTTTATCCTATAGTTTAGTGGATACACTGTCGTTGGTATTGACTAAATTGTTGCAGTCGTTGTCAGATTGTTTAAAAATGTTGAAAATTAGAAGTTACTTAATCACATATATGATGGACAAACTTTATTGATGCTATTTTGGTCAAAAGTTTTTTATTTTGCCAAGTTTTCTACCTTCTTAGAGCTGAATTCGTTAACAAATATTGGACTTAGAAAAGCAAAAGTACTTAGCAATACTTTACTCAAAAAAGCAAAAAGATAATACTTTATTTAAAAATCATTCACAAGTAATGAAAAAATGTGTTGCAAAAAAAGTGAGGTTCCACAATGTTTTATCTGCAGCTAATTATTTGGAGGCAATATCATTTGCCATAATAAAACAATACCATATCTAATTCACTTTATGGAAAGAAAAATGATAAAATTTGGGAAGATCAATTTCTTTTACTTATAAAAATGACATCCGTAGTGACTTTAAAGGTGGAAGAAGCACGTAAAGTATGTTTATAATAGTTGCTATTTAATTTTAATTATTAACTTTAAGAAAATTTTTAAGGACACGAGGTGATAACTTGGAAGCCATGGTGAGTTTTTTCGTATCAGTAGAAAATAGCCTGTGATTTATACATCGTTTAAAAAACGTTATACGGTTTTACGTTAAATGCATTTATAAATATTTATATTATTACAGGCGATAAATTGAACATAAAGGTAACTTTTTTTCATTCTACGTGCTGAAAAACAACGATTAGAACAAAAATAATTTCTAAATTTTTAATCACAATTTCCCCTCAAAAATTACTTCTGAAATTTTACACAAATAAATAACAGTTTAAGATATAGTTTTTTTCTTAAGTAAATCTTTTTGCTTTAAGATCAATCATTTTTCCAAAATTGATGATACGTTATATTGAAATTCTACATCAATATAAGAAAATAAATTGTAAAAACGGCTTCCACTTATTGAAAGAAATTATTTCTGATTGAAATAGAATCTGATTATAATTGCAGTTTGAAAAACAACAGATGTGCTTCCAAGAGATAAAAGTAAATCATTTTGGCTGACTTAGTCACACATAACTGTTCTGTGTAAGCTTAAAAAAAGAGATTAAATAGACAAAAAAATGTAAACTCTACAGCTTAAAAAACATTTTTCTTTTTCTTGGGAAATAATCAAAAAATAATATGTAAACACGCAAAAAACATTTACAAACATTAAAGCAAATTGCTTACCCATTCATTGAACCTTCATAATTTATGGCTAATTGAGTTTTGCAATATGGTAGGTTATCAGTGCTTTCTGTTAAAAATGTTCAAAGAATAAATACTCTATAAAAATAAAGAATCTGAGAATGTTTGAATGTTCAAAATCTAATTATGTGTACATGCGCATTACGGTGTCTGGTTCTGAAGAAATTTTAAAAACTCAAGTAGATACCAAGTTAAAGTTGGAGCAAACCTTAAAACTTAATCATATATTTTTTTCAGCGAAGTAAAATGATTTTTATGCCGTCCTCACTGCTGTTAATAATTTTTGAATAGAAAAGGTTTGGCGAGTTCAGTGCATTTGATTACAATAAAATTGAAAATACTTTCAGTAACTTTAAGTAATCTCTTTCACAGAAGTAAATTATTCAAATCTCATTCATATGATATCTTTATGCTTGTAGAATGATGACTTCAGGCTTGTAGAAGAAGGTATCTCTTTACCTCTTATGTATTTTTTCTGAAGAAAATTTTATGGCAAGTACTCTAAAAAGAAGTGACCTTCCCCCAACATTCATATGCACAGCTTATCTTTCATTATTCAGTCTTTCTTCCTGATTCATTTCAAAAAAAGTCTTGTCGTCAAAATGAATTAAACATGGAAAAAGAAGTTTTTCCTTAGTCCTTGTATTTTATTTAGCAACTTCTGCAGTGTTTCCGTAAAGCAGTTGAAGCACAAGCTTTGTATTTAGCGATTTCAACTCCACAATCTTGAAGAATTGTGCTTATCATATTTCGTAAGACAATTGAGTAGATATCACTAGTTGCACCTGTGTCAAAGATAAATCTCTCTCAAAAAAGGGACTTGCGCAGTAACTTTACAACTTTCTGATCTTTTTTAATACCAATTCCCTTGTTCAAAATCTAAATAAAGATCAGCACTATTGTCAGGGGAACTGACAATAGTGCTGATTTTTATTGACCCTAGATCTTAGGTGGCATCGATTTCCTGTTCATTTGGTGCTCTTGCATTCATCCTCACACATTCAGAAACCTAAAGGTCAATTGTTTTAATATATACAATGTATAAGTTATATGTGAATAATACATGTTTACTATACATGCTATATTTTAACACAATATTTAAATAAATCCACTTTCTTGTAGAAGTACTTGTCCTCTGATCCCAAACTGTGGTA
Organism: Hydra viridissima; assembly: GCF_058129835.1. NCBI lineage: Eukaryota > Metazoa > Cnidaria > Hydrozoa > Anthoathecata > Hydridae > Hydra > Hydra viridissima. Next base: position 11,501,731 of record NW_028324310.1, read on the forward strand.
CCTTGGTCCTTCCTTGTTTTTCCTAAAAATCTAAACCCTCTAGCTTGCCTCTATCTAAGTTTTTAGTCCCGTCTATTTTTTGGATTTTCAAATCTGTGCGACTTTTTCAGAAATGTAATAAAATCTCTTTGATTTGCCTATTACATGCTGTCTTCTGCATTTGTTTTCAATTAAATCTAAATAGAATTAAGCCATCTTAATAAGGTTCTTGAGGATATTCTTAATTGACATTACTTGAAATCCTGCTTTGACCCAAAGTGTTTTGACCGAACCTTAAACGCACTCTCAGATTCCTTTACACTTTTTCATCACTTTGAATCTTGTTTGGAGGGAATAAAAGAATTGCAGAGATTTTAGATTTACTTGGAATCAATATATATTTAGAATATTCATTCTCTGAGGGAGTTAAGTGCCATAACAAACTCGTAATATTTAAAAACTTAACTTTTATATATATGATTAAAGTTAAAATTCAAAAAATGTAACATGTTTGCATATTTTAAATGAAATATTTACCTGTGATTGATTGTTTAACTTCATTTATAAATAAAAAATATTCTTTTTTTATTTATCTGGAGACTTTCTTCTTTCTTCATCTTTCTTAATTACTTTTTCATTAACTTTTCAGTAAATGTAGATGTCAAAACCTACATATATCGCAATTTAGATTAATTTTGATTATAATTAACTAATTCTTCAGCGTAAAAGAAACTTTTGAAAAAATTATTTCATTGGATTTAACAACAAACACTCAGAATTCATACTACTTTTCTAATTTTGAATGGCAAGTTATTGCCATTATTACTTTTGAGGAGGACGTAAAAATCGTCTGACCAATCTGAAAAATATTTTGAGCATGTTTTAACAGATTTATCTATCTTAAGCTGGGTATGTACTAGAGTTTTTAAAATTTCCTTGAATGACCGCCTCTAATACGCATGCACCAAACATTTAACATAAAGAGGCGTTCAACTTTATAAACCGACATACCAATACACTCTTGACCATCAGAACTTAATGTCCAGCATTCATTGCAGCATTTATAGCTACCCTCTGTATTAAAGCAGCTGCTTTTATTCCATAAACACAAATAAGACCCATCAGCACACTCATCAATATCTGATTTTGAAATATGTTAAAAGAATAATATATCTTGAAGACTTACAATCAAATCTTTTTCAAATAAAATATCTATCAGCTCAGAAATATTAAAAAACAACTTATGTGTTAATGAAATGGTTTTCAAAAAAGCAGGGAGAACATAAAATAAAAAGATATTCCTATCTCAATCAAAGTACTACTTTATTTACACAAAAAAAAATGACTTTCATGGTTTTTCATTAAAGTTATTGATCTGGGTAGTTCGAAGAAGACTTAATTGAATTAAGTCTTCTTCGAACTATCCAGATCCAAGTCACAAATACCCATTTATTGAAACAAGCTTCAGACAGATTTTGTTGCAATCTTACAATTCTTATCTTGTTGATAGACTTTTGGCTCTTCATGTAAAATCATTACATTGTTAATGACTTCCTTGAATGCTACTTGATCAAGAATACATATAAAATAGTGAGTTAAACAAATAATTTCATGAGTAATGCAGTCTAAAGCATTACGCTTCCTAACCTTTGGTCAATCTCTTATAATTAGAATGTAAAGTTTAAGTTATTCCATCAAGTTCAAACAGCTTAAACTTAAATTCATCATGACAGCTAGTGTTATTCCAGTTGTTTAACATCCATTGAAGATGGCGTCTTGCAAACTGATTTTCAATCTAATTCTTATAAAAAACCTATGGTTTATTATAAATTCACCAACAAAACAGAATTTTTGCACTATTCTGATTTTTATTCTTTTTTTTATAATTCTGCAACCAATTGTGTAGAGCTTTTTGGTCTTCTAAGGATTATCCTGTCTCTAATTGGTAATGTGAGGCTGTCCTTTTCTATTTTTGTTTTTAAACAGGATTGTTTTTTTTCTTTTTTATCAATTAATTACTAACTTTTGCTTCAGAAAATCCAAAATGAGCTTTAGCATGATGTTGATATAAACCCCTTCAAGTTTCTTGAAATTCCTAATTCTCTAGAAAGATCAATTTTGGTGTTTCTACTTTGCAATTTCACAACTTTTGGCTCAACCGTTCCTTTAAAAGTATTCTAGTAACAGAAAGGATAAAAAACAACTCGCAGAATACTCAAAAAAGTATAAAAAAATTATATATTCATAACACTGCTATAAAATGACATTTAACGTTTTTGTAAAGTGTAAAGTACCATAAAAAAAAGAAGAAAACGATCAAAAACAATAAGTTGTATTAACATTTCCTTTACCATTAAAAATAAATTGAACTCAATTTGTAAAAAAGAAGTCTTCTTATCTTTTATTTTCATTAAAATAAGAAAAATAGCTTTTTGAGTTTTTTTAATAGAAGAAATTGTTATGATAAATAATGAAAAAAAGAACTCCTAATGTTTTTCAAATAATAAATTAGGCAAGTTTAAAAATACTTTAACGTGAGTTCAATGTAATTGAATAAAATTTTGATATTCTTTAACACTTTAGTACAAATTTTGTTATAGCTGTTTGAAACAAACATTGAAATGTTATAATGGTTTAATATTTTAAGTTCTAATTTTTTTAAGTTATACTTTATTTTAAATTAAACTGATTAAAGTTAACCATTTGTATTTGCTGAACATTTAAACTCATATTCAAAATTGATTGTTAGCTTTATATAAATATAATCAATTTATAATAAATCTAGTTGCATTGAATTTCAATTTTAAAATAGATGGAAATGCTCTCTTTTCTTAAAGTTTTTTTGCCAATATTTGTTAAAAGTTGGGTATCTTCAACTATAAAATGAGGTTTGCAAAATTTTAATCGCATATTACCTCAACCAGTTTCCTTTGGAGTTTCGAATATTCGATTGCCTGACTTTTTACCTGGAAAATCAGAAAATATGGCCCCACTAACTCCAGTAGACCTAATTGTTTCAATTATTCCAAAATTCAAATAAAATTTTTAAACATTTCTTAATGAAGAGCAGGCAATATCACTCATGTTAATAAAAATTTTAAAAACAAATATTATCTAATGTTCAGGTGTTTTAATTGCCCATGAAAAATAAATCATATTTAAAAGTTGCATCATAGAAATGTGGGATAAGTCAACTATTTTTAATCCCATTATTTAACTTTAATATCGCTTTGTGTATATTGCAATAACTTGAATTTGAATGTTAAACCTAAAAAACTAAAACTTTTTATTTTTTTTATTGAGAATATTTCATTTTTATAGACTCAACAGTAACAACATAGATACTTTAAATAAAAGAAGACGATATTTGGTTGGAATAAGAAAAAAAGACTTTGTCACTTCATGTCTATTACTTTCTCAGCATTTGCCTTTTAGCCACATGTAAACTAAAAATAAAAATTCTCATTTCATTTTTCTTAATGTGAAATCTCTAATGTCAACACTAACTATGATCTCCCACTGACAGCTAACTCAAAAAGAGAAGAACCAATGGCTTCCCTGAAGTAATCTAGTCTTGGTTTTGTTTACTTTTAAAAAAATAATTTTTATTCAGCTTAGGCCTGAAAAGCAGTCCATAGAGTTTTTGGAAATGTACTTACAGATTTAAGTCATTACTTGAATCAAGACCAACTTTGAGAACAGCTAAATAATTTTATTTGTGCGATATGATTTCTTGTTCCATATTTCTAAATATGGCAGTACTATTATTGGGCTTAAATCAAAGTACTATTATTGGGCTTAAATACATCAAAAAACACTCAAGACTTCTCAATTAGGGATTATATTGAGGTCATAGCCTGTAACTGTCAGCATCACAACATTAATAGCATCAAGATTGCTTTCTCACATTCTGAGTCTAAAAGCAGTTATAAAAAAATTATGTATGAATTAGATTCAAATTGAATTCTTTATTTTCATGGTTTGATTTAAAGATGCTATTGATGGCGGTTACAAGAGTTATATTGTGAATGCGCATGCAAGTTTCAAAGAAATATTAAAACATAATAGTTATAACAATAAATTGAAGTTATATAAATAGAAAACAATAATGTTTTAATTAAATAATTTAATTTATTTCGGAAAAAAATTAAATTATAAGAAAAACAAGATAATGTATAATAAAGATAATAATAAGCAACAAATGCAAGAAAAAACTAGTTTATAGATTTTGTGAATAATAAGAGTAAGCAAAGTGTAACTGAAAATGCATACAAAATCCAGTTTGTTGATATTTAACCACCCAAAACCAATTACTAATATTAAGTTAAAAGTACTTAAAGTTTATTTAATATCAATAAATGTTAAATAAGAAGTATTGGAAAACAGTCTTACTCTGAGTTGTCTTAGAACTTTGACAAAATGTAAATAAATTACTCAACTGCATTATTACTGCATAGATATAAAAAGATTGCACTAATTTATAAAAAACATTAGCAAGAATAAATCCAATAGATTTAATTTTTTTTTTAGTAAAACTTGAATTCTTATAACATTTTCTGACATCTTATCACAATTCCTAGAAAAAAACTTTAAAAAAATTCATTTAAAACTTGTTTCATATTAACAAAAGATTTTGAATTTTGCTTCTATATTTTTGCTCAGATACTAAACTAAAAAATAAACTTAGTAAACGTTTATAGGAAAAAGTACTATGTGATGAATATCTCTTACCTATACATGTATTGTTTACTAATTTATAGCCATTTTCACAAGTACAAATAGCACTGGTTCCATTTTCATAAACACATATTTCATTTTTAGACGTTTTGCAACTATTTGTAGAGCATGACAGTTCTAAATGAGAATGGAAAATAAAAAAGTTTACTTACAAGATTACGTATGACATCAAATTAAAGAAATCAAGTCTCTGATAAGGTTGACATTTAAAACTGAACCACTCACCAAGCTTGATGGGACTTAATAAATTGTATGAAATTGGTAGCACTTTTGTTTTGTTTGGCAGCATTACTCCGATACAAATATGATCAGCAGATTCAAACTCCAACAAAAGGCCTACAATATAGTAACTGTGATTGGCCTTCAATAAAACTTCTGCTGATGCTTGCATAGGATAACTGAAAAAAGAAACTAACACGTTAACTCAAAAAGAATATTTAATTAATAAAGTAATAATTACTCTCAAAATGCTTAAACTATTTGTTGGACAATAGTTGTTGCAAACTTAACAAAAACCAATTCATCATGAACAAAAAGCCAAAAATTTCACTAAAACGATCATTTACTAATTTGCTTATATCTAACTTGTTCTTCTTTAGCCCATAAAAAATTTTCATAAGCATTGAAATATATGCATGAATTAGAGTAGCGGTAAGTTAAATTGCTAGAGATTGTTTGAATGAATAGTTGTTCAAAATGAAATTTGTGTATTTTGTATATAAACTTCATGCTTTATGAAAAAATAGAGAGATTATATTTTCGTATATTTATGGGCCGTTAAGGAGCTAATAGTTTTAATAGTTTTTACCAATAAGAAATGTAAATATGTGTTTTGCGGTGGTTTATGAAGGTTTGTGGAAGGATATTTTAGGAAAAGCATAGGGTATATATATGAAGGAGAAAATTTGTAAAAAGGAGAGTTTTAGTTAGGACAGAAGATTATTGTTATTTATTGATTTGTTGATTGCGAGAAAAAAACTACAACCTTTAAACAAAATTACACTCTAATGATTAATAATACCTAATCTGGTACTGGAATTTATATAATAAATGTTTTGGCATCCTTAAAATTTCTTTACTCAAAACCTACTAAAACTTATAGTTTTTGATAAATGTTTTTAAAATAAATTAATTATTCTATTTAGTTGAAATAAAGCAATTTATTATGTTATCACTTCAATTAAAATAATGTAAACTAAAAACTAATTTATTTACATGTTCCATTCATTGACCATAGAATATGTACTTTGTAGTATAATGAGATTTAAGTTAGATGGGGAATTGTCTTTGCTAAGATATAGTTCACAGATATCATCACAGCTACTGTAAAAAGTGTAATTTCCAGTTAATGGTGCATGAAACCACCCGCGAATTCTTTCACCATAATAATCTCCATAGTTTACAGTTTGACTAAATGTTTGAATGATTGCTGGTGGAGAAGAGGGATTCTTTGGAAAGTTCTGATTGTTTCTCAGAGCACTTATAAATCTTAAAGTTGCAACATCATAAATTTCATGAAGTAATCCATTATTGTCTAAAACAAAAGTTGCGAAGTATAACGACTCGTTAACTTTATAATTTTTAGAACTTTTAATTAAAATTGAAAACAGTTAATCTTCATGAACAATTTTTTAAAAATCTCTTAGAAAGATTTTTAAAAGTAGCAGCATAATGGAAGTAATAATAATTCTAAATGGTTAAACTTACTTTGGCAAGTAATGTTGTGAAGGCAAGTGCAGATAGCATAATTAGCATTTTCAAAAATACATTTCTCGTTTTTATTTTCATCACAGTTCACGGAAAGGCAGGCAGCTAAAGTAAAAAAAAAAACTAAATAAAACATTCATTTAATTCAGTGGCTCTAAGCCTTATTTAGTCACGGACTATATTTAAAATTTTAGCAATCAGACGGAGCCCTTCCAAACTGAATTTTAAATATGTTCTGAAATAAAAAAAAACAATGAAAAAAAAATTTTAATTTATTAGTATAAAGAGAAATTTAGCGCATGACATATGTTTAATGAGATGGTTGATGTTGTTTTTTTTCAATAAGCACACTAGATAACACCTTTGACGTTTAGCCGGTTACAACTTTGCGATTTTATTGACACAAATGCCAAGAACCCTGAAAAAGAGCTATGTAGTTTTCAAAATGTTCTTCAAAACCTGTCCTCTTGATAACCAGCAAACTTCTGTATAATACAGCAGCACTTCGTTGTGAGATCATATTTTGTGACAAAGTTTCTTAAAAAGGGGGTGATCCAAAGCTTGGGCCTTTTTGATACACGTCGACTTAACTCCTTTTAAGAAAGTAGCAAAGTTCGTGATCCCAATGGATGTCGGTGTAAAAAGCGATGAGTTATCGTGACATTAGGAATCTCTATCGTGACATTAGGAATCTTAATTTGATGATTTTAAACATTGGTTTTGTGTTGGAGTTAAACCTAATTAGGGTCAACATCAGCTGCGTCAATTAACATCATTAAGAATAAAATGTATGTCAATTAATACTTAAATTTTCAATATTCTTTTAAAATTGTATTTTTGAATAGCTTTTTTATTAGGGTCATCATTAATTACGCATTGCTAAATTTAATTAGTAAAAAAAACACTAAAGTTTACAAGTATTCCGTCGCACAGCCTTTAACTATAGTAATAATTGAAATTGACCGTTAAGATCATGTCCATGGAATAATGAGCGACTCTTTTCTTTTACCTATTGTCTTTGTTTGGAATTGGAATGCACATATCATACTATTAACAATCAATTAAAAATTTTAAATTGATTGTTAATAGCATTATATGTTAGTGCAAAAAAAAGAGTGAATCTGTTAAGTTTTTTATTTTATTAGAGTTGTAGCTAATTGCAAATTTGAAAACAACTGCTGATTCAGAGTAAGGAATTCAAAGACAATACTTTCTCATTTTGCTTTTTGTATCTGAACTCTCAAACAAGTATTGTAAAAAAAGGTACAGTGCATTGAAAAAAAAAGACTATTTTTTAAAATAATTTAAAATATGAAAGCTGTTGTTTAAGCATGCTTAAGCTATCAAAAAATACGAGTGTAAAGTGTAAAAATTCATGAAAATGAACAAATACAGGCGTTGAACAAATTTACAGGAACAGATGAAAATTTTCAACAATTTCATTTTAATTTGGCATTGGTCTGCCATAAGTAGAAATACAGTTTTAATTCTTTTTGGTATGCTTTTGTGAAAGCTTTGAATTGTTTTAAAGGGATTTTTTGTCCGTTCTTCCTAAAAAACAGCTTTAATTTATTGACGTTGATGGTGGAAATTGACTTTTTACTTGTTTTTTAAAAGGCTATAAATTTTCAATTACATGAAGGTAAGAGGACTGTGGAGGCCAGATAAGATGTTTACCTTTCCTAGAATGCTCCTCGATATAGCCCCCTATATCATCACAGATCCTCTTTGATGACTATTATTTAGAAAAAGATAATCTGGGTTTATCAGCACCATTTGGTTGTCTTTTTACGTATACATGGTCGGTGATGATGCACAGTTATTGTAGACATTGAAATTTCAAGACGTTCAATTAGTTCTTCCGGAATTTTGCTTAGAAAACATTTTTTCCTGCTGTTCAAATATTTAGATTTTTCTTTCGAGATAGTGCTTCTTGAAACTCCAAACAATTTTTTCCATTCTATAACATTAGCGCCTGCCTTACGAGCACCAACAGCTTGTTCTCTTTTTGAAATATGACGTCATAACTTAATTCTTTTTTTTTCTTTTTCTTTGATTTCTTTCTTCTGATATTTAAAAATAAACATCATGATAAATACATAAATGAAACATCATGATAAATTTTTGAAACATCATGATAAATTTTTGAAACATCATGATAAATTTTTGAAACATCATGATAAATACATAAATAATTAACTAATAAACCATATAAAATTTTTAATTTTGAGGAATTAATGGATGTTTTAACATTTTGCTTTTTTTAAGCCGGTGTTCCTTTTATATAGGCTAATTAACTAACTTACCTTTAAGAAGCTGAACCAAGTAAAGTACTACTGCTTGTGAACCTCAACGCAATTTTTAATTTGTGCGAGATTGCAGTCACGATCAAGTGTTAAATAACTCTACATAATTTTTGATTTATTTGTTAAAATAAACAACTAATCATCTTTAAATATTTCATAAAATTTTTGTAAAATCTATACAAATTTATGGGGTTATAAATTTGTTTACTTTTTTTTTAAGAAAGAACTTTAGCCAGGGATTTTTTTTTATTAGATTTCGTTAACAAATTACATTTTAATGCTTTTTTTGTTGTTATTTTTGTTTTTGTTAAAACCACAGAAATGAGCTGACACGTTTTCTCTTTATGCATATATGCTGTAATGATGAATATATGTAGGACATATGTAGAGAAAAAGGTTTCTAAAACTTTCCTGCGCTGTCGAATTTAGAGTGTTTTTCTTACTCCGAGGTCATCATTCATTTTATTAAGTCAATTTTGGAAAAAATTGCAAATTAGAATTTTAGTTTTTAACTTAGTTCTTTTTACTAAGTTTAAATTATCATGTTGGTGTGTTTTTGTACATTCGGCTATTTTCGCTTGTACAGGTTGAACACAATGAAATTCAGCACATTTTAATTTTTAATTACTCAAATGCTTCTTAACAGATATTGTTATTTATTTTTTTGCAGATGGAAGCTAGCTAAATTTTTTATTTATTTTAATCAGTTTTAACATTATTAGTGGGACGCTTGGACAAAGACCGAAGATTTTTGCGAGCCCTTGGCATCATCTCTTGGATCCTGCTTTGAGTTACTTTTTTTGATGCTGCTATCCGCTTTTTCTTAAAATCTTCTTCATTTGAAGCTATTTTGTTGCTTTTCAATAGGGTTCCTTTTACAATTGACTTTCAATAGTTCAGGAGAATACGGAGTATTTATTTTCTTAGGTACCCATTTTGACGCCATTTTGTTCATACCATTCTAGTGACTTCTTGGAATAGTGGAATGTAGCAAAATCAGATTAAAAAAGTTTGTGGACGTAATGTGCTTTTTAATAAATGGCAAAAGACAATTCTGTATGCATTCTTATGTATACAAATCCCAGCTCAACGTTTTCCGAGTTAAATATGGTGCACATTTCAAACCACAGGAGCAGATTGTTTGCCATACAATGAACTTGGGAAAAAATATTTCAGTTTAAATTATAGTTGAACTTGTTAGCGATATATCTACCTTTCGACTTATAAAACTATTGCAGGCAACTGTTGAAAGTTTTTTTTGCACTAGGTTTTATCACCTTCAATAAGGCAGTTTTCTCGGCTTTAAAGTTTATTTTCGCCATTTTGAATTGGTTTAACTTCTCCATCAATGGATCGAGTTTTTTATTGTATGATTATGATGTTTTGCATTCTTTAGTTTTAAGTACTTTTCTTATAAATTTTCTCGCAAGATCTCCCTGCTACAGACATGGATTTGCTTTTATGGAGCAAATCATTGATTTTGCTTTTTATTTATTCTTTAATCCGTTCTTTTTTCCACTTCATGCTTTTCTTTGGATAGCTTAAAAAGAAAATAGATAGATCAACTTTCTTTACATCGCCGCAAGTTGATTCTAACTAAAGATTGTGTAACACCAGTTAAGTTTGAAATGTCAACTTGTGACAACAAAGGATTTTAAAGAAAAATTGCCAAAACAATATATTATTTGATACTTGTTTACTCATTTTAACCCAATAACAATTATTAGCAATATTTAACACCAGCACAATTTAAACAACGATCCTTAAAGTTCCCTCTGCAAAAATATTTCATAGCCTTCAACCGCAATTCAAAGATGTTATTGAGAGACGTTTTAGAAAATTTTTGCGCGATGTAATAGAGAAATCCACAAGATTTCAGAATTACTTTTGTGATAAACTAACTTATGCAAACTATTAATTGCCTCTAAAGAAGGATAACTTTTGTCGTTTCACGGTGAAATGAAAGAAGCAAACGAAAAATGTATCGGCAATTTGACTAGTGTTTGGAACAATTTAAATGTTCCTGTTTTTTTAAACAACCTGTGAAGAAAAAACAAATTAATTTAAATAGGTTATTAAAATACGGTAAGAAGAAGAATTCCAAGTTTGAAAGTGAGGTTCTCACGGTTTTGATTGCGAAAGCTGTTAGGACTGGTTGTGTAGTTAAACCAATTAACAGTATAAAGTTATTATAGGTTACACTACAGCAAAAACTGCACCTCTTTCAACAACTCATCAATCTTAACCCTACATAGTGAGTGAAAAATTAAGTGAGAAGAGTTCTAGTAATGTGCAAGACGAACCACCTTATGAAGACACTGAGCTTACAACAAGTCTGAATATCCAATTTTTATTCTAAATGAAAAGAAGGTATCAAAGTGAAAAATGCTACTCTAGTAATAAAAAAATTACTCTGGTAGTACCTGCCTACTCCATCACCTTTTATCATTAAAATAGAGATAGAAATAACTTTCATCTTAAAAATGCTTCAAATTTTTTCAATAACTAATAACTTGTCTAGAAATTTTATTTATAAATGATTATATCCATAGACATTAAAGGATAATTTTGCTACTATCTCATCGCATTAACTTGAGTATAATTTAGACTTTTCTGTGCATTTTGTTATGACCCCGTTGATTATAGTTTGTTTTGATATATTTTGCGGGTTAGGTTTATAGTACTATGGGCCCTCAAATACACCCACAAACAGTTAACCAGACAGTTCATGTTCAAACATTGTTATGCTTTGTTATTCTGTTGGACCCTAATACATAGATCTCTATTATTTAGATTTTTAATAAATAGACCTATAAAGAACTGCAAAAAATGGTTCAAGGAGCACAGTTATTTTGTGAGGACCTAATTTAACTTATAATCTTACTGCTGCCTTTGTTTTGGACATTAAACTTAATGTCCTAAACAAACGCAGCAGAAAGATATGAAAATGTTTTTTCTTCACAAGTTGGTTACGAAGAGAATGGTTATGAAAATCTTAACCATTTTAGCATGCAGGGTGGGGAGATTTATAGTATGCTGTAAAGAACCATTAAAAAAAGTAAGAAGTAGATTTGTATTTTATAGTTAAAGATTTGTAACTGATCATAATATTGTCTTTCGGAAAAGATGAGTCATTATTAGATTTAAAAACGAAAAAAGGCACGTACATAATATAACTAAGTTTGAGTGCTACCATTTCACAGATATGGTAGACATCAATGCGTCTTTACACATCCAATCCTTCTAAACTATTCTAAATCCTGATTTAAGAAAGTAAGCCTAACCAAAATACTGCATAAACCAAAAAAACTTTCTTTAAAACTGTGAAGTGAAATTGAGTTTTAAGAAGAATTGCACTAAAAGATAAATAATATTTGCTCTACTTTAACTAGTTTATATGGCTATTATTTAATTGGTTTATATTGGTTATTATGCTATACTTTAATTAGTTTCTACAACTTCATAAAACACGATGTGGATTTTTTAACTTTAACAAAGATTCAAATATTCTCAACTTACTTATTTGAAGAGGGCTCAAATATGTTTTATTGATTGGTCTTGAATATTGTTTGTCAGGAAACTGAACACCAATTGATAAACTATCTGGAAGAGTAGTGCTGAAGACTAGAGCCATGACATAATAGCTTGTATTAGCTTCCAAAGATATCAGATTGGAATACTGTGAAGGGTACCTATTTTAATAGTAAAAATAAGCCAAATTAAAACGCGATTATCTAATAAATAAATTAGTTAATACCCATTATTATTGTCAAGAAAATGCATTACTTGTCCCATTGATTGCTAGTTGACTGAGTTTGATAAATAACCATGCTCACATTGGCAGGATCATTATCTTTACTTATGTAAAACTCGCAAGTATCCTCACAAGAACTAAAGAATTTATGTAGTCCAGTCTGAGGAGTAATGAACCAACCACGAATTCTTTGACCAGAAAAACTCCCACAGTTACTTGGAGCAATAAATGTTTGAATAACTTTGTAAAAATTAGGTCTATACGGGTAATTATAACCATTTTTTAGAGTGTTAATGTCACAAACCAAGTTTTTATAATATTCACGAACTAATCCACTTGCATCTAAAAAAGGAGTAAAAGTTAAAAGCATATGCGAAAATTTTAATTTCATTTCAATTTTTTTGTATGAGTAATACAATTTAATTTTAAATGCTTTACCATTCGTATAGCTGAAACTTGTATCATATTAAGCCATCACTCAATATAACGCAGAGAGTAATAGTAAAATAACTTATTGTCATGCTCCTTTATTTTGTTGCTTTATGTAATGCAGAGTAGCTATACTAAGTTTAGTTTTAAAATAATATTTAAAAAAAGCTTTACAAACTCAAATGTCTCAATTGCATCAATTTTAACAATAAAACGCTTTGGAGCTTGCTTCAGTTATTATGCAGGAAAATGGTTTTACTAAGATTTTGATACCAATGAAGATTTGTAAGTTTCTGATTTTCCAAAAATTTTTACTCGTACACACAAAAGGCGTCATTTTATCAATAACCAATTCATGTAGATTATCGGTATGGAAAGCATAATGAAAAATACGAATTATACTTGTAAATTTCTGAAACCTTATTTAAAAAGACAGATAACTGAACTTTTCTTTGTAAATTAATACTATCAAGTACTTTTCTCTGTGGTAGAAAATGAAAAGTACTTCCACAGATTGATAAAGAAAGTTTGTGATCTTAAATGAAGTTCAAAAACAAATAAAAATAAACGAATGAAAGAAGCAAAAAAAGACCTAACTCTTTTGATCAAGCCTATGGTATTATGGGAAAATAATCATTTCAAAATTGTTTGCAGTTAAATGTCAATCAGGAATATTTTCCACCATAGGCGAAACTCAAACTTAAAAAATCTCTATAAAAATCATTTATAATGTTAACTTGATTGTTCTTTCGTCATCTCGATTGTTCTTTTTTTACATCTGCATTGTAGCATACATAAAAAATCTCTTTTAACTGTTTGCTCTATGTTACAGCTAGTAACTGTTATTGTTCCGGAATGTAAATTTCCATATCATTTTCATCTAAGCCCTCCCCATCAAACATTTACCTGAGAGAAAGAATTTGTCACATTTTTGACATTTTTAAATTATTTCTCCGCATGAATAAAAAGTGTCTGGTCCATGAGAAAACTTTGAAAGGACAATAAATAATGAAAAACGGCTTTAGTGGATTTAAAAATCAACATCTGTAGACAAGTTTCTTTTTCTAAAAGCATATTTTCTATAAACAAACATATCTGAAAAAAATTCCGAAAGTAGTCGTTTTTTGTTCATTTGCAATTTAAACATACATTTTTAAGTTTTAAATCGTTATATGAGAATTATGATTGCGTCAAAGAAAAAAGTGAGCCTAAAAAGCTTTGGATTTACTTACTGTAAAAAGTTTCACTTCCAACAGTTATCAGGGTAACCATCTAAACAAGAAATCGTAAAATAATAATAACACAGGTTGAGCTTACATTTAAAAATGCTCAGGATAAAACGCTAAACGAAAAATTTTATATTTCTCTATTTAACCCAAAGTTTTTTTTATAAACTAATTTTTCTCATATCTAATTATCTTGAAAGTTTTGAAGTCATCAAAAAATGACTTTAAAACTTTAACTTTGCTTGAGTCAAAGATTTCTTTGTTGAAATTAGGCATCTTCAAAGGCATAAGTTATGCACAAGGTATTTTAAGACAATTTAAATTGTTTTCTGAACTTAAGTAAAAACAGAAATCTCTTCATTAAACATTTTTTTGTCAAAAGTTGAAACAAAAAAATTTAATCTTCTTTGGTTTGCCAGTTCTTTAACCAAAATCTATTTAGGTTAAACTTTTGGTTTAGTGGAGGTATTATTGAGGGCACTATACATAGTACCTAATAGATTTAAGTATATATAGTCAATATATAATACCATTTAATTAATGTTAAATTAAGTTTTTTTGGATTCTTTTGCCTACCAGAGGAACTGTGTGGCTGAAAAGCATTCGTAAATTTTAAATGAATTTAAGCAATAACAGAACACGTCTAGCTATGATCAGTCAGACGATCAAAAGCCGACTATAGAGGTTGGAAAGAATAAAGAAATTTGTGATGTGAAACACGACAAAACAATTGTGAATGAAGAGGATGTACGCGTAGTGTCCATATTGTAATAAACACATTTAGATCAGCTTTTACTAAGAATCTAACTTACCAAATTTTAAATTTTTTCTTACGAAATTACTTAATGCATACACCTTTTTTAATCATCGTAATAATAGAGAGTTTAGCATCCGTTTTTTATTATTTGGTAATAAAGTAGATTAGTAACTGTTTTTAATTATTCATTTTTTACAAAAAGGTCTTTTCCTTTTTGATTAAAAATAAACATGATTTTGAGACTTAAAAAACTTTTTTTTTTCAGGTTTTAAAATTAACTTCTCAAAAAATTAAAAATTACAATCTTTCCCCTCCAAACAAACAATTAAATCGAAAAATATTTTTTTGTTAAATCGTTGGCCTTGGCCATTTGCTTGTCGTCATCTTGATGACGACGTGCAAATGCAGAAATGAAGAACTCAAAACGAGGGCTTTTTTACTCATTTTAGAGTTTTTTTTTTGTTTTTTTTAATTAGCAAAGGTGCTGAGCGAAAATGCAAAACTTATTATTATCAAAAATTAATTACCATTACTTCCCAAATTAGAACTTCAGCTTTCATCAGTAACATTTTTCAAATAAAAGCAAGATTTTATTTCAGACATGCAGTTCACAAAAAGAAATAGTTATTTTCTTATTTAACACGAAATTTTGTTACTTGATTGTTGAAATGTAAATATAAAGCTTGGTTAAATGTAATGAATTAACCGTCTTCGATGCATTCACTTCTATGTCATCAAAAATTTATTTCAATTTTTATGTTACTCATAAAGAAACAATGCCATATTCATCTGAAAAATCATCTTAAATATTGAGTGTAGCTTCAACGATAGATTTTCAAAAAAACTTATACATTTTTAACGTGCAGTCAAATACACATGTTAATTATACCTAACATTGATGTAAATAGTGTTGTAAAAAATACTTTTAAAAAAGTATTTAAAATGCAAATACAAAATGCATGGCGCAAAAAGTATTTAATATACTAAGTAAAAAACTTTAAAAGTATTTAAATTACGCATTTATAATATTTTCCAACACTTTAAATTTATAATAATTTCCAACACTTTAAATTTCCAACATTTTAAATATTTTCCAACACTGGTCGTAAATCTTTCTCATTAATAACAAAGCAAATAGTGAATGGCGGAATTATGTCATTGAAGACACTGAAGCTTCTTTTGCCGCTAACGACATAACTCCTCGAATAAAGTTTCAAATCGAAAACAAGCTCATATATCTGGTACATTGGTATTATTTATATCGTTACAATTATGGCCACTAACCAGATAATTATCGCTAACCAATGTTGCCTCACCTAGATAAAGCAAAATCAGCATTAAAAAATTAGAACAGCTATTTATTTTCCACCAAAATACTTCAATGAAGCGAAACTTACGAAAACAACTTAACATTGTATTGTTATGTATTCAAAAAAATAGAAAGGACTAAAAAAAATACTGATTTTTCACGTTACTTTTTTTAAAAAAAATATGAAGAAATTGATAAAATATTATTAACAGAAAATAAAAGTTATTTGTAGCAAAAACTATATACAACTATATACTCTATAAGCATAACTTGATTTAATTCAAATCAATAGTACTCATATAAACGTAGATTGTTCTTGATAATTAAAAATGTGTGCTGGCATTAATTGGTTAAGCTAATTTTCAGCAAACTTTAAATTAACTTTCAAAGTATGCTATGCAAAGCATTACATTAAAGAAAAACGTTTAATGATCAGAAACCTCTGTAAAAACTATATAGAAAACTACTTATATAGAAACTAGCATCAAAGCTACATATTGAAACAAAAAACATAAGGAAGAAAGAGAATTGAAATTGCTAGACAAGATCAAATATTGTTAATATAGTGACAATAAGGTGTTTGATACAATCAAATCTGAAAGCTAAAACTCCTAGGATAGTACCACTTGTGAAAAAAAGATTACCATTTGCAGAGAAACATGTATATTGATCTTTAAAAAGTGGTGCTTATCCTAAAGCCTGATAAAAACCAAATAAGGTCTGCTGAAACTTGTAAATGTCAGAAGGCCACAATGAATAGCTTACAAACCCAATTAATATACAGAAAGTGAAGCACAGTGGACTTAAAGATCTATGCATGGGGTTCCTTGTACTATTGAGTTAAGCCTATATTTTAGATAAAAAGTATTGTGGATCAGTATCTCTACAAAAACATTATTCAAAATACCATGCAACTCTGAGATGACAATTTGAAATTCCTTTAAAATGAGTATTTATACAGGATTTGACCGGAAGCATATGGCAAAAAAAAAAAATTGTAAATTAATCCTCTGCAATAAAAAACCCAGCCCAGGTATTAACATAGTTTAACACAAATAAATCCTAACTTTAATAAGATGAGATATGTGTTTATTTTCTAAACTTTTCTAACCTTGTAACACACAAATTATTTGTTTTTTGAAACCTGTTAAAACACAACCTAGGTAATAAAATAAAATCTTAATTGCATTTTATACCCATCTTATGATGCCACAAGGACTGCATCAAAATATTACTTTATTAATAGTATTTAAATGTATTTCATACCCATCTTATGATGCCACAGACTGCATCAAAAAATTGCTTTGTTTAAATTTATGGAGACTTATGAATTTAATAGGTTTTTCAACAAACTCAAATTTGTTTAGATAGCAAAATTTCTCTAAATACAAAAAAGGTTGCTACTCACAAAAATTAAAAAACATTGAAAACTTTAAATGAAACAGAAACTTCAATCAATACTTCTTGTTAAACTTTTTTGATGGGAAAAATTAAAATAAATTTTAATTTTTAACCAAGTTCAGCTCCTGTATCAGTATGACTAAAATATAAATAATATGAATAAATACAGCAAAAATAACAGGTACTGTGTAATAAGTTAATGCAATTTTAATTACTTTAATGATTGAGGCTAACAATCTAAAGGCTACCTTCTAAAATGATTTAAAGCAACAATCTTTGAGTACATGTAGTACAAATAATAAGCATATGGTAGTTTTTTTCCAAGTCCCTATTTTTAGGCTATTAATTGCTTTTTGTAAAAGCAATAAGCTCATGCTTGCTTACATAATCAACACTAACAAAACCAGTCACCTAAAACATAACAAAAATTAATGACTTATGCGCAATAGATAAAACTCTTCAAATATCATTACAAAATAATTTAAACAGAAACTAATGTGAAATATCCTCAAACAGCAGGTGTGTCAAAGAATACTGGAAAGTGAAACAGTACTATACAGAAGGCCCTTGTCTATTGATACAAAAACTAATAGCAATGCTAAGTACGAAGACCTTATAGTACCCAAGGCTTTCTGCAGTCCTATGACTAATCAATTTTTAACAGCACTTTTGAATAAAGTTTGTTGTCAGTTCTTACCTCAATAGGCCAGGTGAATAAAAACGAGCAATTGCTTTTACTCAGTTATTGGTCAGCTTTACGTGAACAAAAACTTCAACAACTTTTCTTAAGTTTTTATTCACATAAAATTGAGCAATTACTGAGTAAATTGCTTACCTTTACGTGAACAAAAATATGAGGAAAACTGCTGAAGTTTTTATTCACGTAAGCCTGATCAGTTACTGAGTAAAAGCAATTGCTCATTTTTATTCACCCGGCCTAATGGCATGAAATTTGCATAAAAATAACAAAAAATATAAATAAAATTAGAAAAACTGTAACAAATAATTTGCTGTTTTTGGATCTATTGACAAATATGTATGAGAACTAACTGAAACCTTTCTTCAAAAACATTATCTATTGTTTGATTATCTTAACAGATTTTCAAACCAGAGTGCAATCTAGGAATCTGTCAATATTTATATGTTAACAGAAACGTTTATTTCACAAACGTTCATTATTCACTTGGAGAAAAACGATTGCAAGCAAATGGTTGCATAAGATGCAGAGCTCTTTTTTTCCCCTAGATTTCAAAACATTTAGAAGTCATGAAATTGTGAAAATTGCTTTAGATAATACAAAATATATACATGAAACATTAAAAGTCACTCACGTAGAAAAGATGTGTTAGTTTTTTATCTTTGATATAGCATTAATGTTGTATATATTGATTATTGTTTTGATTTGAAAACATACGCTTATAACAACAGAATGAGAATATTTTGAATGATTTTTGATAATTTATAGTTCTGTATTTTATTATATTTCATGCTCGATATCAATTATTTAGCTAAAAAAAAATTATTCTTGCTAAAAAAGTATTTCAGTAGAGATTGAGTTTTTATATAAGCAAGAAACCAACTTTCTTTTTTTTTATTCCATTTGTTAAAAATTGTTTCAAAGCATAAAATTGCCATAGTGTAAGTTAATGTTATGAGATATTTATATAATTTTTGGAATTGAAATTTTTTTCTGAATTATTATCTGAAAAATGTAAAATTCATTCTATATATTCATGCAAAATCTCTCATCACTTCTTCGGTTTATGAGGCTTTTGGTTGTGAACAAAAGAGGGGGACCTCACCAGACATCCGTCCCCATACTCCCCTTTCACTCTTTATGTTGAGAAATGCAACAAAGTTCAATTGAAATTGTTGCATGGTTAATCAAAGTAACAAAAATAAAAAAATATATTAAAAAAAAGCTACTTGTTGTAATGGTTACCCTAAGGTAGATAATTTTGTTATGGTAACAACTATATGCTGTCTAAATTATCGAGGAAAAAGTATTCATTATTTCAATAAATCAAAAAAAAGTAAACATTGCTAAATATTTTTATCAAACTAATATTAATAAAATTACTATAACGTAGTTTTGCAACTTTTTTTGTTCAATTATTTTATCTGTGAGTGATCCAATTGGGTCCAAAGCTCTCTACATTTCAAAAATAAGAGCAAACATTTTTACTTTTCTCGTTCAATTCTATTTTGGGTATAATGCATGGCATTATACCCAAAAATATTCTCTTTTGATTGCTCAATTTTTGTTCATTTAAATAGTTCTATACAGTATCTGTCATAAGTATTTGGAGAACTATATCAGAGAAGAAAAATTTACAAGACAATATTAACAGAGGTTAAAGCAAAGAAACTAATACATAGCAAAACACTCGGGACGTGTATTAGATTTATAAATATATTCAACTTTCCGATTAAGAACATTCTCATGCTTAGTCACTTTAAACAATTTGGTCATTCTGTAGTATTTCAGATGTTGTCAAACAGAGATCCAAACCATCTTGTAACCCTTTAGCTGTGACTAAAACTAACAAAAAATGAGAAGCGTATTTCATAGAAAGATTATAACTAAGCTCGAAAAGTTTAAAGCAAACTTTGTTTTCATTGACAATCTTGACTTTAATGAAACTTTGTTAAGTGGTCTATTATAAAATAGTTTTACATCTTTGTGTATTTGTCTTTGTCAATAGAAATATTTTGATCCATAAAAATCATTGTTTGAATTAAATTTAAATCCAGTTGAATAGTCATTTATTCAATTAATTTCGCAAATTATTTTCTTCTACTGATAAGCTGATAGATTTAACAATCTGTAAATCACAATTTTTTAAACACTAATTCTGACATAACACAGAGTTTCTTTACTAGTATTCAAATTAAATTTTCAGTTGAAACATGGATAAAAAATGTTTATTTCTTATAAATAAATGTCACAGATCATATTTGTGACAAATATGTCCTATTAGTATCATTAATAAATTGCTTTCCTTCTGAAGACTTTTTCTCGATGTTTTTTAGTTAGAGAACAAATTTATCTCGATTAATTAGGAAGAATTTATTGAATTCTTAATTAATCGAGATAAAATGAATATAAAGTATATTATAAATAACTCTATTGTACACAGAATAACAAGTGAAAACACTGAAGTGATATTTCTACAAATATATCTGGAGCTTAATTTTTTTAAAGTATTTTTAAACATTTATTTAGACATCTAATGGTGATAATCAAAATAGATGAGCCAACTCTCAATTACAAACATACTATTTAAGAGTTTTAAAAAGAAATCAATCAGAACTCGACTCTGTCAAAATTAAAAAAATTAATCTTACATTTCTAAAAACAACAAAAAAAATGATGAATGATTCCGAATTTACTCAGGCCATACAACTCTTGGTTGCCACTTGTTCGATTCATCTCGGAAAAACAATCCTGTTGCATTGCCTCAAAACGAAAAATTAAGAAAATATATGTACTGTTAGTTCAGATCTAAATTAACTACAAATAATCTTTAAAATTTAATTTTTTTAAACAAAGTTGTAACAGAATTCGCATTAAAACGCTTAGTACTCTAGTACTCAAAAATGTTTACATCAAATGTTTACAATGCTACTCAAAAAAGTTTACATCGCATAAGTTTATCGAATGTAGAAAAAAAGCCACATCATAATGTAAAGTAATCAAATTTAAATATTACCCATCCATTGATTTGTTCCGAGAACGAAAATCTGTTCTTTGTCATTTTCTAAACTCTTCCGAGCATTTAAATCTATATATTTAGTAATATTTTGAACAAAATCGTTGTTAGTTAATGCAAACCAGCGTTTATGTTCTTTGTGGAACTTCAGATAAGTTTTCTGGTTGCGATGTAAAGCATAAAGTTCGTTGGTTAGAAAGTGACGTCCGAGTACTGAACCAACAATCAAATCCATGGCTTAAAGTAAACCAACTGATAAAAATAATTTTAATGATCTTTCCTTTAAAAAAGTGTTGTTTAGACAAAATAAAACAAAAACTCCAGTTTGCATTATCCTTTATTTGTTTGCATATATATCTGAACGCTCTTTTTTAAATATAAAAAAAGAAACTTAAACTTGCTCACCAGACCATTGTTCGCCTTGATTAATCGACCAGTAACAAGCTGTTTTAGTGCTATTAGTAATTGACAAAAAAGTTGAAAGCATTTGATAATTTTTTTTTTTTTTTTTTAAATAAAATGAAAATAAATAGCATATACCTTACAGTATGCTGATTCATGCAAACATATACATGAGAACGTTTTGCATCCCAGTATATTCCTCGACCGTAACTCTCTATAGCAGAAAAAGAAACAACATTTATAAAGTTCATTAAGTATCTTGAATAAAAAGCTGTTAATATTTCGTCAATACAATTTTACAATTTAATTCTTGGAAAATTTTCATTGTTTATTTTTCAAAACATCATCTCTTTTAAGAAAGGGAAATAAGGTTTGTTAAAAAATATATCCATATTATGCCCTAATTCATTGATAAAGTTTTGAATGCATCATCTCCAAACCCATTAAGTTGGAGATCTCAGTGATCTCTGAAAGAACAATCAGTGAAAGTGAAGTTTACAGATAGTTCAAGCAGTTTAATTTGCACGATGAAAACAAATAATGATTGACCGCGCAAGACCTCATCAATTTTTTGGCACCAATAGCTTTTTATCTTGTTGTTTTTGCCTCATGTATGATTAGCTTTTCGTGATTTTTTTTGTTTTTATATGATTGTTATAGATTTATTTTCTGTTTATTGCTGATTTTTTTGATTTGGTGTGAAATAATTTTTAAATTTATTTATGTATAGATATTTTTAATTAAAATAGCTGCATTAGATTTTTTTGTGAAACATTTTCAAAGTAACTGAGGCCCAAAAGCTTCTTTAGCTCGGAAAAAGCTTGAAATACTCAAAAAACCTGCATTTAAAAAAACTTATGCGGCAACAAGTACAAAAGGACCAGCCTCACCTGTTTTATATGTGGCTTTCTTTCTGTTATGTAAACGTAGAAACGCGAAGATTTCAGACTGAGTTTTGATATTTTGAAGATCAGAATTTTAAAATCATGCAAGCAATTTTGTAATATTCTATGCAATAATATTGTGTGCGTCTGCAAGAAAATCAAGATATTTTGCAATATTTTCCTATCACGGTATCAATCTATTGAAGTTTGAATAGAAACGTAAAGCTTGTTTGAGTTAAAAGTTTTAGATCACCATACGTTTAGCTAAACACAACCTCAAAACTATTTCTAAAGGATTCAGTGGGTTTTTTGACTGCTAGTAATCTCACAAGAAAAAACGTTTGATACAATCAAACCTGGAAGCTTGAACCCTTTAGAGAGTACCACCCTACACTGAGTATAAAATGTGTTTAAACTGAGTATTTACAAATGACCAAACGCACAATTACCCTAAGGATAATAACCCAAAGCACATACTAAATCTGCGAAAATCCAATTTCAATCAAATAAAGTTTTAGATCACGGAATATGCTGCCTGGCCTCTAGGCCTCTGTCCTTTAAAAATCCATGGACTGATATTGAAAAAGCAACTTTTAAAATGAAACCCACTATGACACAAATTTTTCGAAGGTTGAATCAGCTCTGTATACTGTATCATTTGAAAGGTGTGCACGACTAGCAGACTTATTGCAGAATCGTTGTTCAGCAACTACTTTAAAAAAAGGAGACTGTACTGAAAAGCTCTTTTAAAGCAAACATTTATATTTTGATTGCATTATTTGTGAAATTTTAATACCATTTAGAAAAGTTAAAGACCATTATAAGTCAAAATATTAAATGTAACAAATATTATTTCGTAAAAACAAGAAAATACACTGATTTCCCAAGATTTATTATCATTTTTAAGAATTCTACGTTTTTAATGGATATGAGCAGTTCGTTTCTCGTTAATTACACGTTAAATTACCCTGACTACCAAGTCATATATTCCAGCTTTGCATAACTTTCAACCTTAAATACAGATGCCTTAAAAAATAAAAATGAAGTGCACTGGCAATAGGCGCCAAAAACTTGTAATATTTGGTGATGAAGTTGTGTAGAATTTCAAGAAATGACAATGGTACTAGAAATGGAGATTTGAAAGGTCATAGACTTATACTTTGTAATGCGATAGAAGAAAAATTATTTAAACAATATGAAAACAAGATTTTTTGTTTTATCTTATAAAAATCTATGGCATCCAGTGTTTGATATTGTGGAATTAAACTCAGACATGGCCTTATATAAGACTCTAGATTGATTTTCAAAATCTTATCAAAGAACCTCATTGAAAACATTAAAAATACATCTTATACTTGTCCAAATTGTACTCAATATGTCTAAACACATGATATTGGAGTTTACTGCAAAGTTGATTTTAAAAAGTGCCATGATGGTAAATATCAAACTTGATTAAAAACTGGAATTCAACCCATCCACTAAAATATTTATATATAAACTCAAATACTTAATGCCTTTAAGGAATGTATGCTTACGTCATCTTTAACAGCTGACAAAGTGAAAATGGTGAGAAAAATGACTCATTCACCGGACCTTTTCAATTTAATATTAAAATAAAGTATTGAAAAGTTATTTTGTGTCCTTGCAACAACTCCAAAAACTAAAGAGCATGAAAAAGTGAAACAATCGATCATCTGTTATGTTTTCGTATCTGTGCATTAATAAACATTTATTTATTAACGTACATTTACAAATATTTGATAAAAAAGGAAAAAATCAAAAGCAATAATTTTATTGCAAAAAAAATTTTATTATAACAATTAAGATAGCAAAATCATTAATTTAAACCTGGAAGAGCAAGCAGATCTTTTGGAATTTGTTGTGTTTTAACATCCTTATTCTTAACCTCTTTCCTGTAAGTTTTAAATATGATCGAAGACTTTCCATCTGCGTTTTGATACTGAATTTTTACAGGAACATCCAAAGTAAATATATCTACATTTTGCAATTCATTAAGATTTATGGAAATACTATGATTGATAGATGTGTTAAAGGTGAAGACTCGATCATTCTACATCAAATACAAAAAAGGAAAATAATAATAAATAAATTTAGATTGAAAATAACAAAAGTTTATTCAAAAACTATTATATGTTGTAAAATCTAATAATTGCAAACTGAAAATTATCTTGAATAACTTGCTCTATATATTCGATATTTCTATGTATTGAAGTTTCAAAATTTCCAAAACATGTATCGAAGAAATTAACATTCAATTACAATTAGTTTAGTTTTTTTGAGCATGGTGTTTGACAAAACAACAAAAATTGAAAAATCTAGTGGATTGTATGCAGAGTTTTACTAGCAAGAGTATTTCCAATTTTAAATTAATTGCTTTCAAATACTAATAAAAAAAATAATGAAAAAAAAGATGCAGGTTTCATTAAAGTTGAGTCCTTTTTAATTGGCAAAAGATTGATAGACATGTTATTCTTGTAATGAACTGAATACTTTGGAAAGTCTGTTTTCTGTAAGTCATCTGTTTTCTATAACAAATGATTCGTTTTAACAAATTATCTGTTGGTGCATAATAGTTACTGACCAAAACAGTTAGAAGGATCTTAAAGCCTTACTCGGTGTTTTTTATTTAGCTTACACGCTTAAGAGTTTGTTCTGTTCTATTTTTGTCCATTCAATCCTAAACCTTGCGCCAAATCTTCAGTTTTTTTGATAAAAAAAAATCATCTTCACCTTCCTAACAGCCAGAGTAGTTCTGCTGGCAGTGACGATACTATCTGTGGAAGAGAAAGCTCTCTCGTCAAACAACTGCGAAACGAAATATCTTGCTTGAGTTAATTTCTATGAAGATCATGGTGATTAACTTTACACTTTTTTATTACGTTAGAACTATTTGAAAATTTTATTTCTTCTTGAGGCGGAAATGTTTTTTTTCTTGCGCTAATATTCTTGTTTTACTTTCATCAAACGTTTTGTAATCAATCAAGTTTAGCCATTTGTAGCATGGGTCTACAAAATTTTCATAGCAAACAATTAGCAGCTTGGCACCATTAAACGAATACCTTTCTTGGAGTTCTTCTATCACCATAATAAGAAATATTCTTGATGGTTTGTACCTGTAATGTTCTAAGGGCAAGTTGCTCTGGGAACAAGAAACTGAGCTCTATTGGCTTTTTGTCAGCTGATAATGTTACTGAAATATTCTTAACTTTTTCAAGAAAGGGAGCCCAGTATTCTCATGTATTTAGGTATGTATGTTTGTATGTATGTGTATATGTATGTATGTATGTATGTATGTATGTATGTATGTATGTATGTATGTATGTATGTATGTATGTATGTATGTATGTATGTATGTATGTATGTATGTATGTATGTATGTATGTATGTATGTATGTATGTATGTATGTATGTATGTATGTATGTATGTATGTATGTATGTATGTATGTATGTATGTATGTATGTATGTATGTATGTATGTATGTATGTATGTATGTATGTATGTATGTATGTATGTATGTATGTATGTATGTATGTATGTATGTATGTATGTATGTATGTATGTATGTATGTATGTATGTATGTATGTATGTATGTATGTATGTATGTATGTATGTATGTATGTATGTATGTATGTATGTATGTATGTATGTATGTATGTATGTATGTATGTCACTTTCTGAAACAGGTTCGAAAATATTATTAACCTTGTTATCAACGCAGTTCAGTGAACTTTTTTGCATAAGTTTAAACTTGCAATAAAAGAGTTCAGACATAATAAACTTATGACTTGTGTCAGTGAATCGTATGAAAGCAATAAGAATGTTCACTAAATTAAAATCTGAATTGACGTTGTGAAGTGTAAAGCTCATGTACAAACAAATTTTTTCGGCTGAAACTCCGATTTCGGAATTATTTCGGAATTATTTCGGAAAAGTCTTTGTTTAATTCTTTTGGCAATCCCTCGTTTACCAATTTGCACAACTTTGGATGTTTTTTTCATGCAAATGTTGATGCAGACTTGACAGTGAATTTGTCTTTCTGTTTGACTAGAAAATTCTGAATTCTTTTATCACTTAAAACCTCGAGAGGTTTTACGTAGCTAGCGAATAAACTTTGTCAAGTCTAACTCATACTTTAATTGATTTGGATTGGTTGAGCAATATCTCTGATTTTCTATGAGGATATTATTAACTGCTATTAATTTTGCTCATTTTCTTTATCAAGTTGTCGTTTTTTAATTACTACGCTGGTTTTTGGCAAATATTCCATTCCGCATGCGTCATGTTGGGATGGCTAGTAATTGTGAATGTGCCTCCCCAGTTTCTCTTGTAAAATTTGAAAAAAACATTTGCAGTTGGCTTCAAACTCATTTATCTTTTCATAGAATTTTCTTTTCTGAAACTCTGAAAGTTTCAATGAATAGTTAGAAGATAACTCAATTTTGCTCTTTTTTAATGGTTCTAATGTCGGAACTAAGACTAATTATATACTTTTTTTGTCGAGAAACGCATCAGATGTTGCTCTAGTTTTGAAACAACACATCAAAGGTGTGCTGAAAGTGTATTTTATGAAATAAGTTATGCATAAAACTATTACACAAACTTTTCAAACTTTCTTACCCGTCTTGCCTCTTCATTACAAGTATGGCAAAGTAAATACGTCAGAAAAATAAAACTAAAAAAAAAAAACTTAAATCTTAAGTTTTGCTGCTTTATTCAGTATAACCCTTCACCGTTGCTAAAAATATCTACCTTCCTGATCAACTAATCTGTCTTGTCTAACAATTACTTTTCAAACAAGCAACATTACAGATACAAGATATTCCAAAATAAGTAGAAACCCAAATCGATTTGTAGTTAAAATGCTAATAATTGATTACTTCATTTTACCATGCCGTTACTATCATAATGTTGAAGCATTTTAATATCTAAAGTTTATTTAGCTATTGAGAAAAAAAATAAAATAAAATTGAAACCTAATAGTTTCTTCAAAATTTTTGTTTTCACATATTATGATTATGATCTTTTACATATTTATGATTATATTGCTTACAGAGGACAAAAAGCAACTTTTTCACGCTCTGATTAAATTAAAAGTTACAAAAATGTTACAGAATTGTGATTTGAGACTTCACAAACTTTTCAAAGATTTTTTCTTAGAGGTTCATTGTTCTTTAATCTGATACAAATTTTTTGCTTGTAAATTTTAGACTTTACATATAAACAAACTATTTCGAATGTCTAAAAAAAGGGTTATGTTGAGATGCTATCAAACTTCTAAATCTTATGTTTACATAGTACTTATTTTAAAGATAAAACAACTGTGTAGTGTCACCCCATACCATCAAATGATATTACAAAGCTTTAAAACGGTGGTGCTCTTGTTTAAAATAAAGGTTTTTCCATTTTGTTGTTATACCCGCTTGAGTGGAAACCATGATGACAAAGTTAAGACTATGTTAAATAACCTTTGTAAAACTTACCGTGTATTTCTGTCTGTTTAATTTGTTTCTTATAAATCCCAAAGGAGAACTTTCTGATGATAGCAAAGTAAAAGGTGGAAGAAAATATTCAAAGGTGACATTGTGAGCATTTTGACTTGACAGATTGGTGTAAAAGACTTGCAATGTCAAAACCAACAAACTTCTAAAAACAATTGGAAAAGTACATTTTAAGCATTGGAAATGAAACTTGCAAAAAATAATTAAATTGCATCAGAAATATCTTGTTATAAATGTAGGATTTAAAAGATATACAAAAGTATGCCAAGGTTTTTGCTGGAAGCAAAATAAAACTTTGAGAATATTTATAAAACAGAATATTGCAGAACTAGTTAGCCCAATTAAAGACAAAAAATTTTGATTTAAATATTCCTAAAAAAAAAAACCTGAGAGTTTTTGTCCTTTTAATTCATTAAGCTCTCAAAGTAAAATCTGATTTGGAGTAACTGGTCTTTAAAAAGTTTCATGTCATCTTTTATACGATAAAAGAAGATGACATTGAAAATACAATTTGCTTTAAGAACTATATGATAATTATATGATTATTGGATTGTATTTCGACAGCAACTGTTTTCTCGCAACAAACACAACGATCAAATGGCAATAAAACTTCTATATAAACAAATTTACAAGTTCTTTTATACTAGATGGCTTTCCAATAAATATCCCTAAAAAACCTTTATAAAAAACTTTTATACAGGTAACAGCTTCTAAAATTATTAACTTTGTAACGTTATAAAATGTTATAGTTCTTTCAGCAATTGAAATACGCTCATACTTGACCCTTTCGGATCATACAAATTGCAATCGAAGTGTTTTAAAGCCATGTGTTGTTACCAAGCACTCGTTCGCAAACGTATATCAGTTTCTTAGGTCTTTATTCATTTCTGAACGTTTTTTTATTTGTTTCAAACACATCAAACACATTTAACTTGCTCTTGATGGTTTTCTGCGTTCTCTTGACAAGTGTTAGAACTCGTTTCTACTTTAACGTCGGGGATAACGCATGACTGAGTATCATATGGAGGTCTAATATTCATATGCCGCTGAATGTTGTTCTTATCTACTATTTGGTTTGATGCACCGCGAGTTATTGTTGCAGGCTGCCACTTGGCATGGCACATAGCATTTGGTGATTTCAATCAGACTTTGTCGCCAAATCTAAATCTTTCGTTCATGTTATTTTTTTTCCGTGAGGGTTCTCTCTTCTTAATGCTCTACCACCTTTTGGATAGCTGAATAATCCAACATATTGGATAGCTCCATTTGCCCATCGGGCTTACAACATTTTTGTGGGCTGAAACATTACACCATTATACCGCTTCCGATTTTGATATTTTAAATCGTTCTGTTATTCTCTTAATCGTGCAATGGTACGGTAGTACGGTAGTTTCACAATTTCATTTCCTTTAGGATAATGAGCGACTCGAAATCTAATTTGCACCTGCCCCCTCCCCCAGCCTTCCCCCTTTAAGTCAAGGAACCTCCTTATCTTTGTTTTTGAGCGTCAGCTCATTGTCTGTCAACATCTCAGACAGTTATCTTCGCTCAAAAATAAGACGGAGTATTCAAACTACGGCAACACATCAGTATGAGCATTTTACTGTCACAATAATCCGTATTTTGAAGGTCCGCAATCAATTAAACTTTTCAGTACCAAAATGCATGACATGTATGACCATGGTTAATCTCTCCGTGCTTTTTTTAACATCCATATCTCATTTCTTCCCCTTGTGCTAAACTTATGGGCTAACATGGATTCCATTATTTGATCGCGTTTCGATCAAAGGTTGGGATCCATATCAGTCCCATAAATTTAGTATTCCAATTTGAGTACCAATTACTAAAAAACTTGCATTAACCACACTTTTTCTTCATCATCAGGCACAGCCTAATCATCACCAGCAAGCTCGCAACTTTCCACCTCAACATAGACTTTTTGAAGTACACACTTTACATTCTTATTAAGAACCTTCGTCAAACCGACCTTCGTCAATCTAACGAATCTTCCCTATAAGAAACTAGAAATCATTTTTAGCCTATCATAGACCTGTAAATGACCTTTCGATTGTTAAAAAAATTGAATACACCAATCTTCTGGTTGACTTTTAAGAAATTAAATTAACTCCATTCCCTCTGGACCACTTTGATAAATAATGACAATCAAAACTGATTCTTGTTGATTGGCGCAATATTTAATCTGAAAGCAATTTGTTTCAGATTATACCTTTCGTTTTGAAATACACAGTTTGGAATGGCTAAATAGATTTATCATTTTTTAATTGGAGATAAGCCTTGCGCAATTTGACAAGCACACAATTCTGTATTTCAATTATATATCTCAGAGCTTGTCAGACTTTGTTATTATTGTTTCTTTTAAATAACAGTCATTAAGGAAATTTGATCCCTGGGCGAACCTATTTTGTTTTTATCATATTCTGATAACCATTTTTGATCGATCCAATCCTATAGTTTGCTTTCTATTCTGCTTAAGCGCAAATTGGTATCCTGTACAGTGCAAGTTTATTAAACGACCGAATGGGAGATTCGCCATCTCTCCATTTCCATTTGATTTTTCATTCAACACTATCAAAAACTGCTTCATGGTCTTTTTTTTTATTTTAGTTTTGTTTGACGATACTTGTTCAATACCGTTGTCCCACAATAACTCGACCCAAACTTCATTTTTTGCAATGGAGATATGAAATCTCCTCCTACTAAATTAATGGAAATCATTCTAAGCATTATATCAACTCCGAACGGTTGAAATTACATTACAATAACTCATCACGTACTGTAATGCCACCAACTTCAAGATTAACTCACCGTGTCAGACTTATGTCACGACCGCTAATCCATTACAATGATGAACCTTTCCTTCAAACGTTAGCACATTTGGAAAATTTGCATTGATTTTTAGTGAGGAAATTTTGATTTAAGATTGTCTTTAAACATCCCGTGTCTATTATACTGTCGCTAATATACTATCAACTTTTTAATGAATATTAGAAAATGTGTTTATTCCACCGTTGTTCAGGAGTAAGGTAGCAAAGATTCCTCGCTCTTGCGCTCGTTTCTATGCAACTTTGAAAAATTTCGTTGTATTGTGCACTTTATTACCACATTTAAAATATCAAAAGATCTTCTTCAGAGACAAGGTCCTTGCAAGTGAAAACTTCTTTTCAATATGGTTCAAAACTTTGCAGTTGTAACACATTAGAGTAGTTTTTGTAGCATGTTTTTAGCGCTTAAAACATCGCTGTCTATCACATCTACACGGTTCAACGCATCTCTTACTTTGGGTAACATAATATCAATCCATCAAGGCTCAAAATTATGATGATAAAACTATTGAAAAAAGGCTCAAGATGATAATAAAGCACACAGACTCTTCTGATAAATTAGAAAGATTAGCCTATCGTTTTATGTTAACCAAAAACAGCTGAACTTTCTCTCCGTCACCAAATTTTTTCTTTGTAAATAGCTCGCATGCAGTGTGGGCATCTATAAAAAATGCTGCTAATAACACAAGCTCAACTTTATTATAACTTTTTTATCTTTCGCTGTTAAAGCATCGTATACTAATTAAGCAATTTTTCTGAGAAGAATCAGAAAATAAATTTTAAACTTTAGATTCTAAATTTCACCTATTACTTTTGTTCGTTGTATTCAGCCAACGGCAACCGAGGTCCCATTAAACTTTGTTGGCTTCGCTGCCAACAAAATCTCCGTTTGGTTAAAGCTCTAACTTCATTTACTTTTTAAAAATTTACCAGAACTGTTAATTCTGGTGCAATTAGCTCTAGCGCTTATAACAATCTTCTGGCCCGCAGATAAACTTGTAAATCTCAATTTTATATTGTAAACTTTAGTGGATGCAAAATATCGAGCCAATCTCTTTTTCTATAAGAAACTACGAGCCATTGTCTTTTTTTACGAGAAATTACGAGAAACTAAGAACATGTTAAACATTTTTGTACCGCCAGATATATTTTTAAAGTAATTATATTCATAGATCTCGCAGCAATTGACTAAATTGTTGCAGTCGTTGTCCGATTGTTTGAAAATAGTTAAAATTAGAAGTTACTTTAACACATTTTAGATTAAGACAAATTTTGTTAAAACAATTTTGTTCGAATATTTTTTATTTTGACTAAATTCTGGGTTCTAAGAGTTGAACTCGTTTAACTAATGTTGGCCGGAGAAAAAGTAATGTATTTGCAATATTTTCCTCAAAAATGACAAGATTTTATTCAGAAATCATTCACAATCAATGGAAAAAAAATGTTTCAAAATAAATAATGCTCCAAAATGTTTCATCTTCATCTAATTATTTAGAGACAACATCGTTTAGCATATTCAAATATTCATTTTATGGCAAGGAATATGATTATATTGGGAAGATTAAATTACATTTACCTACTAAAATGACATCCGTATTGAATTTAATAGAGGAAGAAGCATGTAAAAAATGTTTATAATAAATTTAGCTTAATTTTTGTCATTAACTTTAAGAAAAATCTTTTCTTAAAACTGTTTTATTTGAAAAACAACGATTACAAGAACAAAGTTTTTAATCTTATTTTTCTCTTATGTCTTCCTCAAATATTCCACAAATATGTTAGAGTTTAAGATCAACTTTTTTTCTTCAATAAACCATTTTTGAAAAAATATTCTTCCAAATTTTATACATGTATTGTATTGAAGCTCTTTATCAATAAAACAACAGGAACTGTAATTAAGTTTTACACTTATTTTAAGAAATTATTTCATAACAAGTTTATAAATTATACCAGAAATAAAATCTGATTATAGTTGCAGCTTGAAAAACAACAAATGTTCTTCCAAGAAGTAAATATGAATCTTTTTTTACTAGCTTAGTCACAAATAACTGTTCTGTGTAAGCTTAAAAAAAGTGATCAAATAAACAAAAAAATGAAAACACAAATATTGCTTTGAATCTTTTATCTTTTTGATGAAAATAGACAAAAAATAATATGTAAACAAGCAAAAAAACGTAAACTTACTTAAAAGCATATCACTTACCTGTTCATTGAACCTTCGTAACTTATGGCCAATTGAGTTTTGCAATATGGCAGATTATCAGTGACTTCTATTTAAAATATTTAAAGAATTAACCCTCTTTTAAATGAACTTGTTTTAATATTCAAAATTTATTCATGTGCGCATGTGCATTAGGGGGAGTGGTTCTGAGAAATTTTAAATACTCAACTATATACCCAGCTAAAGTTGGAGCAAACGTTAAAACTTAACCAAACTTTTTTGAGTGAGTTCATAGGCAACTAAAATATAAATACTGTTAAAAACTTTTGTTATCAATAATTTTATTTTTAAAAAGTATGTCATCAGGTTTTTTTACCTTTTTTTTTAGGTAAAACAATATTTACAAGAAAAAGAGAAGAAAATCTTTAAGCG
This sequence comes from Hydra viridissima, assembly GCF_058129835.1. Taxonomy (NCBI): domain Eukaryota; kingdom Metazoa; phylum Cnidaria; class Hydrozoa; order Anthoathecata; family Hydridae; genus Hydra; species Hydra viridissima. The sequence goes on from NW_028324310.1 coordinate 11,535,293, forward strand.
AATATTAAAAAGTTTTCTAAAAGTTGGATAATTTTTTAGGTTTTCAAATATCATAATCTAAATGATAAGTGTGACCCAACAGGTACTGCAAAGAAAATAAAAAATAATAAATTTAGCATTTTAAGGTATCTTTAAATTTACCATCAGCATAAGAAGTTAAAGTTTAGCATTTTGAAATGAAAAATAATTTCCCTTTTATTATCTTAGTTCACCATTTATGCAATTCCAGTTTGCTGAAAAAAGTTAGATTTTCTGACATATTTGAATTTGTAATCAAACTTTTTCTCCCACTTGGAACTCTAAATGTTAACCTTGTTTTGGCCTCAGTTAATAATTGGTTCTGCTTCCTCCATTGCATCATTTCAGCAGCTATTTCAGAGTGATTATTGAAAGTATGAAACTGGGAGGGGAAGGCTTTATTTTAGGGAAAAAACATTTAAAGCTGTGACATTGTGTTTCCTGCAAGAAAACAAAGAAAAGAAAACAAAAAATCTGTAAGCCTGCTTCATTCTTTACAAAGACATTTTTATCCAAGAGATTTAAAGGAGCAATTGTTTTTCATATTCATATTTAAAGTCTTTAAACTTATTTGAACTGCTTGAATAACAGATTATCAGATCCTAATCTTTTCTCTTTGGTCTTAAATTCACAGAAGTGAATTATTTTAAGTTTAGTCATTTAATGCGTACAGACTAGTGGAAAATGTTTTTTATCTACCACTCTATAACTCCGTTGGGAAAGTGAAAGAAAGTTTAATAATATAAATAGTTTTTACCAGTGAAAACCAAATTATTGTAAATATGTGTTGGTGGTTTTTTATGTTGGAGGATCTTTTGTAAAAGTATACGATATAAATAGAAAACTTTTGTGAAGAGAGGTTTTTGTTGGGAGAAAAGATTATTGTGATTTAATGATTTGTTGCTTAAAAACACTCTTTCAATCCTAAGAAGTGACTTTTTTTTAAAAACAGTGTCGCTTGGAGTTGCATCAAAACATAGTTATACATTTTGAATTTTCATATAATATCAATATGAATCCACCTTCTTACAGAACTATTTGTCTTCTGATCTCAAACTGAAGTACTTTGGCCCTTCCTGGCTATCCAAAAACCATAGTCCCTCAAGCTTGTGTTTATCTAAGTGTTTTTTGTCCCTAAAACTTTTGGTTATTTAAATCTGTACAACCAATCTAAAATAACCTCTTCAAAAATGTAGTAAAATCTTCTTGGTTTGCCTAGCATTTAGCTGCATTTGTTTTTACTCAAGTCGAAATGCTAGCTCTCCATTTTCATTAGATTCTTGAGAATATAATTACCTTAAATTACTTCAAACCCTTTTTTTACCAAAAGTGTTTTGATCTTACCTAAAATGCATTTTCAGATTTATTTACATTTCTTTTTAACCTTGCTTGGAGAGCATTAAAGGATTGCAGACTTTTTAGAATTGTTTGGTAGTATTTTAAGAATATCAATTCTACTAGGGAGTGAAAAGTCATAAGAAGTTACCAAAATTCAAAACTTTATCTTTAACATTTTTATAGAAATTTAAAGTTCAAAATTTAAAGATGTTTGCGTATTTTAAAAGAGATATTTACTTGAGATTGATGTTTCACCTTTTTTCATAAATATGAAAAGTTTTTTTATTCTTGACATAAGAAGTTTAACTGGTCTTTACCTTTCTTAATTTCTTTTTCATTTAATATTCACCCAATGTCAGTTTGAGTAATTTGATTACAATTAACTAATTTATATTATCTATTGACAGAATTTTTTTTCTTTTTATTTACTGAATAATTTTTCATTTCATAAAAAGTAAAAACACTTTTAATACCATAGTTAAATAGAAGTATAAGATTTTTTTTTAAAAAAAGACACTTTCATTTACCATCAAACCTCCTGACTTCGCTCTACTATTCTAATTTTGAAGGGCATACTCTTGAAAGAGACATAAAAGTCATGATCAATTTAAAAAAAAGTTAAATGATTTTAAAGATAATTACTCAAATTTCAGCTGGGTTATGAACTTGAGTTTTAAATATTTCACAAAGGACCACCCTTTATGTGGATACTCCAAAAAATTAATATAGAAGTTTAAAACTTTACAAACTAACATACCAATACACTCTTGACCATCAGCACTTACTGTCCAGCATTCATTACAGCATATATAGCTTCCTCCTGTATTAAAGCAACTACTTTTATTTGACAAACACTGATCAGACCCATCTGCGCATTCATCAATATCTGATCAAAAATGTAAATTCAATAACTTAAAAGAATAAAGTTTTATGAAGACTTACAATCAGAGCTTTTTCAGATAAAGTTTTATCAGCTCAGATATAACAAAAATAAATGAAGTGTTAAAATAGTGGCTTTCAGAATAGGTAGAAGAATTTAAATTAAAATGGTACCCCAATGTTAATCAATAATCAATCAATATTCTATTAGCACAAAACAAAAGACTTTATTTTTTCATTTAAACTTTTTATCAAGATAATTCCAAACACATTTGATGCAACTAAAAACTGGATTTTTTGAAACTGAATTACAAACATCTTTTGATTGAAATAATCTTTAGGCTAATTTTGTAGCATGCTAACAGTTACTATCTCATTAATAGAAATTTGGTCTTCTATGTGGAATAATGACATAGTGATAGATTTCCTTGAATGCATCTTAATCGAGAATGCAGATTATACAGTAAATCAAACCAATAATATCATGTTTGGTGCAGTATAGACCATAACTCATCCTTAACTTTGGTTAACTGCAGGAAGTATAAAAATTCAGCAGTTACATAAAGCTAATTTCTTCTTAATGGATTTGATCTCTGACTACTTGAAAATCAAGATTAGGTCATTCTAACAAGCCTAAACAGCATAAGCTTTGACTTATCACTCCAGCAATTTATATTCCAGCCTTATTCCATCCAGTGAAGATGGCGTCTTGGAGACTTGATTTCAAATTTATTTATCATTATAAAGAGCCAATAGTTTTTTATCAATATCATTCCAAAGCACAATTCCGGCACCTCACTGAATTTGCATTTTTATCGTTATTCTGCAATATTTATCATTATTCTGCAATATTTAAGTAGTTGATTTTCTTTCGTCTTCTTAAGATTATCGTGTCTTTTATTGTACTGGAAAGGAACATTATAAATAGATATAGCAGAAGATATCAAGCATAAAAAAGTACATGAGAAGTAGAATTAAAGTAGATTGATTGATGCGCAAAAAAAAGCTTGAGGTATCTACACCCAACCCTCCAACTCTCCAAACCTGTGAACCTGCAACACCAGATCCTACAGCCTAACATGAGAGTAAAGAGAATAAGAAGTATGAGAAAACAATCTTTTTAAGACCTGCCACGCAATACAGACCAAAAAAAATTAGTAAATAAACGAATTGTATCAACACAGCATAGTTATCCAAAGTTCGGACTAATTTTTAAAATCTTTAAAAAGAATACTTGCTGCAGATTTAATTATTGTGTGTAAAAGTAGAACTCTTGTGAAATTTTATGACATTTTATCATAGTTCGTAGAAAAAAATTTAAAAGTAACTCAGTTGAAATTTGTTTTATATTAACAAAAGGTGTTGAACTTTGCCTATATATTTTCTCTAAGATACTTAACCTAAAAAAAAAATTTGTAAGACTTAACAGGAAAAAAACGTAGTATGTAAGGAATATCTCTTGCCTGTGCACATACTGCCTTCTAACTTATAGCCGTTTTGACAGGTACAAATAGCAATAGTTCCATTTTCATAAACACATACTTCATTTTTAGACGTTTCACAATTGTTGTTAGGGCATGAAACTTCTAAATAAGAAAGCACACTAAATAAATTTACTTACAAGATTACATATGGCATTTACTCGTTAGAAATCAAGTAACCAAAAAGGTTGACATTAAAAATTGAATCACTCACCAAGCCTGATAGGACTTAATAACTCAGATGAAATTGATTGCACTTGTGTTTTGTTTGGAAGTATTACTCCGATACAAATATGATCACTACCTACTAATTCCGCCAAAAGGCCTACAATATAGTAACTGTGGTTTGCCTTCATTGAAACTTTTGCTGATGTTTGCGCAGGATAACTGGTAAAAGAAACTAACGGATTAACTCAAAAAGAATTTTTATTTAAAAAAGTAATCATTTTCATCAAAATGCTGAAACTAGTTTTTGGACAATAGCGATTGCAATCTTAACAAAAACCAACTCACCATCAATAAAAAATCAACAAGTTTACTCAAACAATCACGTACTTTTTTGTTCACTGTTATTCTTTTGTTCATTAAAACTTTATATCAGTATTAAAGTATATGCATGTAGAAGAGTAGCAATAAGTGAAATTGTAAGAGATTGCTTGAATGAATAAATTTCGAAATGAAACTTGTGTATTTTATACTTAAACTTCAGGCTTTACAAAGAAGAGATAAACTGTATTTTCTAGTTAACTATATTTATTGGAATATGCTTATAGTGACTTAATTTTGCAATTATTGTAAAAATATGGACATAATATTTAAACCTTTTGAAAGATACAAGCAAACATCAATTTAATTGGATCATAATCTTAAAGGTGCATTTATTTGTTTTGATTTTTATTGAAATAAAACGCTGAAAAAAATTCCTTTTCCTTAAAATTGCTTCTTTTTTTTTATTATTTCAATCAAAAGCCAGATTACCATCGAATCAGGATTGAGTAAAAATAGTACAATAAAAGGTTAGGTATTAGGGTTAGGCTAGGTTTTCATTACTTTACGAAATTAGGCTAGGTATTCATTGTTTTACGAAAACTAAAGAAGGGATTTCGCTTTATACAGTTAATTTAAACATATTTCCTTTAGAATGTTCAAAAATACTTCCTTTGAACTTTTGAATATTTTTGTAACAAAATATGCAACTAATAATTTAAATCAAAATTTTAAGTAATCAAACAAATCAAAATTTAAATTAACTTTTAACTACCTAATGACGCAAATAGTTTGAAGTTTAAGATTCACCAATAATTGACTCAAGGTATTTTAGACCATGTTGCCAAAGCTTAATGATGTTTAAATTTACTAATTTGAACATCATAATTACTTTATGTAAAGTTTTATGATGTTCAAATCATAAAACTTTACATAAAGTTTTATGATGTTCAAGTTAGTAAAACTTTGGGAAGTTATGAATTCAGAACATGAATTTTGATAATACTATTTAGTTGAATTCAAAATGATATACTTTAAATGTTTAAGATATTTAGGCCATGTTTATTGAACCAATTTATTATGCTACTTTTTAAAAATAGTATAAATTAAAAACTAATTTATTTACATATTCCATTGATAGGCCATAGTACCTATATTTTGTACTATAATGAGGTTTAAGTTAGATGGGTCATTATCTCTACTTAGATATAGTTCACAGAAATCATCGCAAGCGCTGTTGAAGGTATAATTTCCAGTTAATGGTGCATGAAACCACCCGCGAATTCTTTCACCATAATATTCTGCATAGCTTATAGTTTCATTAAATGTTCGAATGATTGCTGGTGGGGAAGTTGGATTATTTGGAAAGATCTTACTGCTTCTTAAAGCACTTAGAGGTCTTAAAGTTGCAGTATCATAAACTTCATGAAGTAACCCATTATTGTCTAAAACAAAAGTTGCGAAGAATAATGACTATTTAACTTTATATCTTTTTATCTTTTAAACAAAATTGAAAACAGTTAACCTCCAAAAATGAGTTTTTAAAAAGACTCATTTTTGAAGATTGACTGTTTTTTCAAAAGTATTTTAGAAAATAGCACCATGTTAGCAGCAATAATAATCCTAATAAGTTAAACTTACTCCGACAAGTGAAATTGTGAAGGCAAGTGCAGATTGCATAATTACCATTTTCAAAAATGCATTTCTCGTTTTTATTTTCATCACAGTTCACGGAAAGGCATGCAGCTAAAGCAAAAAATAAAAAGTAAAGTATTCATTTAATTATTTCACTTTTGTGCAACGGTTTTGTAACATAACAACCGGCAACACATTTGATAATCTTGATTTCATAGTACTGAATTAAGATAAAATTCTTTTATTTTTCATTACAGAATGAGAAAACTTTTGAACTTTAAATTTGATTACATTGCTTTGTTAAAACCACATTAAAACTCTGTATATTCGTTTTTTTTCAAAATGGATGGAAATAAGAATCACTGTCAGAAGACGATTTTCTCTCATATTCCATTCTGAGTTTTAAAGCTGCTTTTGTTGGTATTAATATTTTAGAACAGGTTTGAATGAGCAGTGGTAGTAAAGATCTTTCTGTAGGAAGTTGGATTGTTGGTGCACAGAGAACTTTTTTCAATAACTGTTGTAACTATAAGTAATGTAAATGGTTCTAGATTCAAAATCACAACCAAATTGTGAGAACACAAAATAAAATGTGATTCTTCAAAATTGGATTTATAAAATCATTTTTGGTTAGTGTTTGGGAAAAAGCGGACCATGCTAATGTTTAAGGTGCTTCACCAAGTTTTTGTAGAGACCGCCGATTCGTTACTGTTTATCGGTTTGTGAATTGTGCACCGAGTTATCTATGCTGAACGGTTCAAATTACTTACGGATTGATTTGATCCGAAAATAATGTATCGAAAAAAAATTCGTTAAAATTTTTTCGGATTATTTTTTCGGATTGCAATCCGATTCGATACTTTCGGATCGGATTGCAATTCGAAAAATACTTTTCGAATTAGAATCCGAACCGATATTATTTTTACGGGTTTATACGGATTCAGAATAAAAAATGCTTTTGAAATAAGATTCATTTTTATTTATTTATAATATTCAAATATACAATGAAACAAAATGATTTCCTTGTTAAGAAATAAAAAAAGTCAAAATCACACAGAAAGTTAATCATTTTCCAAATTCATTTTCTGGCCACACAATGTCTTGAATTTTACTGAGTTGTTAGTGTTTTCTTTCATATATACCAACATCTCAACCTTTGAGATTGAAAGATTGGTTCTTCTAGAGCTTTATATATTCCCTGTGTGTTGAGATAACTCTTTCAGATGTTGATGATGCAGCAGGTATAGAGAGGTTTTTTCTGGCCAGTCTTGACATTATTGGATAAGTATGCTGGTTTTGTTTCCAGAATTCCGGTACATTTTTATTTGCTGGAACTGGTTTTGAATTCAAATACCCCTCAATTTCAGCAGAAATAGCTTTCTTGGTGCTTGTTTCACCTCCAGGATTAATGTAACCTGCAGCAAACACTTTCTTCCTCAGCTGTTCAGTGAAATCAAAGTTGTCATCATCTTCATCATCCAACATTGAAGGGGAAGGAGTGCTTTGGCTAGCCAAAATTTGATATTTTGACAGTTCTTCCATAGCTTTCTTTCCTGCAGTTTTGACTACTTCAAATTTTCCCCCCTCATCCACAAAGCACATGCTCTTCCTGTTTGGATTTAAAAAATGAGGAATATAGAATTCAATATTCATCAGCTCCCCTTCGAATCTTTTGTTTAGATCTTCATTGAATTAGTGAGCAAGCTCTAATGACACCTTGGTTTTTGGCTTGACACAGGCCTTACATTTTGCCTTGTTTTCCTCCACCTTGTTGAAGAATTCTCAAATATTAGATAGCTTAGGCAACTGAAAAGGAGAAAAAAATGAAATAACATAAAAATGGAATAAATCAGATTATTTGAGTTTTTCCTTTATATTTTTCTTAATAAAAAATGATATTTTTGAGGCATGCATAAAGCTTTCAATAAAAGAACTAATTATTTAAAGGTTATTTGCCTTAATTGTTGAAATGAACGTAACAACTTTTCAAACTAGTTTTTATCCCTATTTTTATTTCTATTGATATTTAAGTAGAAGAAACATAACCATATAAATTTTATAGGACCAATCCACTGATTGAAGGAATCTGCAAAGGAATTTAATCCACAAAAAAAAAAAAAAAAAACCGCAAAAATTTAGCTTGAAATATTCTTAACTTTAAATCAAAATAAGATGATAATGGCTTACCGTAATAAATGTAAGTGAAGAATAGTAGACTTGATCTGTTGAACGAATTGTTGTAGGTTAAGATTTCCATATAGGACTGATTGAAAATAAAAAAGAAATCCACTATTTATAGGACGCACATATAATAAAAATGTAATTTCTTTGAACCAAACCATTTAATGGTGACGCGAACAGAACGCGATTCGTATAATTCGCTATGCGAATTAAAGTTAAATTGATTCGTGAAAAGTTTTCGGATTAATAATCCGAACAGCAAAGAGAACCCGCAAAAAAAAAATCCGCTAGTGGTTCGTAAAAATTTTTCGGATTAATTATCCGAACAGCAAAGTGAATCCGCAAAAAAAAATTTGCAAGTGGTTCGTAAATTAGTTTTCAGATTATTAATCCGAAAAATTTTTACGAACTGACTGTTTTAATCCGCAAAATAAGTCGGATTGGCTTTTGGCGGATTTTACGAATCGAATCGGCGGTGCCTATTTAGAATCTATTACCGGTTTGACTCCGGTTCCGGCAAAATCTCTGTTCCGGTCGATCACTAATCACTATGAACTTAAAATTAGTCTGCTCAAAGTTTGATCCAATGACAGCTTGTCTTACTAATCCTGGTTTATTTACAAACTATCAATTCAATTGATCGCGATTTAAATCAATTAAGTTTTTTTATTTTACTAGAGTTACAGCTAATTGCATATTTAGAAACAACTGCTGAAAATGAATTCAAAGAAAAAGTGTTCTATTTGAGCCGCATGTTTTTGAACTCTGAAATAAATGCAATATAAATAAATATTGTACAAAAGGTTCAGAATTAAAGAAAATGAAAACTTTTTTATTATAATTTCAAATACAATAGCGTTAAATTTTTAAACAAACATGAGCAAAGGATGTAAAAGTTGATGAAAACAAACAAATACAGGAGTTTGACAATATAAGAACACATGAAAAGTTTCAACAAATCTTTTTTAATAGGGTAGTTTGTCCACCATTGGTAGGATATACAGCTTTAATTCTTCTAGATATGCTCTTGAAGAAGTGTTGAATTCTTTCCGAGGGAAATTTTGTCCACTTTTTAAATAAAATACCTCTTAGTTGATTTAGTGCCGAAGGTGAAAGTTGTCTTCTTGATTTTTAAAAAGAAAAATAAATGTTCAATTAGATTAAGGTCAAAAGACTGTGGTGGCTAGATGGTTTAGTCACCTTCCCCAGAATACTCCTACATATTACCGTCCAAATCATCACTCCTCAATGACTAATATTCGGAAGGAAGCAATCTGGATTATACGCGTCTTTTTGTTGTCTCCACGCGTATACAAGGCCGGTTATAGAAAATAATACAAGGGATGATTTATCAGAGAAAATAGCATTCTTCCAATTACCAATAGCTCCAATTACGAAGCAAAGATATTTTTTATTGCAGCTCTTTGGTGAAAACAGTAACTGTATAAAACAGTATATATGTAACTCATAGGGCACAGTCTTGGTAGACACTGCATTTTCAAGAAGGTGATTGACTTCTGTTATAATTTTAAGAGCTGTAGTTTGATGATTTCCTTTCGCAATATGTGTTATTGTCCGACTGTCTCTTTTTTGAATGGCTCGCCTTTCTTTCCGAAGTTTTGCTTGGAAAATGTTTTTCCTTACTGTTCAAAAGCAGATATTATTCTCAAGACGGTGTTTTTTTCAAGAAACTTTTGTTAACAAGTTTTATTTTTATAGTTTATTTTTTTGCTGTTGTTGTTAACGGTTTAAACCACAGAAAAGAGCTGACACATTTACTCTTAATGCTTATACGCTGTAATGATTAAATAGAGACCATTAAAATCTCACTGCTTCAAACGTCAAACTTCGTATTCTGATTTTTGTGGTAATTGACTAGCCTATAAAGTACGGTTTTTTACGACTTTGATTACAAAAGCGAAAGCAATGAACAGTAAAAAACTGATATAGACTATATTGCAGCCAACACTGCACCTCTTTTGACAACTCATCAATCTTAATGCTGCAGAGAGAGTGAAAAATCAAGTAAGCAGATTTCTAGTAATGTGCAAGACGAATTTGCTTATGAAAACACTGATTACAAGAACAAGTATAATAATCCAATTTTAGTTCCATAAAGAAAGTGTCAAAGTGAAAAAGCAACTCTAGTAAAAAAATATTCCTCTAATATTTAAAGCTTCAAGAGTTTGTTACAGTTTACCTAATAAAGGTAGTACTTGCCTGCTCCATCACTTTTTTCCATTAAAGTAGAGGTAGAAATAGGCTAAAAAAATTAAAAGCGTTAATAATATTATTGACAGCTTTAATAATACCCAGGGACATACTGAGAGAGATTTTTCTCATCCCTTTAACTTGAAAACAATTTAGACTTTACAATATTGTTAGTTATGCCACAGTTGATAATACTTGATCATTGACTGAACTAGTAGGCATCCCCATGCCTTTACACTTCTATTCCTTTTAAACTATTCCAAAACTTAATCACTGAACGCAAATACAGCACAAATCAAAAAAAAACGTAGAAAATAGTAATAGACATTTTTCAACATTTATTTTAAAGTTATCTTTAAAGATTTGAACTGAAATGAAATTTTGAGAAAATTTGCAGGTGGAATAAGTAATACTTGTCTAATACTTTTGTTGGTTTCTATAACTTCGTAGAAAGCAATAGAGCCTCAATGTAGTAGCTCTTACTTGCTTCCAAATATACCAGACTCGAATTCTGTGAAGGGTATCTAATTTAACATTTAAAAATGAGTCAAAAAAAATGGAATTAGTTTTTAAACAAATCAGTAAATAAACGATTTTATTGTTAAGAAAATGAATTACTTGTCCCACTGATTGTTTGTAGACTGGTTTTGATAAATAACCAAGCTCTTATTGGCAGGATCATTATCTTTACTGATATAAAACTCGCAAACATCATCACAAGAACTAAAAAATGTATATTGCCCAGTCTGTGGAGCAATAAACCAACCACGAATTCTTTGACCAGAAAATCTCCCATGGTTAATTGAAGCATTAAACGTTTGAATCAACAGGTAAGAATCAGGTCTATGCGGGTAATTATAACCATATTTTAGAACGTTAATGCCAAAAACCAAGTTTTTATAATATTCACGAACTAATCCATTTGGATCTAAAAAAAGAGTAAAACTTAAAAGTATATATGAAAATTTTCATCTTATTTCAATTTTTTTATGACATAGAAGTTAGTTTTAAATCCATTCATATAGCTTAAATTTGTTTTGCATTAAGCTATCACTCAATATAACGTAGAGAGTAAAAATAAATAACTTATTGCCTCATTCCATTATTTTGTTGTTTTATGTAATGCAGCGTTTCTTTTTAAAACGATATTTAAAGAAAGCTTAGCAAGCTCAAATGTCTCAGGGATGGCGATGCCGGAAGTGGGAGATATTAAATCAACACCAAATATGAATTTATTTTCGTTAAAAGTGGAGCGATAAACCTCTTCGAGTCTGTTTAAATTATAAATAATGTTATACAGAAGGTGGTTTTTATTAAGATTTTGATAAAAAAAAAAGTACTTTTTTTAAGTAATTTGATTTTCCGAAAATTTACCCTCACTCACTTGCGCCATGTTAACAAAAACATATTTATATATGAAAGATATATGAATATGTTTTTGTTGGTATTGAAAACTTTATGAAAAATATAAATTAAATTTAACAATATCTAAAACTTTATTTTAAAATTCAACTAACTGAACTTTATTCAGCAGTTTGAATCTAGTACTCCTCTCAGTGGAAGAAAGGAAAAAGTAATACAGCTCAAATTATATTCTTTTGCAGCTTTTCTCGTCATTTTGAAGGTTACTTTCACAGGTTGATGAAGAAAGGAAAGAGTGTGTGTGATTTTAAAAGAAGTTCAAAAACCTGCGTGAACAAATAAAAGAAACAACAAAAGATCAATTTTTTTTGAGCAACCATATGGAATTGTGGGTAAATAATCGTTTCAAATATTTTGTTGTTAAACGCCAATCAGGATTATTTTCCAGCCAAGGCGAAACATAAAGGCATGAAATCTCCATAAAAATTATTTGTAGCATAAACTTGACTGTTCTTTTATCTGAAAACTTAAAGTCCATAATGCATTCTTATATTTGCATTGGTGTATCATACAAGTAAAAATTTCATTTGTTTGTTTGCTCTGTTACTATTTTTGTTTCGTGTAACAGTTATTAACAATTGTTGTTCCGGAATGCAATTTTCCAATTATGATTTTAAAAACGATTACGTCATTACAAAAAATGAGTTTAGTAAATTTTGTTTTACTTACAGTAAAATGATTCACTTCCAACTGCCATCAAAGTAACCATCTAAATAAGAAATCGTTATACAATAATAACAGAAGTTTTATTTAAACAACTTTTGACAAAGATGTTGAATGATGTAAAAAGAAAAGAGTCAATACAAATGCCATCATCATTTTTTAGATTTTGATTTTTTTTTGAGATAATGCTTAATAAAATGGGTTAGCTCTAGGTGCAAAAAAAGCAGAAAGCATTTGAACTTTCTCTGTTTATGTTTTTATTTTAATAAAGTTCATATTGTTTCAAAATAAAATGATTTTTTGTAATATTTAAAGATTTTACATAAAGATTAATTTTAAAACAATTCTTAGTCTAAACATGTAATGTCAATTATCCTTCAATGTGACAGGCTAACTATGACTCTGAAGTATAATTTTCCAATTATCTCAAAAAAAAAATTATTATAATAAACGCACGTGCAATGCACAAATAATTTTAAAACAATTTTATGTTGCTTTTGTTATCTTAACTAAAATAAAAACGGAAATTTCTTCATTTTACATCTTCTAGTTTCAACATTTTTTTGTCAAAGGTTGAAATAAGAAGATTTTATCTACTTAGGCTCGGCAATCAAATAGTAATATACACAGGTTAAATTTTATTTTAAGAGCTGGAGACCGTAATTTTCATATTCATGTTTATCTAGAACCTAGCTGAAGTATAATGAATGTAATATTGAGTGCACTATATTTAGTAAATATATAATTTTAAGTATATATAATAAGGATATATTTCATTTAATATCATTTATCTAATATAGTACTGTAAATAAGTTTTAGCCCACCATAAGTTTATAATTGTTTTTGATTTTATCGTAAAAATATAAAGGACTTATGAAGTAAAAATAAATCAGGTTTATAGACACATATACTATAAACAAAAATATCTAGAAATAATTTCATATAATATGATACAAATAGAAAGAACAATTAATACTTCGTATGTCCGCCTTTTGCGTTGATCACAGAAGCGAAACTCCTGGGAATTGATTCATATAAATTTGTAATGAAATTTTGTGGAATATTGTCCCACTCTCTTTTTAATATTCGAAAACATTCTTCGACATTTTTGGGGTTATATTCAGCCTTTTTTTTATCCAAATAATCCCAAACATGTTCAATAATGTTCAAATCTGGACTTTGAGGAGGCCAGTTTATTACTTCGAGAACTCCCTCCTCACACATGTCCTGTAAATATTTTTTGGCCATTCGGGAACAATGTTTGGAATCATTGTCTTGCTGTAGAATGAAATTATTACCAATTAGTCTCATTCCATATGGTATTGCATGATGTCTTAAAATTTCTTTATACTGTTCTCCTGTCAGTTTGCCACCAATTCTGATTAAATCACCTACTCTAGATGATGAAATACAACCCCAAACTAAAACAGAACCTTCTCCATGCTTGATTGTTGGATGTAGACAATCAGGGCGATAAGCCTCTCCTACCCTTCTTCTTACATACTGTCATCTTCTGCTACCGAACAATTCAAATTTTGATTCATCTGTGTGTAGTACACGGTTTAACATTCCTTGCGCCCAATTATTATGCTGTTTTGCATATTTAAGTCTTTTTTCTTTATTGCCACGACGTAGTAAAGGCTTTCGAACTGCAACACATCCTCTTAACCCAGCTTTTAGCAAATGCCGTCAAATGCAAGATGAGGAAACATTTGTTCCAGTCGCAGCCTGAATGTTTTGGGCTAGTTCACTAGAGGTTTTTTTCCGTTTTTGCAGTGACACATTTTTTAAATACTTTGTGTCATGTTTTCCAAGCTTTGGAGGTCTTCAACTTCGAATTTTATCCTCAAGAGACCCCGTGTTTTTAAATTTTTTTATAACTTCTCTAATGGCTGTTCTTGAATATTTTGTTTTTTGGACAATTTGTCGTTGAGAATAACCTTCTTCGTGAAGCACGATAATTTTTTTACGTTCCAATAATGGAACTTTACCCACTTTGTTACTTAAATAACAATAAAGATAATAATACAAAAGAAAAAAAAGAGAAAAAAAACGTAAATTAGAAGAAGTTTCGCTCTTAAAAAAACAAAAAATAATATTAAACACACAGTATCTATGAAATATCTTTGTAAACTGTACTATCATCTAATATATGAAGCCTTTACAACAATAAATAAACAAAAATGCAAGAGTAAACTAAAAACAAACGAGCTGATACAAATTGGGTTTAGATCAGCATATAATAAAAATAAACACGTTAGATATCTAAATACAAAAATCTATGTAAAATTTTGATAAATACTGCTTTTGTTTGTTAAAATAGTGTTTAGTATTGTTTGAAGTTAGACATTATTTTATATAAAAAAATAATCGGAAGCTATTATTCAAAATCTGTTAAAAAAAAAAACAAGTTTTAATGAGTGGGCTAAAACTTATTCACAGTACTGTATATCATTTAATCATATCAATAATATCATTTAATCAATTTTAAATTAAATTTTTCGGATTTTTCTGTCTATATAAGGAACTGTGTGGCTTTGAAGCATCAGTGAATTTTAAATGATTTTAAGCGATAATGGAACACGTTTTACTATGATCAGTTAGACGGTCAATATACAATCATGGTTGCCGAGGAAAAAAAGTTCTATAGAACTTCTATAAATTTTTGAAACATATGGCTTATAGAAATTCTATAGGATTCTATAGAATTTCTATTAAACCTCTGCTAATTTCTATAGAAATTTCTAAAGAACTTTTTTTTTTTACATGTTAATATAAAAAAAAAGTTTTATAGCAAGTTCTATAGAAATTAATAGAGATTCTATAGACGTTCTACAGAATTTCTATAGAATTTCTATAGGCTATATATTTCAAACGTTTATAGAAGTTCTATAGAACTTTTTGTCCTAGGTGGAAGGACACTGATAATCTATGAAACAAACTAAGCAAAGAAATGTGCAATAATTGTAATTAACTATAATAATGTGAAGATACAATAAAAAGGGACAAGAAGGTTCACATTTATCCCATCTACTTATCAAAAGGATTCGTTGAGGAAAATGGTTAAAACAATATCATTTTAAAAGTTACTATTTATAGCCAGTGTTTGTTAAAGTATATTCGTGCTGCTTTTGCATTAACCTTGTGCTTAACTTTGTGAAGTAAAAGATAGAAAACTGCTATATTCTTTACCTTTTTCGTTCACTTTATTATAAAAGAACACTAACATAAGTTCTTTAAATCGGATTCTTGGTAAAATTTTAAAATTTACAAAAGAAAGGGAGGGGTACCTGAATTTAAAACTTTTCTAGCGTATTTACTTCATGCATACACTTTTTCTCTTAATCGTAATAATAGAGAGTTTAGCAACTGTCTTTAACTATTTCGGTAAAAAGTAGATCTATAATTATTTATTTTTTATATACAGGTCTTTTCCTCTTCTAATTCAAAATAAGCAGGGTTTTGAAACTTGAAACTAAAGGTCTGCGTATCGTTTCATTTCTGTATCGTTATCATTCCAATATAATAGCGAAAAAAAAAAAGTCATCGGATTAACGAGAGTTCCGGTATATACCGAAATTTAAAATAACTACAATACCGAATGATATTTTTTTACCGATTTTTTGTCGTAATCATTCCGAAGACACTTTTTTTTTCCCACTATCATATTGGAATGATAACAATACGGAACTGAAATGATGCGCAGCCCCTTACTTGAAACAACTTTTTTCACTTTTGAAAAGTAAATTCACTCAAAAGATAAAAACTCACAATATTCGTCCTCCAAACCAATGATTGAATCAAATTTTTTTTTTAATTAGTCGTTGGTCTGGATGACGACGAGCCTATGTAGAATAGAAAAACTCAACGCGAGTTTTTCTTTTCTTTTCAGATATATAATTTTTCTTAAGTTGGCAATAGTGCTGCGCGAAGTTAGAAACTTAATTACTTTTAAAAATTGATAAGTTACCATCACTTTCCAAAGTAGAACAACATCTTTCATCATAAACATTTTCCCAAACAAAAACAAGTTTTAACTTAAGGCATGCAGTTAATAAAAAACAGTTCTTTTCTGATTTAACGCAAAATTTCCTAATTTGATTGCTGAAACGTAAATTTATAAGCTTGCTTAAATGTAATGAATTGACTCGCCTTGGTGCGTTAACGTTAATGGCATCAAATATTTATTTCAATTTTTATGTAACTCATAAAGGAACAATGCTTTATTCATGTGAAAAATTATCTTAAATCATGAGTGAAGCTTCAACGATAGATTTTCTAAAAAAAACCAAAACATTTGTAACGTGCAGTCAAATACACATGTTAATCATATTTGACACTGTCGTTAAATCTTTCTCAATATTAATAAAGCAAAAAATTTCTAGCACGCTTACTTCAAAAAATAAGACGTTTGCTTGAAATAATTCAAAAAAAAAATTTAAGACTAGAAATATCTGTAAAAGATATTGACGAGACTAAAAACATTTAGTATTATACCTAAAGACCAATCTCGTGTTCTAAAAGACGCCTAGCAAGGCATACATCTTTTAACTTATTGATTCATAACTGTCTCACAAGAAAAACAATTAAAAAGAGAGGAGGAAAGAAAATCAAAATATCTCATGTATTAAATAAATTCATGAAAAAAAGATATGATTTTAATTCAATTTAAACTGAATAAGTAAATTTCTAAAGTTATTGACGACAAAAAACCAGCAACATGAAAAGTTTGTAAAAATGAATCCATTTCACACTAGAATTTTCTGACAAAAAAACGAAGTAAAAGTCACCACAAAAACTAATGGAAAAATTCGAAAAAACAAGCGGTGTCTCGTTCTTGTCATCAAAAATGTTCATTTATTCAAGAGCTTCTGACGATGAACGGCGGAGAGATGTCATTGAAGACGCTGAAGCTTCTTTTGCCGCTAACGATATAAGATGTAACTCGTCTACTAAAGTTTCATATCGAAAACAGGCGCGTATATCTGGTACATTGGTTTTTGTTATATCGTTACCATTATGGCCACCAACCAGATAATTATCACCTAACCAATGTTGCTTCACCTAGGTAAAGCAGAATTAGAATTAAAAAGTAAGAATAGCAATTTACTTTCCATCAAAATACTTCAAAAATTACAGAAAATAGTCATTTTTAGCGAAAACTATAGACAACTATATACTTTACGAGTAAAACTTTATCTACTTCAAGGTTATTTTGAGTGATAGAAAAAAGAGTACTCATGTGACCGTATATTGTTGTTGGCAGTTAAAAATGATATGTGTTGGCAACTTAAAATTTAATTTTAAAATGCACTATGCGAAGAATTGCATAAAGGGAATGATCCAAAACCTCTGTAAAAACTGTATAGAAAACTATATACATAAGGAAACTATATAGAAATTCAAGATAGTCTTTAATCTTCACCTTATACATTTGCCAAAGCATTGAAACTTTAAACCCATACGTGAAACATAAGGAAGAAAGAGAATTACAATTTCTAGACAAGATCAAACACTGATAATATTTTGACAACAAAGTGTTTGATACAATCAAATCTGAAAGCTTAGAGTACCACTTAAGAAAAAAAAAAGTTAGAGAAAGATTAGCATTTGCCAAAAAAAGTAAAAGATACTCTAGTAAATTTATATACTTTTTCTAACCCCAGTTTTTTTGATTTTATCATTATGTTATTACTATATTAGGAAATTTTAATGAATACTTTTCATTTAATAATCAATATTTATGAGTTTGAGAAAGTCATATCTAGAAGATCAAAATGTTTTATTAAATCTGGAATATTAAACGATTTTGTCTCAGGCTAGATCTTATAACATCGAATACAAAATTTATGTATTAAATGTTTTAAGATTTATCCAAAAATTCCTTGTAATATTGACTTAAGCCTATATTTTAGATTAAAGGAATTGTGGATCAAAACCTCTGTTCAAAATACGATCCTATCCTAAGTTAGCTACAAAATTCCTTTAGAATGAGTATTTATCCCAGACATAGACCTGAAGCACATGGCAAAATTAAAATATTGACCAAGAGAACTGAACTGTGGAAGGTTGTCGAATCTGCTTGGTAGTTTATACCATCTGAAAGGTATGCACTTTTCTATAACCAATACAGATTTGTTCTATAGCTTTTAACAACAAAAAAATATGCTGCACTAAATAGTAATATGCTGCTTTATTACCAACCTCGTTTTTTTATTTGATTTCATTATAATCTTAACAGCAAGTTGGGAAAACTTAAAGGCTACTTTTTATTAAAAAATCAATATTTATGAGTTTAAGGAAGTCATATCTAGAAGACCAAAGTGTTTTACTAAATCTGGAATATTAAATTACGTTATGTCTCAGACTGCACCTTAAAACATTGAATAAAAACTTTTGTATTCAATATTTTAAGATTTATAAAAAAATTAGTATTTATGAATACATTTAAACTTACTCCTTTATTGTAAAAAAAGCTATAAATAAAAATTTAAAAAAAAGGTCAGAAACCTTGTGTTCAAAGCCAGACATAAGCACACTATTTCGTGAAAGCTCACACATGTCTGTTGTTGTCAGCTTCCACACTTGTGCTGCAATGCTGTATTCCTCCATCAGAGGTTCCTTTAAAAAATATAAATGTTTTTTTAAAAAACTGAAACCAACTTATAACACATCAGAAGATCAGCAAGTGGAAACTCACTTCTTAATCAAACAATTTCTAATAATTTAATCATATTTCATTAAATCTTTTAGCCATTTGCTTGCTAATTTAAAAAAACGTCTGAATGGTAAAACAAGGAGAAAAAAATGAGCTTCAACTTAAAAATGATTTGTAGAAATATAGCCCTATAATACCTAACTGATGTTTGATACCTACTAATTCATTAATGTATAAGGGTTAATAAATCATTTTGCAATTACCTTAGTGAAATGAAATTGCAAAGGATCATCTGTTGATAAAGATATGAGGAGACCTCTTGCAAATAACTCAGGTAATGGGTTTCTGTGGTAGTTTAAAAACAAGCTGTTATTACTTAATGGAGACATAGCAACACCAATCTGCGCAAGGTAATACAGGTATTGTAGAGCAGGCACCTTAAATAACAATGTAAATTAATCAAAAATTAGTTTAAAAAAATTTCTATCCTTGATGAAAGAGTTTTAGCAAATAAATCTGTTAATTGTAAATTGTTATGTGTATTAAATAATAATTCTAACCTTCCTTAACAGCAGACCATGTGAAATATTTTCTGCTAGCATAAAAGCGGATACTAAATGCTGAGCTGGGCCAGCCTCTCCACAGTGTGGTCGTAAAGTAAATATATTCAGCCCTTGTTTTCTAAAAAAGACTCAAAGAGTTACAAGAAGATGGAAACAAACCATTATGGTGTTTCCCACATTCAGTTTCCAGAACCTAGATAACCTTTATCTACAATCAAGAGCAATACAATTTTACAATGCATCAAAAAATAATTTCAACCAATTTTCAATCAAAAAATTAAAATTAATTTTAATTCTGAAGCAAATTTAACTTCTGTTTCAATAAGACTGATATAAAAATATTACTATGGCTAAATACAGCAAAAATAACAGATATTGTGTAAAAATTAATGCAATTATATTTTCTTTAATGATTGAAACTAACAAAAAAAAAATTTACCTTCTCAAATGATTTAAAGCAACAATGTTTGCATACATGTAGTACAAATAATAAGCATAAGGTGGGTTATGTTCTAAGTCCCAATTCTTAGGCAATGGACTGTTTTTTGTAAAAGGAACAAGCTCATGCTTGCTTTCATCATCAACACTATCAAAACCAATAACCTACAATATAAAAAAAAAAGAATCAATCACTTGTATAAAATAAATAAAATTCTTCAGAGATTGTAAAAAAATAAATTCAATTGAAACTGATATTAAACAAGAAGTACAGAAAATAATTATTATTTTTTCACTAAATACTTAAGTTTAACATCAAATAACAACATAAAAAAATTAAAATGCAAATTTTGATTAAAACCAACTTTGTGTTACCTGACGAAGGAACCGATGCAGGTATGGATGACTTGAAGGATTCACAGACACTTCAAAGAGAGGTCGAAATATGTTGTCAATCACTTCTTCAAAGTTCTTAATTTGGTGGTTTGATTTATAAATGTCACTGCAAAAATAATAAAAATTATAATACTAATGCTAATACTACTATTACCACTCATATGGTAACAGTAATTATATCAACACAAAGTTATGGTCAAAAAACTTTAAAAGGAAAATAACAAACTCTAAGGCAAAATAATAAACATACTAAAGTCGGGGTATTTGAATCAACCAGCGGATATTATATGAAGCTACATTATTAGTAATTGCCCATTTTCCCAGTTTATCCCACTCACTTTTATCACGGCCATAAATAGAAAGCCTTATTTCAGCATTCTGATACTTACTTTCTTCAAGGTCTTCTGCAACTTCCTAAAAAAGTAAATCAAACAACCTTGAAAAGTAAAACAATGAACAGAAGATTGTTGAAAATTTATCAACACAGCATTTTGAAACAGTAAAACTTTTTTAAAACTCTTTAACAAACATCTTTAGATCATCATAATGATGATACTAAAATGATTTCTTAAAAAGCAGATAAGAATCATCAAAATAATACTGAACAATAAGTGGAATAATTCAAAATGTTACATTTATTATTTCAGCAAAGTAGCGACCACCCATGAAATTGTCAGTTTTCAAGAATATTTCTCTAAGTTTACTTTTACCTAAAAAAAATTAAAGAAAAATGATTTTTTCAGAAGTTGAGAAAGAGAATTTCTAGGGAATATGGAGATTTAAAAGTGTTTGTAATATAGAATAATCACAGTAAATTTTTGAGTGGGAATTTTGATTTATTAGATGAACTTTATCTTTGGAAAAACATTAAAGATTAGATATAAAGATTAGATAGATAAAAAAGTTAGCATGTAATTTAGAAAATGAATACTGTCTTGATTAAAAACATGTTAAAGTTAATATGAAAACCAATAGAGTAAGCCTACATACCAATAGGATTATATTTCTGGTTGAATTTATCAAATCTGTGAAACATATTATGGTCCTGTCAAATCAAGATTATACTTGATATATTAAGAAACTGTCATCAAAATTACAAACAAAAATATATTTCAAAAATTAAATCTTAAGATGTGATTACTCACAGCATGAACATCTAGTGTGTCAACACTGAGGTCATAAGGATTCGTATTCATCTCTTTAAAAAGCTAAAAAAATATAAGATAGCTTGGCTTAAGTAATTGTAGTAAAATAACTTTAATTGCATAAAGTAAAACTCATACATTGGATAAGGTAATTGGTTTTCCAGCAACAACATTTACAATATCATCCCCATGTGTTTTGACTTTTTTTTTGATAAAACGTAGTAAATGCTTTTGATTCATACATGACGCTCCATGAATGTGCGTATCCACCTAAACATTTTAAAAAAATTTCAGTAACAACTCGAAGTTTAAATGAAAAAATACTATCAAAAATGTTTTTCTTTTAAAAACACACAGGAACTTGCCTTACGAACGTTATAGAAATCTCTATGAACAATCTCTTTTTGAGCAGCATTCTCTTTAATATCATTCAATAAACAATGAAGTTTAAACTTTGACTCCAAAAACTGAAGTCGTCGAAATGTAAAGGATTTTCTTAAAAAATAAAACAGAAAAATAATTCATTTCCTCAGTTATTTACAAAAACGAAACTTTTTTTCTTTTTTATTTACTTAAATTAAATATTTACTGGAAAAAAAATGATCAGTCATCAGCATTTTCTTTATACTTATAGAAATATAAAACTTTTTAATTAACTACATTGGTCCATGAGTTGACAATGCTAGTAGAACCTTTTGATCTTCCATAAACTCCTCAATATGAGGCATAGGATGTATAATTGATTTAGTAGATGTCCCTTGAGTTTTATGGCTATAAACTCTAAACACACCATCTAATAGCTCAAATTCATAACCACTATCACCAGGTATATCGCAAAGATAAGGCTTCCAAACAGTGCCACATGGAGAAAGATTTTCATTTTCTTGAAGGATGCACATTGCTAAGAAGATAAAATCTTTTTGATAAAAACTAGAGTTTCACTCATGTAAAACAAAACATTTACTTTTATAAGACAAAATCTGTTTAATGAAGATTAGAATGTTACATTTACTTTAGTTCTTTAATGGGACCTAATAGACTCAATGTGATCAAAGAAAAGTTTGTAAAAGCATAACAGCCTATTAAATGTGTGAGCTGCATGATGCTTTTTTAGCATAAAGCTCATCTCTAAAGATATAAGCTTTATTTTAAAAAAGTTTTTTTAAAATGCTATGTGTAGAAATTGATATTTGGTTAAATAATGCTTTTAAATTCAGTTTTGAACAAGTCATCTGATTGGGAAATAGGAAGAAAACTGTAAAATACAGGAAAAGCATACTTATTACTAGTTAGAGACTTAGCTTTCTCTGGTACTAGCAGCTGTCTGGTAATAGCATACAGTATTTATTTTTTATACTATCATATTAAAATATTTATGTGTTTAAATAAAGGACAAATAATGTATGCTATACCTAAATTATGCATTTGTTTGTAAAACATTTCATATCTTCAGATTACAAAGTGGTTTATGTAAAAAACATGCAAAATTAAACTTCCAACTTTTGAGCTATAAAGAAATTATCTTACAACTATTATCAAAGTATTGAGATTTTGATTTAATCTTGCATTTATGAGATACCAGTATCTCATAAGTGCAAGATTAAACCATTTTAGGGAAACAAATAATTTTACCAGTAGTTTAAGAAGTGTGAGAATCATTTAAAATGGTAGCGATAAATGCACCTCTTTAGAGAAATCAGATTTGCATTGTGAGGAAGATTGTTGGTATCTTCTGGTAACTATTGGATAGGTGATATTTGTATTAAGAAAAGTTTTAATAGACAATTCTTTTTATGCCATAATTAAAAATTAATTTAAAACTTTATTTTGAAAAGAATACCTAGCTAGATATAGATTAAAGCTTTTTAAAACTTGAGGAACAAAAAGATTATGCATAAATGCCACAGATAAAATTCAATACAAAAAGATGTAGATTCCATTAACAAACAGAGAAATAAGCAATCATAGGAACAAAACGCATGTCAAGAAGAAAATGAAGAAGCAATATTAAGAGTAATATTAAGAGTTACAAGACATCAATAGAAGACATGAAGAATACATAACACTGTTTATACATTAAATGCATCTAATCTATGATTTATTTGAAATTTATTTATTACAGATTGTTATGAGGAATAATTGGAAAGCTGGAAAATTCAAAATTGAGATTTTAAACTTAACTTTTGTTGAAAATAAATGCTTCTCAAACATAACAAAAACATTTTTTAACTTTTTTTATAACAAGTAATTGTTGTTAAAATATATTTTCTCTTCATTAAATTTAATGCTTCAATGATTTCAATACTTTAATTCAAAATATTGAAAACATATTGCCAATATTGTACAATAAAGACATAAAGAAATAAAAAGAAAAAACTAAACAACAACAGTATAATTTTTCATAAGAATTTCAATGCCCTGAATTTGAGCCTATCAGAAAAAATTCTTACATCTAGGAGAATCTATATTTTCTTCAGCAATTCGATCATAGAGGTCCTTGAGGTTGTATTTTTCATTGACAGTTTGGAGACTGCGTGCTGTAGTTGAATTAAAAGTTTGCAAACTCAATGCCATATACTTTGCTCGAATAAACAATGCTTCACACAGAAGCTCTCCAGCTTGATTTAGCTCATCTATGGGAATCTAAAGTTATAAATCATAAATTTACTTTTTGAACCTTTTTCAGATAAGCAATAATACTTTTTACAATACACATCTTTTTTTAATGGTGGATTAATTTATCATAAAGATTTCTCTACTAAATTATTTTTAGTTGAACATTTATCATTTATAAGATATCATGGAATGAATTTACTCAAGAAACTAGTTACATTAACTTAAGAAATGTTTTTTATAATTTTAAATAAAACATTAAGAATATGCTTAACAAATCCTTATCAACTTAAAAAAAAGAGAAACCTTTTATGTTATACATTTACCACAACATAATTATGAGCTACTTTTTCATACTGAATTTCAATACAATTAACTAAATAGATACACAGTTTATCTAAAATGTTATGCAAGGTATGATACTTCTTGATATTCAAACTAGATTTAAAATGCACCATTTTTGATCCTACATAATAACACAAATAAGTTTATGGAAAACATCCAGGATCTTCTAAAATCTTTAAAACTATCAAAGAAAATAAGAAAAGTTTTTACATAAAATGCAAATATTCTAATAGTAAAAGCATACCCCTCCTAAACTTTCTCCAACATTAACTCTCTGAAAGATTGGAACTTCTTTCTCAAACACATCTGCATCAATATCATTTTCATAGTCTGGTTTTATTTCTTGATTGCCTAATAAATCTAAAGTTTCTTTTCTTTTTTTGTTTACTCTTTGAACAATTTCTAGCTCTTCAAGTTTCAGTGCTTCTTTTTCAATAGGTCGATGTGGGAAATTAAACAAGTTTGCCTCTAAACCTGTTAAATTTTGGTATTTTGTGAAAACATCGTCATTCCCAGAAGGGAATTGATCAAGGGTTTCTTGAAATGAAGAATACATTACAACTAAAAATAATGCTATGCATAACTTACAGCTATATATAAAGTGTCTGACTCCTCAGCAACATTCTCCAACAATAAAAATAATAGGACAGAATTGTCCATAAATATAGCTGAAACTCTGTGGTTATTTATTCTAACACAGTAAAATAAACAAACTTATCTTAAAGTGTTTTTTTTTTTTAAGGAACACCTTAGGAGCTGTTAAATGCTGTGTATTTTCCCATAAAGTAAGTTTGCTTTTAAATTTGTAAAATTGATAACATTTTCCCACACACAATTCCAGAATTCCAATTAAAGAAAAAAAGAAAAACCGTTTCCTACATTTTGTACCTTTAAGAATGAATCATTTTAACCTTTTAAACTAAGCCTAGACACATAAAAAATATTTAAAATTTTAGTCAGTTAAAAAGCAATTTAGAAATAATTTTTTAAAAACAACATTGCAACAAAAAATTTTGAAAACAACACTACAGCAACAATCACACTAAGCACTACAAATAACGACAAATAAGTAGAAAAATTTTAAGATAATCAATGGTATAATCATCTACCATTAGGTATACTAGAGGTATACTACTTTTAATCCGATTTCTTTTTTGCAATTTAGAAATTAAAGTAAAGGCAAGTAAAGAAGGATAGATCCAATTAGCATTTTTGTTTACAGAGTTTTATCAACAGTATAACGCACATTGCGCAAATATTTTCATATTGGCGGCTCATCATGATGGTAAAATATGTAAAAAATTTAAATTTAAACGTTGAAAATTTTAAATTAAAACTTCAATTGTAGCGTCAAAGAAATGTAAGCGATTTTAATAGTCAATGCAGGACTGATAGTATTTTTAGTAAAACTTATCTTAAACAGATTTTAGCAAATTAGATTTAATAAGGCTGCTTGATCAAAGTGGCCTTGGGCGAAACTGCAACTATAAGGATCCAATCAAGTTTTTGTGAAATCCAAACATATTTACAATTTAATTCACAGAATTTCCTGAGAATAGGTTTTTAAAAAATTATACATTTAACATTTTAATAAATCTTCATCATAATATTTACAACATCTTGCTAATAATATTAAACAATTTTCGCATATGATTGTATTTCTAAACAAATTACTAAATAAGCCATAAAATATTTAAAAAAAAAAAAATATTAAATGTGTAAACTACTTTACAAAAACACAATTTTAATAGAATAAATAAAATAATGAATCCTAATTACTCGATTTCCTTTTCTTCTTATAAAACCCTTTCAATCTTTTGACGTAAATGCGTCATGAAAAACAGTAAACCGAAGTTTGCACAAAAAGTAATTTAAACATTCTTACAAAAATACGAAAACAGCGCTTAAGTACAACCTTTGGATTTGCGTTAGGAAGGTGCAAAACAGTTCAAATTTGTTCCGTACGGTGAGCGCCTTACTAAGCAATTTCCATTCCTGTTGTTTAATTTTAAATGAAGAAAAAAGTAATTCATTTTGGCGTACTTTTTTGTACTAGCAGGTTTTACTGCTTATTTAGAACTTCAAGCAAAATTTTTTTGATTTGTACTTTTCCGTCTTAATTATTTTACCAGGAATATTTAACCGTCATTAGGAAGGTGTGTTTTGACACCGTTTAAAAAAAAAGTTGCCACCAGCTAAACAAAAATTGTTTTAGCTCCAGTCCCCAGTCATCTATAAGGTTAATCATGAACTACAGGCGCGAATCTAAGGAGTGGCCATTGTGGCAATGGTCATATATTTTAAATTTAACGGCAGCCACGATAGTTTTGGGTTTTTTCGCTTAAGGAATATCCCTAAAAATTTAAATTTGTTTGCTTTAATTTACGAATTTTGGCTATAGAGATTTCTGCCATGGCCACAACGGTTCTTATTATACGTTACCGACATTTTATTCAATCAATAAATGCTGTGAAAAAATATTAAAATATCAGTCTTTTATCAAAATTTAAACCGTGAAAATAAAATTTGGCTATACAATTACAAATTCCTGGATCCGCGCCTGAACTATAGCATGTGCCTAAAAGTAAGCAAGTTTTCACTCTGAAGTGCATGAAACTTTTTTAAGAGTTAGTTTTTGTCTTCCGCTAAGATTTTCTATTTTATGACTGCATTTGCTTCCACGTTACGCAAGAAAAACGATTGCGTAAACACTTGAAAACATAAATACTTACAAGTATTATGGAAGTATTGCTGTTTAAATATTATTTTCGCGTTATTTTAAAAATAGTTTAAACAAGCTTTTACAACGTCATTGCTTGTTTTAAAATATGCTGTTACGTTGTAATAGTTTGTTACAACAAATCAAACAAATATTCAACGTAATAGCTTGTTTTAACAATTCTTAAAATTCCAACTCCAGAAACGCTTTCTTAAACAAGGTTTATTTAACACAAATCAGTTTTATCATACTGAAAATTGAAACAAGTAAAAAATTTTCCATAGCATATTGTTTGGTTTGAATAAAGCGCATTTTTAAATTCAGTTATGTAGCAAAAGTAGTAGAATATAGCCGAATTTAGAACCCGCTGAAGTAGGGCTAGCCCTAGCTCAGCATAGATTCAGCCAGCCAGCCCTCTGAGGTAGCGTTATAAGATAGCCTTCTGAGGTAGGTCCAACGATTAGGGCCTGAGACCTGGGTCTTGGCGAACCTTTGCTCTATCCATAGATCAGCGCTCTGGGTCCTAGAGCGTCTAGGGCGTAGATGTAAAAGGCTGTCGGTAGGACAAAATTTTCAGATGGGCCAGGCATAGCGCGATTCCCTGTGAGGAAGCCTCTAAGGTACCTCTGAGAGTCAGCTCCTCTGAGTTCCCTCTGAGATAGCGTCTGAAGTAGCTCAGTGCTGTGAGCTGGCTATCGAGCGAGTGTAAAAACAGGTTGCTTAAAGTTAACCTGTGGGTTGCTTAGGGGTTGATTTGGACGGCTGACCCTCCGACCATATTTCAGCAACCCCGCAAGTTAACTATCTTATCAACTTCATGATACCCCCAGAGGTACCTTAGAGGGATTCCTCAGAGGTAGCCTCTGGAGTCTCTGAGGTAGTCTATGAGGTGGCGCCCTCGCAAGTGAGTGAGCGGTGGCCTCGCAAGCGAGTGAGTGAGCGGCGCTCTCACAAGCGAGTGGGTGATGAGCAGCGCCCTTGCAAGCAAGCAAAGGCGCTGCTTGCTCCTCCATATTTTTAACATTCATTTAAAAATCTTACTGAGAATAATTTGTGGATAATATTTTCCGATGTTATCTACCAATCGAATAGTTTCTCACCGATATTTATTGTAAGATGAATAAACGAATTGCTGGATATTATTCCGACACTCTGCACCATCATTTATCAATCAAAAAATCAAATAAAAAACCAGAGTAACAAATTTCAATAAAAATTGTGACTTAGTTTTTTAGTTAAAAAAGAAAGTTGCTAGATAAGATTTAAGATCTTCCAAATTGCTTTTACTAAAGGGTTATATATAAAAAATGAGACAAATTTTTAAGCTTTCTAATTATCCTTCATTTCTATATTACCACTCGTGTTGTATTGCATTATAAAGTAAATTTAGCGTAGATTTAAAAAAACCCATTTAAAAATTCATTAAAAATTATTAGATACGTTAAGTAAAAATAAGAAGCTCCTCGAGAACGCGTGAAAAGGAAAAACACACTTAAGATGCAGACTAGTATAAGAAAAAGAAGAAAAACTGTAATTTCAATTCAATTAGAAGAACAAAAAGCTAAAGCAAGGAAGTGATATGGAAGACCATTGAAATTTCATTACTGGATTATTGATGATGAATCTATTTTTACGTTAAGCAATAGTATTAGTAATGGAAACAACAAATTCTGTATAAGAAATATTAGATTAGCACCATAAGATGTAAATTACAAAAAAAAAAAGTTGTAAGATCATTTAATGTTTCTCAGAAAAGGGTTTTTCAAAACCTTATTTTTTGAATAAGGAAATTTCAATGCATCTGTGAAACTACTTAAAGGAAGGTATACAAAAAAGAGTGATGCCATTTATAAAGCAATATCATGCAGATAATAATTACATATTTTGGCTAGACAAGCAAGAGCTCATTATGCTAAAAGTATGATTAAGTACTTAAAAATGAAAATAACATAAATTTCGTCCGTAAAAATAATAATCCTGAAAAAGGCACCAGAATAATCCCCAATAGAAAACTCTGGTACTATTTTAAAAAAGGAAGTATGGAAGAATAATTGGCGAGCAAAAAATGTGAAACAACTCTAACAAAGGATACAGCACTGTTTTAATAAATTAGATATGAACCTAGTACAGCGGTTTTTTTTCATCAGCCAAGTCTAGACTTGATACTTTAAGGTGAAGTAAGGTGAAGTAAGGAGTCATCGAAACTAAATGAATGTTTAAAAAAGCTCTTTTTGAATTTTATGTTTATTTTAAAAGTTAAAAAAAAAAAAGAGTAAGGAGCTTTCAAACGCTGTCCTATTTTTAAGTTGTAAGTCTTTATAATTGTTATTTAACCAAAACTTAGCTTGATCAGTTTTCTGCATAAAGCTTAGCTTGATCAGTTTTCTGCATAAAGCTTAGCTTGATCAGTTTTCTGCATAAAGCTTAGCTTGATCAGTTTTCTGCATAAAGCTTAGCTTGATCAGTTTTCTGCATAAAGCTTAGCTTGATCAGTTTTCTGCATAAAGCTTAGCTTGATCAGTTTTCTGCATAAAGCTTAGCTTGATCAGTTTTCTGCATAAAGCTTAGCTTGATCAGTTTTCTGCATAAAGCTTAGCTTGATCAGTTTTCTGCATAAAGCTTAGCTTGATCAGTTTTCTGCATAAAGCTTAGCTTGATCAGTTTTCAGTATTTATGATAGTTTGAAAATCTTTTAAATACATATTTAATAGTAAAATGGCTTATAACTTTTATAAAAAACAAAATATATAAGTTTTAATATATAGCATTCATTTATTAAACAAAAATTCAAAAAAAATCAAGTAAAACGCGAAAAAGATAATAGCGCCACAGCTTTAATGTGTACTTTAAAATAAGGAAATATTATGAGATCAATTGTTTTAAACATTTTACAATAAATATTAGTTATTTCTTAACATATTAGTATTTTGTAGCGTGACCTTTATTGGCAATGACCGCTACACAACATCTTGGCATCGTGTTAATCAAGTTCTAACATCGCTTTAGCGGAATTTCGCTCTATGTCTCCTTAACTACGTTCCAAAGGGACTCCTTCGTGGTGGGTTTGGCAGCAGTAACCACCTCCTTTACGTCAGCCCACAAATTCTCGATTGGGTTAAGATCTGGCGACTGTGCTGGCCACTCTATAACGTTCACTTTATGCTCCTCAAACCAATTCTTTGCCTTCTTGCTATTGTGCTTTGGGTCATTGGCTTTTAATCCATTAACTCGCAGACAACTCCGAACTGATTGTACTGTTGCATCGATGTTAAAGTACTTTTTCAGCTTGGTAGCTATTTTAAAAGGTTCCTTTTTAGCCTGTCGAACTAAGTGATTGGCCAGCAATCTTGAAATGGAACGTTTTCGACCACGTGTTTCAGGCTTTTTGAAATTTTATGGCATTTTTTATCATTTTATTGGAACACTCAACTAAACGACCAACTTCTCTATCAGATTTCCCTGCTGATATCAACTTTCGGATCAGTTCTTGTTTTTCTGCACTACAATGCTTTCCGCGTCCCATTTTTATATGTAAATGTCTCCTACTAATACGCACAAACATAAAACGAATAAAGCAGCAAAAAAAAACCCACACTTGCTATTTCCACAATTATTTTTACCGTTACCAGAGTATTTTACAACAAAAGAGTGTGTGGTGCTATTTTATTTTTCGGTCAGAATTGGCATTTTTGATTAAATTGAGCAACACCAAGCAGTTTTTTTCCCAAAATGATTTGTTTTAGAAAGTAAACATGTTAGCTAATATCTTAAACAGCAAAGCTATAAAAGAAATTTATTTTGCGTGGTTTTTTCTTAACAAAAATGAAAATACGCTTAATGGTGTTATTTTATTTTTCGCAACTTCATAATAAACAATAATTAAGCTTAACATCAACTAAGACAAAAAACGTTGGGGAAAATTGGAGGATAAGTGTTTTTTGTTTTTGCTTCTCCCACCCTCATCAGGGAGTCAAATATTTAGTTAGATTTCTAGAACCATAAATGAATAAGAACTTTTTTCATTCTTCATACCAAACGAAAACTAAGCTCAATTAGTCGATTTATGATGAAATAAGCAGAATCCTCGTCTGTGTGTAATTAGAAGTCAAGAAAGAAATATGCAGAGGTTTAAAAAAAATTTGGGGGTGTCTTTTTTTGAAATTTTTAATTAGATCATGCTGTTTTTTTTTTGTTGTTGTTTTTTTCCATTTTTACCATCAAATCAGTCTCTAGCTATCAAAATTAGAAACAGTCTATGGCCTCAACACGCAAAATCAAAATTAGATACAGGCAATAACCTCAACATGCAGATTTGGAAAAATGATGGACATGTTTTCGCAGATATATGAAGTTGTTAACAATCTGCAAAAATATACGAGTTATTTTCTATTGAAAATGAATAATGAGTTTTGGGACCCTACCACTTTTAATTCTATTTAAAATTGAAACATCATGTTATTGATGAAAAAGTAAAACTGCATTCAATTTTACTTTTTCATCAATATCATGATGTATTATACAATAATCTAGAGGTACAGTGAAGCTAACTTAAACATAAAAGCTATTTTAGGAAATTCCTTGCAATACTCTGTGCTTTTTAACCTAAGCTGAAAGCCTTTGGTTCAAATCTTTTTAAAGTATGTTAACTCTCTAATGGGCTCATGTTCGTAAAATATTCACTGAACAAGTTGTTCATTGAACAACTAAACAAGTTACAAAAACAGTGACTAGCCGTTCCATGCTCTTTTAAATAATTACGTAGATTTTTAGTAATGGTTTTAAAATTGGAATAAAAAAAAAAAAAAAAAAAAAAAAAAAAATAGAAAATTAAAATTAAAATGAAAGCAAACAGCTTTGTCAATTATCAAAATTTTTCACTTTCTCTTTCATAAAAGGCTTCACTTTTTCCGTGAAGTACCTTTATTAGATTGTGTAAGAACTGCTTGTTCAATTATTCCTGGTTAAAACACATTTTTCGATGAAACTGAAAATTTGGCAGTTTAATCATGCACCTCACTAGTGTAAGTTCATACATTTATTGTTTAGGTTCAAGTGACCAGCTGAAAGCATATTATCAAAACACTTAAGGCATCCGCAAGAGCAGAATCAAAGAAAAGATACCGATATTCTCGTTAGTAATTTAAAGTTTACGTCAGTAGAAGAAGCAGATTTAAAGATGGTTAATGATTACTTTAACGAATGGGAGTACTTTTTTCATAAGTAAAAAAATTACAATGCAATAAAATATGGAGGTATTTGATAAAAATTCACGGTTGATTTTGATTTTAGGACCAAAAGGTATCAGAAAAACAAACTTTCTACAAAAATGTCTTCATCAGTAGTCAAAGGGATAACATTGAAAAGATTTAGATTTTTTTATTTATTTCGTGTTCAATAAACTCAACAAACTTCAAAGTATTTCAAACATGAAACAACTCATAAAGAAGTTTTACAAAAACATTCCAAAAGGCTACGAAATTTCTCCGTATCATTCAACGTTTAATATAGATGGATCAGACGAATTTCTTTACTTAAAACAAACAAAATCACAAATCTTCAAACACAATTCCTATAATAACAGCGCTCGAGGAAGACTTTAGTTCCGAAACTTGTAGTTGTGTTATTGTGGAACTGTCGCTTCTGCTATGAGATATTGGGGCCCATTTAAAGATTGTAAAGATGCAGAAAGCATGCAAATTAAGGTTTATAACATCAGTGAAACAAAGAGTTACTTAGAAGGCTTTTTATGGAGTAAAACACTGAAAACTGACCTTAAAAAATGTCATACATTATCTCGTAATGAGACGGCTCTGCTCACTGTATCACTTTATTTAAAAGCAGCTTCTTCAACGCTTCTAACTTTAAACATTAAGTCTGTTAAAACTATGACCGAACTACACACACTGATTTTTCAATACTTTGTACAACAGCTGGAAAATAAAAGAATCGTTACTGCTGCTAATTCGAACATTTGTTAAAACGTTTAAAATATGCTTTAAAAGCATATTTTAAACGTCTGCAAAGTAGCTTTTTACTCTATTGGATAGAGGAAAAGTGAACGTTTTGCAGAGTTTTCGCAGAGGCTGTAGATGAGAACGAGGTTGTAGATGAGATCGAGGTTGTAGATGAGAACGAGGTTGTTGATGAGAGCGGTTTTGAACCGCTTGGTTTTACAAAAAAATTTTGTCATAAATCAACAATATCAACTTGTTCATTTCATTTTAATGACGTTTTGCGCCTCTGTTCATTTATTATTTAACGTTTATTATCATGAAATTATTAGTAAAGAAAGATTGCGCAACTGCTTGCCCTTCATTAGCGGTTTTGTGCACCGTAAGAGAGGCTTTTTTAGTTTAATTTGCGAGTTAAAGGAACCATTACACAAAGAGACTTTTTGACTCAGAGACAATTGTAAGAAAACTTTTTTTAATTGGCAAACTCATTATTGCCTTTTGCTATTTTTGATTTTATTTACTTAAGAGGTTTACATTCTGATTTTGCAAATGAAAATAAATTCTGTTTTTTGTTAAAGGTTTATCTTTGACGTTCAGAAAAAATTTTAACTCCATGAGTCCAAATTCATTCTTTCGTTTAATCCAAAATAAACAAATATTCATTTTAAAAATTAAAGTGACGAAAAGTTTGTTTACCCGTACATAATTTTTAAAATCAAATTCAAATGTGGAACAAGAGGAGTTGCAATAATATCATGTGGAACAAGATGAATTGCGATATTAAGACATCTACCAGAAAAAATCTGCGCGTGTTCTGACGTGGTGTTTACGGAAACCGTTCATCATTTTAAATAGCTAATTGTTTTAAAATGTCATTGTGCACACATGACAAAAATAGGTTTTAAGTTTTAGGTCAGAGTTCCCCAAATATTTTTATGGAACTTTTATCAGTGACTCTTCAGGATACTGAATCTAGAAGCTTAAAAATCAAAAGGTAGCCGTTTTTGAAAAAAACGATTTCAAACTTTTGTATATTATTTTATAAAAGGGGAGGGGGTGAGAGTTGTAAAGTTAAGGTTTTCCTTATAAAAAGTCAATATTAACACTTTCTAATGATGTTAAAGTTAATCCAGTATTGCAGGCAATTAAATTTTGATCATCTTAAGATGTTAATTTTTAGTTATCTAAAATTTATCTCGAAGTTAGTTATCGCAAACATTAAAAAAGTTGTATTGGCCTTGAAATGGAGCGGAATTTTTTTTTGAAGAGGAAAAATGTCAAATTCTTTTAAAAAGACAATTCTTATTATCCATATTAACTCATATACCTGATTAACTATTCATGTTACAAAATGCAAATGTTAGAAAAAACTAAGATTTTTTTATACTGTTAGCTAACAATTAAAAAAAATATTTGTATCCAATGTTTTAAATTTATAAACATATATCAAAATATCTGAATTTTTTAATCTATAAATTAGTACTGCTGAATGATTCAGCAATTCTTCTGCTTCTAAGAGAGTGCTTTGAGTTTGTTTGTGAAACATTGAATCGTTCGATTATTGGCTTCATTTTTGAATGAGTCGATTCAGATGCCTGTTCATTGTATCGTCCAAGAGAATGACCAGTAAGTTCAATAAATTGTTGCAAGTGAACTGAGATTATATGTATTTTCCAGGTCACAGTAAGTTTCTTTCCTAGAAACTAATAAAATATTCTATAAGATAGATAGTAATAATAGTATATTAATATATTAAAGCCAATTTAAAGCAAGTTCATTATATTTAACTGTACCTCTGAACAGTACTCTTGTGTGGCTTTGTAGGAACAAACAAAGTCAGTTATTAGTTGAAGATAACAAGGGTTAAGATAACTTCCGAAGGTTCCTTGAACTAATTTCTGAAATTTTCTCATTGGACATGGAAGTGGTAAGAGTTCAATTGGCAGCCTTAGTGAAAGCTGGTCACAGTTTTTAAGAATAACCCTACATGTATTGCCTTCATATGTTCCCCCATGGTATCCTCTTCTAATACATCCAAGTGAGTTGACCCAGTCTTTGTATTCAGGCCAATAAAAAATTATATAAGTTGATATATGATATACAAATCCCATTAACATATGAAGCTCCGGCAAAGGAATTACTTCAAGAACTAGTTTCGACTTGTTTCTCTCCTTTATTAGACATATATTCACCACATTCTATCAAAGTTTATTAATTTGATTACCAGTTTTGAAAAAAATATTTTTTTATTTAATAAAAAGATTTTTAAATTTTTAAATTAAATAATAATTAACATTTACACCTTATAATTTTCATTTCAAAACTTCGATAACCAGCTTCCATGTACCTCTGATGCCATAGATCCAATGATAAAAATATTCTTGTCAACCCACCAAAAAGTTCACATTCTCCTTCACACCAAGCACAAGCATACATACCGCCATGAGACTAAATTTTCTTATGTTTTTTGAAAAATCCTAATTAACTAATTAAAAGTTACATAATAAATTAATTTTAAATCATAACTTACTGAAATTCCAAGAAGAATATTAATTATTTTCAAATCAGCGGCAAGAACATATTTACAATCTTCTAGCTTTAGAAGATCTAATAAAATGGCTAAATTTTTGTGTGTCTCCTGCAAGTTTTCACAATATGCAAGAACTATGGAATGGTTAATTCCAGAGTATGTTCCATGAGAACTTTGATCTTCGCATCGTTCTTTTTCTGGATCAAAGAGGTTACAAATTACTTTAAGTGATCTACCTCCTACAAAATATTAATTTTAATTTTAAAAATATATATTATTAAGTTCTATATTATATATAAGTTGTATAATATTTCTTCATCTAATAACGTTTTTACCTGAATCAATTCCGATTCGTATTAATGTTTGGAAAGGGTTTTGCTTTCTGGAAGTCATTACAAAGTTAAGCAGCTCGGTTAATTGACAAACATAAACATGGTCTCTTGACACATCGGTTGACAACTTTTTTTTTTTCTTCTGCAAAAATTGTCTTCACATCATAAAATTCAGATAGGAGTTTATTTTTTTTGCAAAGTTTTTTTTCAAGATTCGCCTCAAATTGAATTCCACTTTTCCTTAAGGATTTCAGAAGGATGCGTGATTTGAATTGACTAAGTCCAAGTCGAATAATCATTTTTTCAGTTTCTTCAAATTTGACTTTCCTAATAACTAATTGCGGAACACCAATAGTTATAGGTAATGGCAACCCACCTGAATAATAAAATACTTTAGATGATTTAATCAATTCGAAAACACTAATAAATCTAATAAACAAATTACCAGTATTTAGATGTGTCTGGATTCCATGCTTAAGTTTCTTTTTTTTAATAATCGATCTTAAAACATTTGAAGTGACTTTTTTCTGAACTTTTTTTGAAGCATTAAATAACTTAGCAGAAAGATTTGTATACACGTTCATTTCATTACATTGATGTCGAATTCCTCTCTTTTTAATGCACATAAGCAAACGTTACACATCCTATTCGAACTTACTAACTTCTTTGTTTTTTTCTGGATCTGGAGATCTGGATCTAGCTATTGAACAAACTGTGCATGTTTCACAATTTCTAGTGCTTACCCATCTAGATAATTGGGAAGATTGCCATCGAGTTTTAACTGCATTTGGTATGTCTTTACTTCTTTTCAGTAAGTTTACATACTTTTTGCATGTTGGACAAATGCCTACATAAAGTAAATTAATTTTTAAATAATGATTATTTTCAGAAAGTATTTTTTAATAAAATAATTGCATTAGTTAATCATAATATGGAATATACCTGTTGGATAACTGTACACAGATATTGAATATTCAGGTTTTACATACATTCTTATGTAAGCCTCTAATAACTTCGTGACTGGAATACATTTTAAGCATTTCTTCAAACAACAGCAACAAATAATTTTCTGATTCAATAAATGGTCTCGTTTTTCTTTGCTGTTTACTGTTTTGTTAGATAATATATTAGACATTTTTCTAATAAAGTAATTTATGTTTAATATTAACAATAACGAAACAATAACTAGGGTTTGAAACATTCTATTATTATATTAAACAAATAAATTACTATATAAAGTAAAGAATGCTTCCATCAACAATTCTATAGGAAAATTAACATCTTAAGATGATCAAAATTTAATTGCCTGCAATACTGGATTAACTTTAACATCATTAGAAAGTGTTAATATTGACTTTTTATAAGGAAAACCTTAACTTTACAACTCTCACCCCCTCCCCTTTTATAAAATAATATACAAAAGTTTGAAATCGTTTTTTTCAAAAACGGCTACCTTTTGATTTTTAAGCTTCTAGATTCAGTATCCTGAAGAGTCACTGATAAAAGTTCCATAAAAATATTTGGGGAACTCTGACCTAAAACTTAAAACCTATTTTTGTCATGTGTGTGTATTAATGCTATTCAAAATTTAAACAGCTCTGTTATTAAAACAGTTAGTTTTAATTGAAACGTCATCAAATCAAGATAATAAGCGAGAAAAAATTTTGTATTTTCTCGTGGAAAATCCTGGTGTATCAAACAAAACAATTTCTAAAGAGCTGCAGATTGCTTTGAGAACAGTGCAGAGCGTTGTGAAACGATTTAAGGGCACTGGTACAATCAAAAGAAAAACAGGAAAAGGAAGAAAATGTTTTGTTAGACGAGATCTTGGTAAAAAGGGAAAGATGCCTTAGACAGAAAACCGGAGATTTCTGTTCGAACTTTAGTGAATAAATTTAAGACAAGTGCTTCCACTATACAAAGAGTAAAGAGAAATTGTGGCTATAAATCTTATAAAAAAGTTCCTCGTCGTGAAGAAAAGCAAGAAAACGTTGCAATTCGATGTTCAAAGTTGCTCTATAAAAAATTATGTGCTAAAAAATCCTGTTTGATTATTAAGGATGAAACTTAATGTGCTGCCTATTTCCAATCTCTTCCAGGACACCAATATTATTCAGTAATTAATTGCAAGAAACTGAATTCCAATTATAAATCCATTGGAATGCAAAAATTCGCTAAAAATGTCTCAGTTTGGCAAGCAATTTGTGAATGTGGTGAAAGAGGCTCTTGTTTTGTGACTATGGGAACAATCAACACCAAAATACACATAAAATAATGCCTTAAGAAACGTCTTTTGCCGTTTTTAAGAACACACACGGGTAACCCGTAATTTGTCCCGACTTAGAATCATGTCAATACTCAGGGACAACTTTAAACTGGCTTAGAAAACATGAAGTAGATTTCGTTGAAAAAAATTGCAACTCACCAAATTGTCCCGAACTACGTCCTATCGAAAGATATTGGGCTCTTTTCAAAAGAAAACCAAGGTTCAATGTAAAAGAAGCAAAAATAAATGGATTAGAGCTACCAAGAAAGTCTAGCCAAAAACTGTGCAAAAGCTGATGTCGAGCGCAAAACGCAAAGTGCGTGCATTCTCACGTACAAAGCTTCATAAACTTTCTTCAGTGAAATTTAATAACGCTAATATTTGTGTTGTTACAACTTTAAAATTATTCGACTGTCGGCTATATCGATTAATGTATTTTTCAAAGTCGACTAAAATCGACTAATACATTTTTAAAATCGCCTAAGTCAACTAAAAGTCGATTTAGTCGAAATATTGCTTGACAATTTATCTTTTAGACGCTATAAAAAAACTCGAACTTTTAGAGAGTAAACAAAAAAACTAGATGGTATGTAATACTACTATAAAAGTACATGCTGTTGTTGTGTAAAGAGCGTTTTCTTTGCTCGATTTTAATTCATCTAATCTATTAGATGAATTAAAATTGAAAATTGGAGTTTCCAGATCCTCCTGACTTTGGAACATCAAAATTGATACCAAGACCAACCCTCAGCGCAACCTGAATCTGTTTTTTTTTTTTCAGCTTTAGTAGTTCCTCATTTTCTCTCCTACCCTGCCACTTCTTAAAATCCAGCCTGT
This sequence comes from Hydra viridissima, assembly GCF_058129835.1. Taxonomy (NCBI): domain Eukaryota; kingdom Metazoa; phylum Cnidaria; class Hydrozoa; order Anthoathecata; family Hydridae; genus Hydra; species Hydra viridissima. The sequence goes on from NW_028324310.1 coordinate 11,574,403, forward strand.
TGGCTATGTGAAGGAAGCACTCCGTGCTTCTTATCGACAAATGAAAGGTGGACAGGCCATGTTTAAATCTAATATCTGGAAGACCTGCCGCAATTCTATTAACCTTCACCAGGTCATTCAGGTTGGAGCTGCTCATGCCGCAGATGCTGCAACAAGTAGTTGCGAAAGCCACTTCACTAAGAATGATGGCAACTTTTCCATCAACCATGGTCTCCTCCAGCTCGTGGTAGATCATGAATCCATCCAACCTCGAAGGGAGAGGCTGGAACTCCTTGAAAATGTTATACTTCTCCACCACGATTCTTTTCTCTCCTTTATGTATTGAAACCTGATTAGCCTGCAATAGAGTGTGGAGGAGGGTTTTGTTCTTGTCCAGACAACCTCATCTGTCTCCTTGCTCCGGATCTGTAGGGGAAGCAGCCAGTTGAGGAAAAAGAACTTTTTCATTACTGGGCTGGCTAACTCAACATCCTCAGATACCATCGGTTTGTAAGCAGACTGTCCAGTACAACCATCATATCCTTCTTTAGAGATCATAATCAGAATTTCAGATCTGCTCCTTCACTCCTTTAATTTGTAGTAGCAGGCCACGAGGACCTGTTTCTGAGTTTTTTCTGCTTTGTCCTCTTCTACCCTCCTCTTATTGGTGCAGGGTGTTGCCTCTTCAAATGACCTTCTCCGCTTTCCTCCCTTACTCTTACCATAATCACCTTAAAATATTTGTCAAATATTAATTAATAGTTTAATAAATTTGTTGAAGAAAATTCTCTTAATTCTCCTCCCCTATACTATAATCACAATACTTGCCATTTACATATATATTAGTCTTTTTAAAAACAAATTATAACTATATTTTATTTGATTTACTTCCTTCATTAACTTCCATCTTCTCCTCTGTCTCCAGCTCTTCTAACAACCAATACCGATTGTCCATAAAAAAACCTCTCCCTCTTGCTACCAGATTTGGTCCAGCGACAATTGAACTTCTTCAGCCAAACCTTAGCAACCTCTTTCCCAGGTCCGATGTCCTCTAATAACAAGGTATTTAACTGGATACCCTTGGTAACCTGGTAAACCTGAGCCATGTCGTAAACTTGAAATGCGATCCGTAATAATATTGTTCCTCATGGTTCAAAATACTAGAGAAAAGTGAAGATGTACATAAAACTTTTTGTCCCAATATTACCGCATTTTCCTGTAAAACATTAAATACTTATTAGGGTCTATGAAGTGATTATTTTCTATATAAATGAACAAAACACATTTTACCCATTTTAAGTACAATTTTCTAAGAGAAAACAGCGTTTTAGAAAGAAATGTTACTTAGACTATCTATATTAAAACTGAGTTACCTGCAAGGTGCTATTTAAAATAGTTTTTATGCTATGAAAACATCTTCCAAAATGCTAGAAAGCAATTAGTGGGTGCATTTAATTTAATAATAGGTTTATGTGGTTTTCTGACGTTTATGGGAATTTACTCATTGGATCTATATAAAGGCGTTATTAATATGTCGCGGCTGTAAATAGTATATAAAAGGGGTTTGTATTGTAAGTAATTTTATTCGCAGTCAGATGATAATACGATAATAACAATTTTTTAATAACAGTGAATTCTTTTGTGTCTCTGGGTAAGCTAAAATAATTTCCCACATTTAACGAGATTTAGGTGATTAATAATTCTAAAACCGTTATTTATGCGTCTTCTTCAGTTTTTTAAGCCATAATTTATGATTGGTATCATTTATAATAAAAGGCTTAGCGCCTCATTTTTCTTTATTATATGATTTTTTAATTTTGACCAATATTTGAAAATTAACATATTTACATTACTGTGGTAAAATTGATATACTGAGCTTCAAAATCATAGTAGGGAGAAAATTAAATCATTTTTAGAGTGCTAAGGGTCTCTAGATTTAATTTAAAGAAAAGAAATTATTCCAATATAGAAGATGATTTTGGGGTGTTTTGCTCATCCCTAGCCCACTGTAGCATGGCGTAATCTTTATAAACAATTTATATTTACCCCTTACAAAAAAACCCAGCGAACTTCCAGTGAAAGTTCACTGGAAATGTAAAAGATCACTGGAAATGTAAAAGATCACTGGAAATTCACCGAGTTCGCTGGGTTTTCCGCAAATTTTACGACTTCGCTGGAAGTTCACTGGAAGTTTAACAAAAAACGTCATTTTATTTCCAGTGATCTAAAACCTGAGTGGAAATTTAGCGCTGATTTTCAATAATCGAAAACGCCGCGGGTTTCATAACTCAATATTGATATAACTTTTGCTAACATAACTTTTTTGAAATTTGACAGATATAACATCTTGAAAATTTTTTTCCAATTTCTGTAATAAAGTAAACGTTGTTTTTTTATATCCACAGTTTCAGTTTCTATTATTTTAAGTTCTACTCAATTTCCAAAACCACAGGTATGTTGTTCAGTATGTTCATTTTTATTAAAGCGAGTTCATATTCAACTTTATAATTTCACAAAAATTTATTATTATAAATTTCTTTATTGTAGATTATTGAACATAATAGATAATGATTGATTATATATATATATATATATATATATATATATATATATATATATATATATATATATATATATATACATATATATATATATATATATATATATATATATATATATATATATATATATATATATATATATATATATATCTGTGTGTGTGTGTGTGTGTGTGTGTGTGTGTGTGTGTGTGTGTGTGTGTGTGTGTGTGTGTGTGTGTGTGTATTAGGGTGTCCCAAAAACAGCATTTTTGAAAATAATTTGTTCCCACCCCCTAAATGTGTTCTATTTAATACAAAAACACTAGGTTTAAAATTTTTTTGGAATAAAAAATATTTTAAGGGGTCCTTATAATTTCAAAATATATATATATATATATATATACACACACATATATATATATATATATATATATATATATATATATATATATATATATGTATTTACATATATATATATATATATATATATATATATATATATATATATATATATATATATGTATTTATATATATATATATATATATATATATACATACGTATATATATATACATACGTATATATATATACACGTATATATCCGAATAATTTTAAATGTATTCTTAAAATAGAGGGCTCAATGTTCTTAAAAGAACATAGCAATAATAAATTAGTAAAAATCATTTATCAAACTTATTTCATTTTACACTGTGTTTCATCAATTAAGACATCAGAAAATTTCATCAATTAAGACTCATCAGAATAGATATTTTGTAAGTTTTATAGTTTTCAAAAGAATATTAAATTTTCTGAATAATTATAAAATTTAAATAAAATTATAAAATTTTATACCGCTTAAACACCTTCATTTAACATATATATGCATTTGATATTTATATATACATCATACACTTGATAAAAAAATTTTCATCAAATAAAAGTATAGTTTGTATTGTATATACTAAAGAACTAGCTGTTAAATAAGCATCATTGTTATTTAAGCACAATTAGGTTTAGTACAATCGTTTCTCTTGTTCTCTTTCTGATGTTAATCTTGTTTAACTAAAGTTTAATTTTGCCTGCTTGCCTCTTTTATTTTAGATGCCTAGAATTGGTCGCTACAAGAAATGGCAATCAGGCGAAGTAAGTATTCCAAGAACAACACAATGGAGGATGTCAAAAGTTAACTGTGCTCAACAACAGAATGAGAGCACCTCTGATGACAATAATTCTATTGACGATGAATTTATGGATCATTTATCTGACTTAGATGAACCAAAAAATGAAACAATCAATGATGAGTTTGATGAAAATGAAAGTTCAGAGAGTCCACCTCTGTATCCTGGGGCAAAGATAAATGTCTCTAATGCATGTTTATGCATAATGACTTTTGTTTTGCGCTTTAATTTGTCCTACGAAGCCTTAGAGGCGTTGTTAACTCTCTTAACTATTTTATTGCCACACAGTGTTTTGCCTACATCTAAATATTTGTTTTTGAAGTTTTTTAAGAAGGAAAAAGAGTTATATGAAAAAGTTTTTTTTTGTGATGTTTGTGAAGTTGCTTTAAGTCTTAATAAGCAGTGTCCAAAATGTTTGAAATATTTTACATCATCCTATCTTCATAAGAAATGCAATTTTTTTCATATTTTAAACATAAACAAACAGCTTAAAAATACTTGCGATAACAATTGGATACATTTAGCAGATCTTGAAGAAAATGGGCAAGCAACAATTAGACTTGTTGTTAATACTGATGGAGTTCCCATTTTCAAATCATCAAAGTGGTCCTTGTGGCCTTTGCTAGCATCCATTCATAGTTTTCCATATTCATTGCAAATTACTAATATTTTGTTTTTTGGTCTCTGGTCGGGTTTTAAAAAACCAAATATACAATTATTTTTATCTCCTTTTGTTGATATTTTTACTAACCTATCCACTAATGGTATACTCTTATCTAATAATGTTCGTGTTTTTTTTCATGTATCTATTTTTTCATGTGATACAATTGCAAGAGCTCTGGTTTTTTGTCGTAGGCAATTTAATGGTTATAATGGTTGTCATTGGTGTTCTTCTAGAGGGGAAAGAGTTCCAAAAGGCAGGGGGTCTTGTATGACTTATCCATTTTCTGATGTTACTATGAATTGTAGAAGCAATACAGATTTTTTTTGTGTTAATGTGGTTGAAGGGTTTTTAGATATTTCACCATTAGTAAGATTGCCTAATTTTGATTGTGTAAATGGAACAGTTGTTGATAATTTGCACTGTATAGAGCTTGGTGTTATGAAAGCTATGTTTTCTTTCTGGTTTGATAGTTGTTATTCTGGTTCTATTTTTTCTATTCGTAGACACTGTACTGTTATAAATAATCGGTTATCTGTAATTAGTGTGCCAAGCAATATAAGGCGGACTCCACGATCATTAAGTTGCATAAAGCATTGGAAAGGTGTTGAGTTTTTTAATTTTTTAGTTTTTTATGGTCCTGTTATTTTATGTGATATTTTGCTTCCGCAGTTTTTTGATCATTTTATTCTTTTATCTAATGTTGTTTTTATGTTAAATAATAAGGTATTATCTGAAAGTGTTGTTAATGAAGCCACATTATTAATTAATCGATTTGTTTACGAATTTCCTGGTTTGTATGGTAGAGAGAATATGTCTTATAATGTGCACCAATTACTTCATCTTCCCTCATGTGCTCGTCTATGGGGGCCTTTATTATCTTATTCTTGTCATCAGTTTGAAAATTTTAATGGCATTATTTTATCTCTTTTAAATGGTACTCAAGATATATCTACTCAAGTAATAGATCGATTTTCATATTTAACTACATGTAACATTCAAGCTTCTCATTCTAATATTATAGACGAAGATTGCATTGACTTTTTGGATGACATGTTATTTTCTTATAATTTTAATTTTAAAGGAGTTATTATTGGCTCAATTAAAGTCTTAGATAAAGGCTGTAATTATAATATTCCTTATTGTGAGAAACTGTTTTTTGAGCATTATTTAGGTAAGCATATTTTTGAAATTCAAAAATATTACAAAGTTTCTATTGCCAAAAACATTTACCATATTCGTCATAAGAATGTTCGTCATTGTGACTCACTTGTTAAACTTACTTGTGGATCATTTTGTAGTATTGAATATTTCTTTATCTTTGAGATGAATGTTTTTGCTTGTGTTAGATTTTTAAAAACAAGTCCGAAAGCAGCTAAGCATATTTTTATGTATACTTATGCAGAATGTCTATCTATAATTTTTGCAGAGCAAATTATACAAAAAGCTTTTTTGGTTGAAGATTGTGTTGTTAGTATTCCTGATTTATGCCCTTTTTAACTCTTCTATAATTATTCTTTGCATAATATTATTATTTGTATTATTATTGCTTTTTATCTTTGCATGATGATTTGTTTGTAACATTGTAATTTTTTTTTGTGAGCTGTTTACATAATTTTTTTTTGGTGAACTGTTCTTTTTTTGGTAAACTGCAATTTTTTTTTGTTAACTATAATTTTTTTTGGTGAACTGTAATTTTTTTTTGGTGAATTGTTATTTTTTTTTTTTAAACTGTTGCATTTTATATTTGTGATAAAAAATTACATGTAACCTTCAACAGTTTATGTTGGCTTGTCAATTTTGTAAAAACTTCTGGTTTAAAAATATTGTTTTTCTTTAGAATTGTTTTTTTATTTTATAAAGTTAATATTTACATTTTCTATAACTACTGGGTTACTGTTTTTTTTTTAGGGTTACCTAGGTCATTTTATTCACTTTCCTACACAGCAACAATTAGAGTGTTGTTATTTTAAGCGGTAGTGGTGTTGTGGTAGAGCGCTCGCTTTATAAGCGAGAGGTTCCAAGTTCGATCCCCACCATGTCCCTGGTAGTACCGCGCTCAACTTGTTTCTTCATGCAGCGGCCTTGTTCATCAAGGTTTGTGTTTTGGAGTTATAGAGTTGAGAGAGGGTTATAACCACAATTAAGTAGCCTCTTTATCTGTAGTGGCCTTCTCAGCCTTGGGGAGGTGAATTAACAAAAAAAAAATTTCAGAAGCATGGTACTGGTTAAAATTGGATAATTTTCATTTAATCTACTGTCTCCCTAGACCGTTGCAATTTCGGTTACAATATATTTAACTGCTTATTTGTTGTTACAATTTTTAAATACTTAAAGTCTTATTAATATACATCTATAAATTTATGTAATACAGATCTATAACTATACATTGCTAATGAGGTATTAGATTTAATAGCAACTTATAATTTACTTCAAAATTTTTTCAAAATTATGTATTTATTTGTAATCTTTAAATTGACTTAAGTCTTAGTATTCATAATGTCTAAGTTTGCTGTTGTACAATGGTCTCGCAACGGAACTGTCTCTGTTGAATGGGATACATCTGTACTTAACAGGGCTTTTCTTGTAAATAACAAAGAGGGTGATATAAGATACACAAAACTTACTAATCGAGATGAAGGCCCCATTGAGAAGGGTAAAGTTATATGTGTGGTTGGTAAGCTTCAAATTTGAAAATATTTTAAGTTTCTTTTGAAATTTTATATTTAAAGTTGTTAATTATTTCAATTGCGTATGTTTCCAGCATTTAAGATATTTCATATAATGACATCGTTAGTAGTCTTTTATGTTTGATGTATTACAAACATCTGTTTTTAAAGATATATTTAACATTTATGAAATAGTAATTATATTATTATATTTAGACAGTTTAGAAGAAGCATTATTGAAAAAAGGCTCACTTCTCAAGAAAAAAAAAGATAAGAAATTGCTAAACATAACAAATGAAATTGAGGTTTATATATTATAAAATTTACTTTGAACAAGATCAGTTCAAACTCTGGATAAAACTTTGTTTACTTTTAAGGGTTCTGTTAGAGTTGAATATATAACAGTTCAGCAAATGGAGTTATTGTTGGTAAGTTTATTCTGCTAATAGTTTCATTTATAAAGATGGCTGTAACTCTTCCAAAATGGAACCTCATCAAAATCATACAATTTTAGAAAAGCAGACATTATGCATAAACAAAAATTGATTGACCTATCCTGTTTATTCATAAAATATAGTTTTGTGTCATATATTTTTACAATACCTAGAATACTCATACTATAGCATTAAAAGAAGATTTTGCTAAGAAGCTAACAACATTGTACAAAAAAATAGAAAGTAAGTAAACAGTCATTTGTATTCCAAATAAAATACTGGCATAGCTGAGATCAATTTTGGCAATTCTATTTCTTTTTTTTACAATAATAAGAGTTTTATTATAAAATGTTTTAAAAATTTTAAATGGAATTATAATAGCTAAACATTTGCGATTTACTTTATCAGCTGTTTTATGACTATTTCTAGTGTACTTCATTTTTCTTTTAGACATTCACTGCTTGTGACCATTCAGTAAATTTAAATGCTCAACTTTTCTGTTTTATAAAATCCTCTGTTTAAAATACCCACAGTTTTATAATGCCCTATGCTTTTAAATGTATGGATTTTATTTCACTTTTAGGGCTTGTTAGCAAAGCAGAAGAAGGTGACTTAAGCGAAGAGTTGCCAAGAAAGAAAGCAAAAATGTTGATTTCCCAACCATCAACAACCCATTCAAAACCATCTCCATTATATTTACAACCAACAAATTCACAAATACAACCTCTTTTATCACAAACATTACCAACAACTCCTCCTTTCTCAACCCAATCCCAACCCAAACAATTCCAGTCTTTTTCAACTAATGACTCCATTAATGAACATCCTGATTCCTCACTTTTTCTTAACAATCATAATTCGTTTCATGAAAATTTGTTCAATTCAATTGACTTCAATCGACTTCAATCGGAAAACATTCCATCGACTTCAAATTCATTTCAAATGCCTTCTCCACCTTTTTCACTACCAGCACAACTATATTCTGTTCCACAAATGCCACCACCATTGTTGCATTCACAACCAACATCGCTAACAAATTCACAACTTCCACTATCAATGCATTCACAACTATTAGAACAAGTACCAGCACATTCATTAGTTTCCCATACAACACAACCAACAGATTATATATGCAGTGACAAAGAAGTCACTGAAAACATGATTCCTAATAGAGTCTTAACAGCACCAACAGGAAAAAAGCTGGTCAAACAGTTATTAGGCCATTTTTATGAAAGAAATAAGTTGGTGAATGCTTCGCTATCAGGAAAAAAAGGCTCTTCAAAGTTTTCTGTTTCAAAAAAAGTTGGCCTTGATCCAGCTGTGTTGCATTTAATAACAGGTAAAAAATTATTAAATTTTAACACTTATACTCTGGAATTCCAGAATCAATTCAATACGAGAAATTGCTTATCTGCAATTTTTACAGAACTTACAATATCCAAGTTTCCGAATTTTTCGAAAAATGATGTCAGTGTTGCGCTCTGTGAAAAAATTAATGACGAGCGCAGAGCTTATTTTAAAGCAGGTATTATATTTTAATTGTATTACTTTTCGTATTTAATTATAATTATATCACTAGTTTTCATCTTTTATAAATAACAAAATTTTGTTAGGACTACTATGTCTTAATTTTATTTTATAGAAAAACAATAAATAATAGGATTTTTTAATTTCAACTAGCTTGTGACTTTCGTCTGATTTTTTATTTTTTTATTTTAATCTTGTAATTATTATTATTGTTTTAGTATATTTTTTTAGTATTAATTATTTTGATTACCGTATAATCTCTAATAGTAAGGCCAGGTTTATGTTTCAGAGTCACCAATCAAATTTTTTTATTTTAAAGTAATTATCGATTTTGAAATATACATATGTTTTTGTTTTTATAATTTATCCTTGGTTTTTAAAGTTAATTATGTTTATACCTGTTATACTATTTTATGTTTGCTTACTATTTTACTGTTTATTTTATATATGTTTTTATATAATTATTATATATGTCCTTTAAATATTGTATCAATTTTTTTTAGCTCCGAAGTCCCAAACAAAAAAGAATGCGTCAAGCACAATTTAAAAGACATACGAACGTACTCACGAACTTACGATTTTCTTTTCTTTTTTTTGTTTTGATTACTTGTCTGTGGAGAACGAACACACCGCTAAACTCATGATTTTTTCGCCTCAAAATATACTAAAATATACTAATAAATAAAATTTAAAAAAGTTTAGATAAATTATCAGGAAAAATAAACAAATTGCATTTATTCGAAAACAAAAAATGTACGTACAGCCTTTTGGTTCTCGACTAATGAGATACACATTTTTTTAATTCAATTTTTTTTCAAAGTTTTTCAAACAAGCTCGTGTAAGCTTATGCAAAATGATTATGCTTTATTAAATTTTTTTGTAGATTATGTTTTATGATTTAAATCTCTATCAAAACAAAAAAATAAAAATACAACTGATTTTCTGTTTTGTTTGTTTAAATGGTTAAAATAGAAAAAAAATTGATTTATGAAAATTTGTATTCATACTTAAGGTAGTTTATTACTTATACATTGTATTTTTATTCTAAATATCGATATTTTTAAATAAATGTTATATTAAACTTTTTTTTTTCCTATGCTTAATTTGTCTTATTTCGCGCTTCACGGTTTTAAATATTTAAAATGTTTATGAAAGTTTTAAAAAAAAATATATCCTAAAAAATAAAATTCCAGCGAATTCGCTAAACTTCCAATTTTTATATATAAACATGAAAGTTAACTTTCATAGCTAATTAGCTATGAAAGCTTTTCTAGTGAACTTCCAGTGATCTTTAAAGATCACTGGAAGTTCACTAGAAAAGTTCACTGGAAGTTCACTGGAAGTTCACTGGGTTTTGGAACAAGATCACTGGAAGTTCGCTGGAAAAGATCACTGGAAGTTCGCTGGGTTTTGGAACAATTTTTCACTGGAAGTTCACTGGGTTTTTTTGTAAGGGACAAGATAAACTACTTATAAAGATATCTCTTTACTGATTGGTCAACATTATAACAATATTAAAGATTGATAAAATTAAGTCAAGTGAAAAAAATAGAAATAAGGATGTTAAGATGATTAACCGACTATATCGACTTTTAGTCGATTGGTAGGAAACTCATAGTCGGTTAAATCGACTATTCGATTTTTCAAAGTCGATTAATTTCGACTTTCAACTAGTCGACTTTTAGTCGATTTAGTCGAAGTCGATAACAACACTAGTTAATATATGTACTTTCAAAATAACATTCAATATCGAAATCAATAGTTGAATATTCTTTATAATGTCCGCGCAGATTTTTTCTGGTACATGTCTTATCATGTGAGAAAAGAAATAAACTTGGTTTGACTTTAAAAGTATTGTTTTGCACTTTATTCAAATTTTCGGTTTACTTTTTGCAATATATTTATATTATATATGTAAATATATTTAATATATATTCAAAAATTAACACACATTCAAAGAAAGTAACAAGATAAAATATTCCTTTCTTTTAAAGAGCAGAACGATGGCGAGCTTTTCAACGAATGCTTCTTTGAGGCACAGGTTTCTATTAACGAGGATTTAAAAAAAGCAGTTGAAAGATAACGAAGATAGATCAGGAATACAGATAGCAAAAATTATGCCGATCAAGTATCAAAACAGAAATATTTTAGACGCAAACTAATAAATGCAGAAATCAAGTCAGAATGCGCGATAATATTATTTGAAAAAAAAACAATTCCATAACGCTGAAAAAAAGTTTAGAGATGTAGAAAATTGGCGGAAAAAACTTTATGAAAAAAACATATAGATGCACTAAATACAAAATACTGGACAGAATTGTGCTTATATAAAGAAGAACAATTTGATAAGGCTGAGAAAATGTTTAGTAATGTAGAAGATAGACAAAAATTAGTTTTAGGACAGAAAGATGCTGATACACTTAATACTAATAACTGGGTTGCAATGTGCTTATGTAAAAAGAAAAAAAATTCGAAAGCGCTGAAAAAAAGTTAAGATGTAGAAAAAATGCAAAAAATAATTTTAGGAGAGAAACATGCAGTAATATTAACTACTGGATAGCAAGATGCTTGTATAATACACTACAATTCTATAATGCTGAAAAAATGTTCAGAGATTTTCAACGTAAGCTAAAAGAAATTTCAGATGAGAATGACGCAGATAAAAATACTAAATACTAAATTTGCTAAATACTAAATTCTGGGTTGCAATGTGCTTACATAAAAAAGAACAATTCGATAACGCTGAAGAAATGTTTATAGATGTTTAAAATTGGTAAAATGAACATTTAGAAAGGAAACATGCAAATACGCTGTATTCTAAGTACTGGATTACAATGTGTTTAAAAGCTAAAAATTAATAACGCTGAAAAAATGTTTAGAAATACAGAAATTCGGCAAAAAAAGTTCTTGGAGAAAAACATGCAGATACACTAAATACAAAATACTCGATAGTCTCTATATTGTATACAACAAATAGATAACTCTGAAAAAATATTAAGAGATGCAGAATGCATGGAAGTTTTTTTGAGAGAGACATGTAGATACACTAAGTACAAATTACTGGATAGCAAGGTGCTTATATAAAAATCAACAACTCGATAATGCTGAAATAATGTTTAGAGATGTAGAAAATTGGCGGGAAGAGGTTTTAGGAGAGAAACATGCATACAAAATACAAATACTAGATTACAAGGTACTTATATAATAAACAACAATTCAATAACGTTGAAAAAATGTTTAGAGATTTAGAGAATATGCGAAAGAAAGTTTTAGAAGGGATTTATGTAGATACGCTAAATAGTAAATCTGGATTGCAAGGTGCTTACATGATAGACATCAGTTTGAAAGCGCTGAAGAAATGTTTAGAGATGCAGAAAATTTGCAAAAAGAACTTTTAGGAGAGAAACATCCAGATGCTCTAAATGCTAAATAATAGATTGCAATCTGTTTATTTAAAAAGCAACAATTCGAAAACGCTGAAGAAGTGTTTAGAGAGAAATTTAGCAAAAAGAGGTTTTTTGAGAAACACATGTAGATACACTTGATATAAAATCTCTGTGAAAACTTTTGTAGATGTTGAAAACATGGAAAAAGAAGTTTTAGGAGAGAACTATGCAGATACACTAAGTACAAATTACTAGATAGTAAGGTACTTATCTGATAAACAAGACTCTAAAACGCAGAAAAAATGTTTAGAGATGTAGGAAATATTTAAAAAGTAGTTTTAGGAGTGAAACATGCAGATATTAAATACAAAGTACTGGATTGCACATTACTTTTGTGATAAATTATATGAAATAGTAATAATTGAATTAAACATATTTATGCCGCGGAAAGTACTTGCATAATTAAACGCTGCGTCACTCCATCAAATTTAGCAGTTTTTTTCAGAAGAACAATACCAATAGAAACTAGAAACAATAGTTAAACTTCCTTTGCGCAGAATATGTAATGGCTGTGTAGCTATTATTGTTAAGATTGTTTCATTCACAACAACTATTTAATAAAATCCAGTTGAATCGGTGTCCATTTAGAAAGTATGTTTTTAATTTTTGTGCTAAGCACAAATATTAATCTTAAAACATTTCTGAAAGCATGGTGGCGAAGAAAAGGCTTTCTACATTTTAAAAATCCCTGTTCTCACTTTGAAATTATAGAGAACTTGTTATATGGTGACTAAGGATTTTAAAAAAGTAACACTAAGTATAATTAACATTAAGTTTAAAAAAAAATGCCGCAGAGTTATGTATTGTCACAGTATTTAAATTGATACGAGCTGTATATCAAAAAAACCGTATTTTAAATTGATAAAGAGTTCTGAATATAAGGTTTGCATTACAGCAGCAAAAACAGATGGAACTTTTAAATGGAAATACCATTAGGCTTACTCATTTTGAAGAGGTTCAACGACTTAGAACATATAAGAAGCTCTGTTACATCGCTTGGTAGCTCCACCAAATAATCTTGTATCATCTAAGCTTCTTCCACTATAAGTCCTTCTATAAAATAACTTTGGGTTGCATTTAAGAAAATTGACGGAAAACTTATGAAAAATATCTGGGTAAGAAAAAATCAAACAGTTTTAACATGAACAAAGATAAAGCTCTGAGAGTATAAACAGCAATAATAATTTTGTAAATATTAACAGCAATAATGTATTAAATTCTCCAAAAACATTTTAAGCTTCGGTCTTCAAAAGAAACAAACCTGAAAATTATTTAAAAAACAAAATTATTTACCTCAACCAAAAAAACTAAAAAACTTTTAACTTAAAAAACTTTTTGCTTATTTCATTAAGAAGAAAAAACAAACCTTTTGCTCATTCCAAATGTCATATTCAGTTTGATAAATTTGCCTTATTAGCAAAATTATTGTGGATTGGATTACTGCCTTCACCCAAATATAGCTGACAAGTACTATAGAAAGTGTATTAGCTAGTTAGTAGAAATGGCAAAACCTATTAATAGGTTTTTCAAAAGAAATCATGATTTCTTTTGCCGAAATTATTAGCATAGTTTTTTACTTCTGTAAATGTCGGAATAAATGTTAATGAGGATAGATTATTTGAGAAAGTTTTTGTTGTTTACTATAGTTTTTAAAAAATTTTTTTTTATAACAAGTAAAGCTCTTGAAATAAAAGAAAAGTAATCTTCTTGAAGTAATCTGCCAATCTGGACAATTACTTGACCAAGAATCTCGAGTTTTTTTGGTACAATTTCCCACCAGTGTTACACAAAGTTATTACGCGGAGACTTGATTATGCACTGTATCTTGCCAATTGGTTTGATAAATAAGGAGAGGGGATTAACGTAATTCTGAGGTTTGTTAAAACAAACTGCACTTGAAAGACAATTTGGCTTGCCTGAAAGTCTGGCTTGTTCTACAGATTATTGGAGGCAAGTGATTCAATCATTTTGAAGATTTCAATCAAAAATAGAAAAACTGCTGTCAACAAACTTATTCAAGCAAAGCAACGTATCAAGCAATTTTGGTTTGCTTGTTCAAGTCTGTAAAGTGTAATAGTGTTTTTTGTTGAGTGTTATTTGAGGGAAACGTAGTTAAAATTTATTATCTCAATAGCTTCATATTGTTTTAGTCCTTTTTTGTTTAGGAATGTTTTTAAAGTACTTACTAGTTTTAGCAAATTGGGTATTATTGAGTAGATGTTACATCTTCAATTGTTTTAGTGTGTTTAATTGAATTTACCTGAAAATTCTATTTGAAGTGTTTGTGATCACGAGCCTTCGACAGTAGTACTATGGGTAATAAATATTTGACATTGCGTATTTCAAGCTTAAAGTCTGAGGATTATTTTAATATACAATTTTATACTGATAATGAAAATAATAATAATGCAGTTAATAAACTTCTATTTGAACACTGCAACTTTGTTTTATTTGAGCTTCTTTGATAATTCAGGAGGAGTTTTGATTGAATTAACATCACAAAAGTGTTCAATAATTTTTTTTTGAATTCTTTAATTAAATTTTATTTTATTTACTATATTAATTTCATTAAATTAGTTACAAAAAATTAATTAGTTTAAACTTTTTTATTTTTGATGATTGTAGCAAAAAAAAAAAGCTGGTTGAATAAAGTGACAAATTTTTTTTTTGCTGTTGTTTTTTTTTTTTACTAATTTTTATGATGAAAATTCTTAACGTAAAAAGCGATTGAAAAAAAAAAGAAAATTTTCAATAAAATCAAGTACAAGGTATCCAGAAAGGGTGAGTGCTATTTCTTTTTGAAATTACTGAGAGGCGCGTGGGCGGAGAGCTGCAATACTAGCTCAGTTCGTGGAAATTTAGTAGCGAGTAACCGTACGAGCATATCACAATCCAAAATACTAGACGTCCGCGTGTCTTAAGAGTTGAAGAAACAGTCGAAAGTGTTCAACAATCAATAAGTGAAAATTCAACATTTGTTCGCGTCTGCTTTTAAGATAAATCTAGCATTGAACTTAAAAAATTTTATCTGTGTTTGATTTTAAAACGTTACTTACATCTTAAAGCATATAAAATTCAAATAGAGCAGGTATCTGCGAAAGGAAAAATCAAACTTTAATTTTTTAAATTTGTAAAGGTCAAGTATTAACTGTGTATACAGAGCGATACTGCAAAATGATTTCAAGTTTTTTAGTTCCAGTTTTGTAAAAGCTTGATGGTTTCAATACCAGAACATGGTTTCAACAAAATAGTACTAGTTATTACACACTTGTCATTTAGTGTATAATAACTATAATGTCGGCGTAAAAGAATTAATAAACAATAATCTCAATAAGCTTATATCGTGAAGAGAAAGACGTTGACTGGCGACCAGGCTGTCAGCATCTTTCTCTTCACGATATAAGCTTATTGAGATTATTTGTTAGTAAATAATTATCTAATAACTTTAAAATGAAAGTAAAAACAAAACTTTCTTAGAACATTTTTTCTTTTTAGCTTTTATTACTTTTAAATTGCATCCAACATCACCGGACACCTTGTTTTTAAATTTTGCGAAGTTATGTCCAGGGCGGATTCACCCACAGAATACAAACATGGCGTTATAGGGAATGACTGATGCCATATCAGCGACCTCAAATCCCATAAATTAGCGCTCAAACATAAAGCAAACTTAAAAAAATAAATTTTGTTGATCAAATAAAAAATTTACTAAAAGCTTGTGTTGTGACCAAAACTAAAAATTTTAACTAAGTTAACAAAAAAAAAAAACCGTAATTAAATTTAGTCGACTAACTTTTTAGTCTTACTAAATTTTGTCTATTAAATTCTTAATTTGCGAAAAATATTTTGTTACTGTTACCCAAAAAATTCTTTTTTAGAATCTTGTTATGCGTTAGTTGTGAAGTGGTTTGAGAGCCGTGTTTTTAATTACAAATTGCTGTAAGTTACAATTTTACATCTACAAGGCATCTGTTTTAAGCTTCGATTTTCAGAGTTTTTCAGGTTTTTGGAGAAAGGTTTGCGACATTTTGGAGAAAGGTTTGAGACTTGGAATTTTGTAGTAGTAATAAAACTGTATCCAATTAGTCCCCCCTTTTTACTAAGTACTTGTTTTAACTTTCAATGAAAAGCGGTTCAGATCTGGATTTTTTCAATTTCTAATTAAAGTGAATTATGAATTATAAAACACATGTGAAATCAATTTATAAAAAAAAAAATGGTGCCATATTTTTAAAAGGTGTGTTATATGTAGAAGGATTTTCGGCTTTCCTTTATATAATACCTGCAATGGTTTTTTAAGGTAATAATGCGAAATTTATTTCGTTCTACACTCATAAAAACGCAGTATTTACAGTGAAGAGTCAGTAAGATTATAATTGTTACCTGGTTGTCAAAAACTATATTACCTATTTTAAATTTCTTAAAAAAAGTAAACTTTGATGAATGTCTTTAAATTGATTTATTTTTCATAATTCATATCATGTTCATAAAATTTCATGGTATATTCATTTATTTTTAGCACTAATAATAATAATAGTTTTAGTCGACTAATTTTAGTTAGACTTAAACGTTAGTCGACTAAAATTAGTTGGACTAAAAATTTTTTAACAATTGCATATTTTTTAACAATTGCATGCAATTTCAGGAGAAAATATTTTGCAGAAGAATATTTGAAATGAACATAAATAATCCTTTACCTGCAATTGCCTCTAATCCATGACAAAGTGCAAGTGCTTTATCAGTCGGATTAATCACAAGTTTGTGATGAGTTCGCGGGAAGATGAGGAGTAGTTTTTCGCATTTTTCTATGTAAAACCAAGATGGCTTCTGCATGAGATTAACATAGCACAACAAAAGTTTGTTTTATTCCATTATGGTCTCTTACTTTATTCGACCAGTTTCGACCAATCAATCTCTATAAATTTTGTGGATAAATTTTAAATCGATTATTATTAAATCTATTCTAATATAAAACATGCCTCAAAACAAGTTGCTCTCAAAGAAAAAAGAAAAACCATACACCGAAGATCAAGTTACGCTTTCTCTGGCCAAAGTACAAAGCAGTGAATTTTCATTTAACAAAACTGCTCAATCATTCAACATACCAGTAGCAAATCTTCACAGGCGTGTCACGGCATAGGTGAAACAATTGGGAGTGGTTCAAACACGAGATTGTCGCATTAACTTTAATCAATTTGGTAAATAATCCAATTGAGGCTCTGGAAGAACTTATAATGACATCATCACAGTAGTTACCGACTATTTGCAACACCAAGGTTAATCTCATTTGTTTCCTAATGGTACACCAGGAAGAGATTGGTATAAGCTTTTCATAAACTGGTGAAGTCATAAGTTGAGCATTAGAGCCATAAACAATAGTTCAGTACTCAGAGCCGCTCGAAAAAAATCCACTATACAGTTGGAAATAGCACACTGTTGTAAAAAATGACCAAAAACTACTTTGAGCTGACCCGAGAAAACCGCTTTGACACGGTGAAACTACAATGTTTCCTGACTCCAAAAATGTAAAATTTGAAATCTAACTATTTCGTCCGAGAAAATAATTTCGATTTTTAGTTTTTAGTACTTTGCACAATAGGGCGAAATGACAGCTTTTCAAATTTTGCATTTTTACAGCATTCAAAAACTCTTCAAAATAAGCATTTATTACTCTAAAACATAACAGTCTATATAGCAAGTATAATTTGTATTTATTTTAACTTAGAAGATAAAATTTTACCTACAATTTCATGGTTGAACTATATTATAAACATTTTGTTGCATCAAAATTGTAAATAAGCTAAAAATTCCGGGAATAGGCAGTGAACATGTTTGTTTTAAGTTTTGCATCAAAATTGTAAACAAGCTAAAAATTCCGGGAATTGGCAGTGAACATGTTTATTTAAAGTGTTTCACTTATCAGTTGTGTGAGAAAAATTTCAAAATGCCAAATTTTTCAAAAAATCATGAAGATTGTCGGAAATCTGTCTGTGTCTTGTGTCTGAAGAAGTGCTCTCGAGAGTTGACACAGTTCCTTGTTGAAAAGATCCTCAAGCATTACCATACAAGTCTTGATTTGACTGATACCAGAGTGCCAAGAGGCATTTGTGACTCATGTCGAACAATTCTTCGGAAAAAAGATGAAGGAAAAGATTTTAACCTGCCACCTTTGTTTCCTTTCTCATCTATAAAAGTTAGACCACCAACAAGAGATCAAGGTTGCAACTGTCTTATTTGTCAAGTTGGACATTTGAAGTTGAATGAGAAGAGCCCAGTGGACTATTCTAAACCTGTGGAAGATTGTACCCCTCAAAGATGTGGTGATTGTTTGAGTCTAGTTGGAAGAGGTCTGCCACATCAGTGCACTCCATTCACTTTTAGAGAGAATCTCAAGCAGCTAGCTACAGCTGATCCACTCTCTGCAAAGCAAATAGCTACTCAAGTCATCTCTACTAAACCTTCCACACCTGGTGGTACTGCCAAAATATCGCATCCTAAAGGCGGCCCACCACTTAGAGTTAAAACAGGTGATACTTTTATATATACATATAAAGATGGCAGGTTCAGAGGGAATACCTTTAATTTTAAAACTTAAAATTACAAAAAGTGTTAATATAATTTCATTTTTAGGAAGCTCAAGTGCAAGAGCTCTCTTCCTGAACCCAGCATCAAAACTGAAGATCTTGTACAAGTTCAGCTAAACACAGGACTGTCCAACCTTAGCATGAAGAAATTGGCATCAACCATCAACAGAGTCAGTGACACCAAGATTGTGGAGACTAGTTTTCTAGCTAAGTTTGATGCCATTGGCAAACAGTTGTCTGAGTTTTTTACTCAAACCAGCATCCAAGTTTTATCAGAGAGTAACTCCACTGACTTTGTGGTTG
Source organism: Hydra viridissima (assembly GCF_058129835.1). Lineage (NCBI taxonomy): Eukaryota > Metazoa > Cnidaria > Hydrozoa > Anthoathecata > Hydridae > Hydra > Hydra viridissima. The sequence goes on from NW_028324310.1 coordinate 11,593,723, forward strand.
TGCATTGCAAGGATCTTGCCGAGCTTTTGAATGAAGTCCTGCTTTCTCGAAGAGTTTTCCAGAATCATATTGTCAAGTTGGGAATTGATGGAGGTGGAGGATTTCTGAAAGTTTCTCTTGGCATCATGGAGTTGGATTCTCACTGTGATTCAAGGTCACCACCACGGAAAAAACTTTTAACTCAGAGGACTGCCAAAGACAGTAGTGTAAAGCGTCAAATGCTTGTGGCTTTATCAGAAGGACTACCAGAAAACTTTGAAAATGTGAGGCAGATCTTGTCTTTAATCAAGTTAGACAAAGTCAACTTTGTTGTCTGATGCGACATGAAACTTGTCAACATCCTTTGTGGCCTTCAGAGCCATGCAAGTACTCACCCTTGCTCTTGGTGCAACACAGAATCAAAGCATCTTTCTCAATCAGGATCTTTGAGGACACTAGGCTCACTTGTTGCCTGTTATCAAGAGTTTGCTAAGTCTGGTGGTGATATCAAAAAGGCAAGATCTTTTGGCAATGTAGTGCATGAGCCTTTGCTATCTGGTTCTGAAAACAAACTCATCTTGGAGCTCATACCACCAATGGAACTCCATCTTCTCCTTGGTGTGGTCAATCACATGTACAAAGCCATGACAGAAGTTTGGCCCAATGTTGTCAAGTGGCCCTCAGCTCTCCACATTCAACAAGAACAATACCATGGTGGGCAGTTTGCAGGGAATGCCTGTCACAAGCTTCTCAGCAATCTTGACCTCCTTCAAAGAATTGCAGAGACTGAGTCTGCTTTTCAAGTCTTTGGAATCATTGATGCCCTTCGAAAGTTTAAATCTGTGGTGACAGCATGTTTTGGTATGGTTCTGGAGGATGACTTTTCTGAAAAAATTGATCGCTTCAGAGACTCATATTTGGCAATCATGAACATCAGTGTGACTCCAAAAGCTCATGCTGTTTTCTTCCATGTGAAGCAATTCATTGAGATCAAAAGGGCTCCCTTGGGGATCTTTAGTGAGCAGGCAACAGAATCAATGCATCATAATTTCAGCTCACATTGGCAGAGATACAAAAGAGACCGCAATCATCCTGAGTATGCAAAGAGGCTTCTTTCATGTGTTGTGGACTACAACAGCAAGCATTTGCGAAGAATCAAATATTGAGAAGAATTTATTTTATGTACCATTTGCTCTTTATGTGTTTAGAATCAAGAGGTTGTTTTTGTGTTTTGGCTTTGAATAACTAAAAGAATTATTTAAGAAAGTGTTTATTATTTCCATCTTGTTATTGAAAAACTATATCAGTTGTGTCAGAATAAACTATTATTCAAGTGAATTTTAGACAGTTATGTTTTGGAGTAATAAATGCTTATTTTGAAGAGTTTTTGAATGCTGTAAAAATGCAAAATTTGAAAAGCTGTCATTTCGCCCTATTGTGCAAAGTACTAAAAACTAAAAATCGAAATTATTTTCTCGGACGAAATAGTTAGATTTCAAATTTTACATTTTTGGAGTCAGGAAACATTGTAGTTTCACCGTGTCAAAGCGGTTTTCTCGGGTCAGCTCAAAGTAGTTTTTGGTCATTTTTTACAACAGTGAGCATCAATGCTGCTGGTAATCGTCTTGCTCCAAAAAATCAAAAAAACGTCTGTACAAAGATTGGTGCTTAAGTGGCCCAGACAAAAGTTTCGCATTTAACCCGTTGACACAAAAAAACGAAAAAATGAAGACGTACCAAGGTTCGAAGGCGAGTGTCTTAATAAACCTGAAATACTTGAGAAATTGAAAGATGCTGAGAGCAAAAAAGCAGCAAAGCAAGCTAAATAACAAAGCAAGCTTAGCTTTAATGACGAGCAGCAAATAAACCAAGCAACAACAGCGACTCCAACAACATTAACAGCTACTAGCCAATTCAAGAGTAAAAAGTGCCGTAATGTTTAAGGCGATGGTTCAACAAGTCAAAATATAGAATTGTACCAGTGTGAAAATTTTAAATGCAAGGTTTGGCTTTGTCAAAGATACATACCAAAGCGATATGTTAAAGGCGTTGAGTTTTATTGCACCAAAAAGTGCCGCAAAAGTGACAACTCAGCTCAGCCTCTAGTACCTCTCTACGACTCAACATCATCACAAGAATAAAGTTTTTTTATTAGGTTGTTTTTTTAATTGTTATTATAGGTTGCTTTTTGTTTTTTTTAATTAAGTGTTGTTTTAATTACATTTAGATTTGCGTATTTCATTCTCCCCGAATGTGGGGGTAGAATGAAATAACTTTTTTTTTCAATTTAATAAAGTTTCTTAAAAAACTAAAAACTTTTTTTACTTGATTATATATATATATATATTTAAATACAGCTCAAATTCCTATACAACTTTAAAAAAAAAAAATTAAAAACCTTTTTCTCTTAAAAAAAAATTAATTAAAATTCTTTATTTCATTTGACCCCATTTTACTCTATTCTAATCGGAGTAACATTTAGGGTACTTTTTTTTTATTACATCGTATTTAGAGTGAAATTAATTTGATCTCATTGAACAAATGTTGATTGAAAATGAAACTGCAGTTTTAATGCCCATACTATAATTTTTGTAGAACTTGGCTACAAAAATTATATTGACTGATGAATTTTTTTATTCCCATTTATCTTTTATTTATCTATTTTTCTTATTTTTTGGGCATTTTGGTTAACAGGCTAGATGTACCATTGATCTGGCTATAAGAAATATACGGTTAATAATTAGTGAATTGAAACTTCCTGTATTTATCTAAGAGTGCTGAAGCGTCTGCAATGATATTTTGCTTTGTTTGAACATAAACATTATGTTTCTATGTGTACATGTGGATCAGTTTTTTTGTCCCGTTAAAACGTACGAAGCAAAGTTGCTGTAGCGTATTTTTAAATTTATATTTAAGTAAGAAAGGAAAGAAGCTCTCTTTAAAACAGTTTTTTTTAATATTAACATGAAACAAAAGACTTAATATCTTTCAAGATGTTCTTTATATTGCCATACATAAAACTTAAGATTTAATGAATTTTAAATTGCATCATAAGTTTCATGAGTTTCATCATAGAATCAAAATCTGCTAGAAAAGAATGCTTCAGTTGTAATTGACTATATTGGAATAATTTCTTTTTTTTTTTTTTTATATCACTAATGCTCATAATGCAATTATTTCCTGGACACTTAAGATTGCTTCATAATTCACCACTTTGTTCCTTAAAATTTAGAGTTTTTATCTTGGAGCTTTCTGTAATTATATAAATTTAAGCTAAAAATTACTTTTCTAGGAACCAAACTTTTCAAGTTTGGTTTCTAATATACTAATTATTTATTTTTTTATTTAGTCAAATTTACTGGATTTAATTTAAATTTTTCCATATTTAGTTTGTTATTAGTCAAGCATGTACACATTGTCATCTAAGTTAGTGTACTCTATGCAGATTGATAGTTTAAATTAATATACCAGCATTATATTGATGCTAAACAGATCAAATCTGATTATGGAATCATTTTGTATTCAAAATAAATCAAAGGCTTTAGCTATTTATACTTATAAATGTTTTCCTGTCCGCAAAACTAAGTTTACTGAAAATAATGGTTAGTACATATTTTTTATTAGCTGTTTAATTTTCTATTATTACTGTGCATTATATGTGTACACTGTATGCATACATACATACATACATACATACATACATACATACATACATACATACATACATACATACATACATACATACATACATACATACATACATACATACATACATATATACATATATACATATATACATACATTATATGTGTGTGTGTATGTATGTATGTATGTATATATATATATATATATATATATATATATATATATATATATATATATATATATATATATATATATATATATGTATATATATATGTATATATATATGTATATGTATATATATATATAAGTTTACAGTTTGTATATATGCAGGCATTTATGCACACAATTATACACACAAAATGGTTATTCAATGTAGGAGGTGCATGGTATGTGGATTTTTGTACTAAAAGAAATAACAAAATCAAACTTTTAAATATATCTGTAGCATCAGATGATAATAATGGATTGGATTTTTCTAAAGAATATTTGGTATGAAATTTTTTTGAAACTATTAAAAATTTATATTGGATAAGATACATTGTGAGTAAACATTTTGCAATAATTTGTTTATTGATTGTTTATTATTAATATTACTATTATTATTATCATTATTGTTGTTGTTGTTATTGTTGTTATTTATTTGATTATCAGTATGATTTGTTGTTAGATGAAACAATTTTGCTTAAAAGACCCTTCTGAATTATATATTTTAAACATTAGTGGAAGATCACTTCACCCTGTAAGTTTATGGATAAATATTTTATATGATTTTTTTTTCTTCTTAGTATAAAAAGTAATCTCTATTGTTGTTATATATAATTATTTTCTCAGTTTTTTGTTAACTTGTTCTGCAGTCAGCGAATACAGATTTCAGTTTGTTTGAAAATGTTTCTGAGATTGATGCAAGTGACAACAACCTAACTCTAGGTTTGTGATAATTATGGTCTGGCATTTTCTGTAAATTGTAAATCCAACTAACAACCATAAGTAAGGATGAAACCATAACTTTAAAACTTCGTTAATGAACTTTACATACCAGTACTTATCCATGTTTTGTAAATCTATGTGTATGTCTACCATCATTAAATTTGTTTACTATGTAGCTAAAATTTTTGAATGCCCTAAACACAATTAGTTAAAGTTAATCAATTTGCTATGCAATATAAATATCTCTCATTTAATGTGCATCTTTGATGATTCTTTAGAATGCTGAATTATACAAAATAGTTGCTTCTTGTTTAAAAAACATTTAAATATATTTCGGTATAGAGAATAAAAAAACCTTCTGCTTGGTTATACTTTGTCCGTTTTCTTGATAAAAAAAATTTGATAAATTATGTTTAGAATCTTTTAGCACATTTCGAAATATACAGAAGTTGTATCTTCAAGCAAATAACATAAAATTTATGGATGTTAATTGCAATGACTTTGTTTCTCTGCAGAAGCTAGACTTGTCTTACAACTGTCTTAGTATGAAAGCTTTACTCAACATAGGAAAGCTGCAAAGTTTAGAAGAACTTTTGTTATGTGGATGTGGAATCAAAATATTACCTGACAAGTTTTATGAGAGTTTTAAAGTTCAAAGGTTCTTTTTATATTTATTGTATAAAACTTTGATTTTTATGGAAAACTATAAATATATATACACAAAGAGTCAATTGCAAAAAAAACCAGCCAAAAAATTTTGGATCAATTTGTCTTATTGGGAGACAAATTGATCCAGTGATCCTTATGTATTGCTGGAGGCATTAAGGTTGTTTTGTGAAATATTTACATATCCAGCTTTTGTTATTCTTTCTTTAAATTAAGCTAAATTACCAACTCCATCAAATTTACTTCCTACATCTGAAAACTGATTTCCAAAAATCTAGCGGCTTTGAAAAGTATTTTTTAGTAAAGCCATTTTATTTTTTCTTGAAATAAAAGTTTTTTTTGTGACATGGAGCACATAAAGCACTACTGACTGAAGTCTAGGTTGTATTGTTCATTCAGAAATGCTTATGCTTAGCTTTTCTTTAGTAATTCTGGCAGATGTTGTTTTTGGTGGGGGGCCTGAATGTGGTGTATTTTGCACACTTTTTATTATTGCTCTACTTTTGCTATATTTTTGAGGAATTTTTCTATACCCTAAGCCACTTTCATTATTATCAACAATCATTTGACATATTTCAACACTAGCTTTGCACGTCTTAGCATTTTGGCAAACATTGAAATAAAACAAAAGAAGTAATTATTAAAATATTTTAAATTTTACTGTGGTGCAGACAAAAAAATTAAACAACTTACCACCAAAAACAATCAAAAAATAAACTTGTAGCACTAAATAAATCAATAGATATGAATATTTACATTGTAAATAAAATTGCACATTTAATGTTATAAACTAAATATAACCAACATGCTAATTTAACATAATTATCAACACAGAATTGTTCTTTTCTATCATGTTTACACATATTTACTTTTATATAGTTTTATAAGAATAAACATGTTAGAGTATGAAAGCAAAATTTAGTAATATACTTGGGATATGAATACTTTTGATGCATACTGTATATATTAGAAAAGAAAAAAAACCACCAAGTTGTTTTTTTGAAGAAACTCAATCTCAAAACATTAAAAAATACATTTTTTATGTAATGTTGCTTTATAAATACAAATATTTTAACAAACATATATAGTACAAAGAAGTTATTGGCAGAGTTGTTATGTTGTATTACTATTTTATTTAAGTCATTTTCTTTAGAACAAAATCTCTTAAATTAGTACTTGGTCATAGCACCTTTTGCAGCAAAAGACTACTTCAATTTTCTGAGACATACTATCAATAAACCTTGCTATTTTTAATGGTTCTAAGCTATTCCAGTTTGCTTAGGATCATTATCTTGTTGAAATAGGTAGTTACCATCAGGAAATAATTGCAACTTGGCTTTGCATGATGAACAAGAATCTCATGGAACTGGTTTTGATCCATAATGCCATTAATCATGTGAATTCTTCCTGTAGCATGAAAAACATTTTCTTTTGATCCCTTTAATGCTCTCAGGATGATATTTTTTATTATTGCATCTCCAAACATAGAAAATCTTTAAACACAAATAAATGTTGAACTTTGTACAAACCATGTAAAAAATGACTTGTAATTTTTCCAGAGATTCTGGTAGTACCACTTTCTACTTTTTTCTCATCTGTAGAAATGCTTGGACAATTCATCTTCTCTTTCTGTGGTTTTTCTCCTGATGTAGATCAATGGGCTGTTTCTTAAGAAACTTCTTTAGAAAGACAGTAATGGTACTATTTCCATATCCAATCTTACTTGCAATATTTCTATTTATTACAAATGATGACATCTTAGTAATTCTTTTATAAATGTCATTCAGTTCCATTTATATCTCTACATTATTTAATATATCATTAAAAAAAATAAAATTTAGAAATAATTTTGTCTGAAATTTTATTTATTCTTAAGAAAATTTGTTTTCAAATAATCTTACATGGCATGAGTTTGGTAAAAGTTTTATGTAGGTGTTTTGGTTGGTTCAACCTGTACAGATATTATAAAAACCTACTCTATTAAAGTTAAATTAGTCCCATGCATCAACACTTTTACTGCCACCTTGCAATCTTAGTATGACAAAGTAATTAAAAATTTTTTTTGTTAAATTTTGTAATAAGAACTTTTGTTTTCCTTTTTATTACTTTAAAGTTAATATTTTTTTACCTTTAAATGTTTTTAAAGTAATTCTTATACAATTCTTGAATTGTATCAATTCAACGATCCTGTTTCTGATCTTTGAGCCATCTTTTATATCCAATTAACTGCTACTTTGTTGCTTTGTCTACTGCTTTTCATATATTTTTTTTATCATGCAAAAAAGATGGTATGTTTATCAAATATGGCTACTTTTTTTATTTTGAAAATAAATAATTAACCAGTCATGTTAATGCATCTTTGAAAGCACTTGAAACAACAAACCATTGTTTTTATATATTTTTAAACAACAAAGAGATTTTTATACATATACATTTTTGTTAACAAAAATTTTAATTACTATTAAAACTTCAATGCTTAACTTCTTTTATGTATATAAAAAAAGTGATGTAGAAGGAAGTTTTGAGGTTTGCTTGAGGTTTGTCTTCCTCTCTCTATTGGATTTAAGTGAAAATTTGTTGACAGAGAACGTCTTCGAATGTTTAGCTGCTTTACCAAGGTAAACTATTACCAAAAAGTTAAAAAAAACATTTTTTGTACTATTTGACTAATATACAAGAGAAAATCTTTTTTTTTTTATTCAGGGTGTTTATCAAACAGCATGTAAACAGTTGTGTTTATATTGAATTTCTTTGATTCAGTTGGTGATTAGTTCTATATGATTTTCTAATATTCTGTAGGTTAAAGATCCTTAAACTTGGAAATAATAAAATCTGCAGTATTCCTCACTTTTCATGTAAGATCAGTATATACTTTTATAAATGCCCTTGTAATCAATAACACTATTAATGTTTTTAACAAGTTTTTACCTGCTTATTCATTGAAATGGTCTGTTTTGTTGTTAAGTTTTTTTAGTTTAACATTCTTGTTATTTTACACATGCTTTTCATGGCTTGTTTAAATAAAACACAAAGAAATTTCATTTTTTAGGATGTTTTTTTCTCCTTTTTCCATAGCTTTTTTAATATTTTTATTGTTAATGATTAGTTGCAGGCTATTTATTGCAGTAAAAATAACATTAATTTTCCCTCTTAAACGATAGTATTAAGTTGAGAAACTAATGAGCCGTTTTTTAAAAAACGTTTGTGTTTGCAAGTTTTATTGAAGTTTAATGTTTACTATTTTCAGACCAATATGGTGTACATCATAGTGGCAACCCGTCATTTCAATTCTTAAACACTTTAGACTTATCAAATAATCAAATTTCGCATGAAGATTCATTACTTTCTTTGATATCTTGGCCAAAGTTAATGATATTAATGCTGTGGGGAAATCCAATTATTGATATTCACAAAAATAACTCAAACATATATGAAAATTTTGAAAAGATTTATGGCATTAAGGTTTTTAGGTGAGTTAATTTTTTTTCAATTTCTTAAATTTTATATTTTATAAATTTAGTTGTGAAAAAAAATGCTAACCAAAATGATTTTCTGACAAGTTTGTTAAGAACAAATTGTAGGGTTCATTTTTCCAAATCGCCAGTTATTTAACAATCTAGTGAATAAAGCTTCAAAAAGGTTCCTTAGTAACCAACTCACCACAAATGTTTATCCTAAAGTACACAAGCAGGATAAGTTGTCCAAATGGAAACAGACATTTTACTCTTCTAAAATTGCAGAAAACTCTTTTTCAGGCAAAAGGATTTTCCACTAAATTGGCCCTGTATTTACAGTTATTTTGCATAAAATAGAACAAATTGTTCAAGATTATTGAATGTTAACTATGTTAATATTGTTAAAAAAATTTTTAATCAACTTCTCTTCAAGAGGAATAGTGTTTGATGAAAACACTTTCCTGATTGAGTGGGAGGTTGAAATAGCATTAACTTAGGTAGAAGTAGCATGGAACTAGCCATCCATGATGCTTTCATTACAAATGACAATTGCAGCATGAATTTAATACCCAAAAGCTAGAGACAAAAACTGATTTTGTAATTGATAGATAAATTAATTTAAATATAAAAGAAAAATAATTGTAAAAGTGCAAGAATGATTTGTTGGTTAGGAAAAGTTCCAAAGATAAAGTACACAGTTTTAGAATGGACTAGATTTCAGCTATTGAAATAAAGCTTATAAAAAATAGTTAGGTTTTAAGGGACTGGGTTTTCAACCAAAACTGTAATTTCATTGTTGGTTGAAAAAGTCATTTCTGTTAATTTTGCTCACTATTTTTGTGGTTCTATTTAGAGAAAAACCAAATCAACGTTTTCTCAGGAATTGCCAGTCTTCAGCAAAAAATATAATAAATATGGCAAAGATTATAAATAAATCTATTCCTCGCATTAAGCGTGACAACTTGCAACTTTTGAAGTTTAATAGTAGTAATTCTGAATCTAAGTTATCGAATAAAATAAAGAAAAGAAAAACTCGAAAGAAAAACAATTTGTTCCAAGATGAACCCATAGCTCCTGATAACAGCATTTACAACGATTTTGATGAATTGAGAAAAGATTACAAAACGAAAACAAAAAATGTTTTTCTAACTCAAGTAGGGTGATCACTCTCTCTCACACTTGAACTAATGTAAACATTTAAGTTAAATGTTCTTTTTTTCATAAAAGTTCCTATTTTCGCTCTCTTTATTATTCTTTCTATAACATTTAAAAAGCTTATTCTTTTTTTAGTTAAATGAGGAAGCTGAAGGAGAGTTTTACATTTCCCAGGTTGCTCCAATAGAAGAGGAAAATTTTGATTTTGAAGAAACTGAAAAATCAAGTTAAATCAGTTTACTTTCATGTTAATATTAAAAAATAAATAAGTAAATACTTGACAGAAAAATAATGTAAGAGAAAATACTAAAAGAAAATTACGTTTTAGTTCTTTATAAAGTTCTTCATAAAAGTTTTTCCGATAAAACGAACTTATTTTATTTTAGTTAAGAAGTTACCTCTGAGTGCATCGGTAAAAAGACTAAAAGCCATACTTTATAAGCAAAGATATCCCTCTTTGTATATGGTATGTGTTGTAAACCACTCCATACCTCATTAATGTTAACTTTTGTTTTGATATTCGTAGAGCTAAGTGTAGCACATCGACTTGCATAGTTTGTTTTTACAGGACAAGACGAAGGTGATGCAAGATAAGCAAACGACTGTGAATAAAGTTTTGGAAGAGATGCGACTAAAAAAGCCGTACATCAAAGAAAATTTAGGTAAAGTCACAATGTAATTGAAAATAATTATTTACTAACCTTAAGTTTAGAAGGTTATTACATTTAAAATATTTTAATAAAAGTAACTAAAGCCTTTATGTGAAAATCACTTTCTACTTGTTGAAGTTGAAAGTTGGACTTGTTAAAGTTTTAAGTTTTACGACGTCATGCTTTAGATGTCTTTTCTTTATTATGTCAATGCTGCCTACTCTATACTGAAATAGTGTAATTGTTATTTTTCAGCTGTTATACTTGACCAGTGTGATAAAAAGTCAGAGTTCCAAAAACATTATCGGGAAGTTAAGAAGCTCGCACAATGTGTAAGTACTTTCATTCAGACAAATAAGATTTTCATTAAAATTTACATCATTTACAAACTTCCTCTAAAAATATAATTTATTTTTACTGCTTATTTTGTTTTATTGATAACATGAAATTTTATACATCTACCTCCCATTGCTATGAATATAATTAAAATTTACTAATTTTAATACTTTTTTTATTTTGGCGTTAGATATTCAAAGAGTATATAACTTTTTACATTGACGTTAGATATCTAATTTTTCGGAGAATCAGAAAAAATGTACATCCGAGAATCCCGGGATGAATACTGACAATCTTGAGATTACACAACCACAACTTTTTTTTAGATGCAGCAAAAGTATGATGAAGTAAGAAAAGAATTGCTAAAACCGATTCTTTTGTCAAACGAAAATGAAGTCTGTAAAGAGTTTTCCTCTCATTTATTGAACAATAAAACGCATGGGAATAAAAGAGCACGTAGTAAATCTATCATATAGTTATGCTTCTTAGAAAGTGTTATTCACTTATTTTGTCGTGTTTAGATTCAAAAACTCGATAATATATAAATAGTATGAAAATTGTTAAATACTGTAGTTAAATGTATTTTTAAAAAATTTATATTTAGGTAATATATTTTTAGAGGTAGTTTTATCATAATATTTATTTAACGAAATAAGTCGGCTCTTGAACTTAAACAGAATATTGTAAATATTGCAGAGATTGCTAATTTGATCATTTATTTCGGATTCGGAAAAATTGGATTCTGGCCACTCAGTCAAATTTTTTTTTTGAAACCTTTTAGCTTGATGGAAAAAAGTTTTATTTGACTAAAGAAGCTGTATTGCAGAGCGAAGCATTAAATCTCGTTTACCATTTTTTTTGTTTATGAGTAGTAACCTACTGTAATTAACTGTAATAACTTACTGTGATTAACTGTAATAACTTACTGTGATTAACTATAATAACTTACTGTGATTAGTCTTAACTTAAGACTGAGAATCGTGAAAATAAGTTTTTGCCTTCCTAATTTTCCGTTCTTCATAAATCCAAATCAGTTTTTTATAAATAGATTATAGGCACTTAATATGCATTTGGTCTTCAGCAAATTCTTTTCATGTAAGTTTAGAGAAAAGAAAAATAATTGTTAAAAAGCAGATTTAATCATTAGATAAAAAGTTATTGTCGATTAAAGTCTCTTGAAAGAAAATGCGTAGTGCTATGAAAGTAAATTGCCATATTTATGCATATCGAAACCCTCGTCTAAAGAAACGCGAGAAAACTCGTCAAACGTAATTACGACAGAGAAGATTTATTTTAAAAATTTGTGATCAGTTACATGATGGTTTTTTGAAATCTTTCTCCTTACGTTTCTTAAATTGACCAACTAAGATGAGTGTTAAAAAGAAAGCAATAGATTTTGAGAGTTTTCATATTTAAGCCATCTGAATAGATTTTATGCATTTTTGTAAATAAGTTCTGCTTTTAGAAAAACAGTTTGACCAGAAGTTAAAATTAGTTAGAAACTATTAACATGACAACTAATGAAAAATCTAAATTTTGTTTTGATTAACAGTGGGAAAGTACGTAAGCGTTAAACATTCTGAAAACAAAAACCAGTAAAAGAATTGGGAAAGATTTATACTTTTTTTTTTGTTACTTTCTTCTTACATTTTTTCACTTTCTTCTCTGGGATCTCTTTTTTACCATTATACAACTAGGAAGGTGTTCATACCATTTCGTAAGTGGGGAAATATTTTAGGATGTAACCTTTAAACAACCGTTTGTGAATAGACTATGAACTGCCAGTAAGTAGTGAAGTACTTCAAGATAAAATCTTTATACAACCGCTTACGAATAGATTATGAATTGCATTTTCTTCCATTCTAGATAGAAAACAAGATTTTTTATGTTGCCTGATTTTTAAAACAATATTCTGTTCACTCCAAATAAGTGAAAAAGATGGTGGTCTACCAATTGACTCAAAAAAATTCTGTCTTCTAAGAGAGTAAAACTGTATTACTAAATCCTCTCTGCTCTTAAAACTTAAGCCAACTTAAGCTAAATATTAATTTAAATTAATTTAAACACTGGTTAAAAACAGTTTTCTTAGTCAATTATACTTCAAACGACATGAAGCCGTTATTTGGAAAATCTTTCACTTTTTCTCGCCCCGGATTTTTTTCTTTCCGGTGAAAAATGTTTGTTACGAATCCTTTAAACGCATTTTTTTCTAATGCACCGTCCTCATTACTTTGAGCGGAAGATGCTATGAACCTTTTCTCATTATAATCGTCGCTTTTATTGGTTGTCTTATAGCACATCAACGCTTTAAATGGGGTTTTGCTAGGTTTATCCAGGCCGTTTTTTTCAAGAATTTCTTGGAGAATCTCACGCTCTTTCGAATTCCATATTCCTGAAAAATTCTCAACCATTTTTTTGATTTGATTTACCCATGTCTTCGGTACTAGTGCGTAAGTTGAGCGGGTTTTTAAGGGAGTCTTTATTTCTTCTGAACAAAGAGCGCGGGCTGATGTTTTAATTTTTTTTTAGTTGAACTCCGTTTCCAATATAATTATTAATATTGTTTGTTCACTACTGTTGCTGCTGCTGCTGTTAAATGTATCATTTTGATAGCTGAACCGTTGCGAATTTAAATCTAAAATAAGTATAGTTATATTGCCAGCTATTTCTTTTGAACGATTTAAACAGATTACGAATGCAATCTTGATATAAATTTCAGTATCATTTCCGAAAGTTGTATAATTTTATCAAACTTGAAAATGAAATATATATAAGTAGGTATGTGCGTATCTGCGATTTACGGCACCGATTTTAAAGATAAAATCTGTGACCATTTTTTCACCGCGTGCTCGAGGTAGGTGTCGTATGGATGGATTTTTCTCGTCTTTTTTTTAGAACTTTATGTTGACTTAGATAATATTTTAAAAGTAGAGTGCTGTAAGTTTACTGCAGTTTATTTTTTTTTTTGCACTAACTAACTTTTTGAGTGATTTCATTGCTATTGAAAACTTCATTCCTGTTCTGGAAGTGAATTGACATTGAAGGGATGATGGGTTTTTTTTCTAACTTTTGAATCAATTTTCTATATCTATTTTCTATGTACCTGCCAAATTTCATTAAAAAATAATGACACGCTCATGCTCTATTTTTGCACGCAGTAAAGGTACCAAATATTCTTCTGTTGTAGAGGTTGGGGGGGGGGGGGATTCACAATTATGAGCATTTTGTGTATTTGACTTTTTTATTCATTAAAAAATTGTTTTTTTTTAGAAAAATGAAACTTAATTTAAAATATTGGTGATTTTTTAAAGTATTCAAAACGTGATTTGCACACAAACACACAAAAAAAAACCATATTCTGTTATTAGTTGAATAAAAATATAACCGAGGCAAAGTTATGCGCTATAAACTAAACAATGAAGTTCAATTATAAAACCACCGTAAGCCGAACGCTAATTTTTTAGGTTGGTTGCAGTTTTCTTAAGCATTCCTTATAATGAATTTTTGTCACTTAAATGGGCATAACTTTTAGTAGAATCATTAGTTTTTTATGAAATTTTCACCATCGTAATACTGATTTAAAGCTCTTTACAAAGATGTATAATAATTAAATATTTGAATAGTTTAAAAATTTTGCACACATACCTAATATAAGCATTGACACAGATAAAAATGTCGCGTTAGTGTTTCATGCGTTTGAATGCATTTTCTGTAGTAATCTGAACTCCTCTTGTTTGAAAGTTAACTTCCGCAAAAAAATATTTATTAGATAAAATCTTACTTTGCATAGCAATTTTTCTTTACAAATACCCAGTTTCAAAAAACTTATTTCGTTTATTTATTAACACTTACACATTTCTTAATTTGCCTTTTAAATAGTTTTCTTCATTTATTAGAGATTCGCAGGCGCCAGCAACTCCGCGGGTAGAAAAACGCGCGCTCGTGATCGAAAACTTTCAATTAAAAAAACACCTGCACTTGTTCTGGCGTATTTAACATTATTGAAAGAAGGAATTTGTTAATGGATGATTTAAAAATGCTATTGCTAAAAGTGATTAAGAATGGAGCATTTCTTTCATAATAAACGTTAAAATTTACTTAAACTTGATACCACTTTGACTATTATATATACAAAGATTATTATATATAAGAAGTACATTTATACATACATATATATATATATGTATGCATGTATGCATGTATGCATGTATATGTAAAAATGCAAACAAAGAAAAAAAGAATTTAAAGTGTGCTAAATGTAAGTGATTATAAACCAATTATTCGTACCTTGATATGTGTTGTCGTCGTAGGGGAAAGTATTTAAGAAGTTAAATTCTTCATCTATCAAGATTCTAATGCTGTTGTTTAAGCTGCTTCCACTTTTTTGAGTTGTGCTGTCTCTTGGGTTAATCTCCATTCGGAAAAATGACTACCCACGATAAATTTTTAAAAAGTAAATTGTCTTGAATTGGCATAAATAATGTTTAAGGTTTTTGAAAAGATTTACATTAAAGTTTGAAAAGATCGCCTGATTTAAAAAGAGAAAGTTCATTCGCCCCTAAGCTTCGCTAATTGATTAAATAATGCCAGAATTATCTGTCTGAGTCAATTTTTTAAAAAATTACTTAAAAAACATAAACCTTAATGAGGCGTGTTATTAATTCACAATATGAAGTTGCTTTCTGCTCATAACTTTAGTTCTTTTAATTTAAAGTTTAACAAAAACTAAGACATCGAGGAAATACCAGATTGATGGCAACGAAAGTTATTTGTTAGTTCAAGGGGATTTATTATACTCATCTGTTGTGCTGGTTTAGGGCCGCGTTAATATTAGGGTCGTTGTTTCTTTTTTTCCCTCTAAAGAACCTAAATATATGTAATATACGTCATCAAAAGTGATAATAACTTCGAATTAATAAATATCATCAATGCAAAAATGATAATTTTTCTATCAGAGGAAATATAATTGCTAATCAAAAAGTGCCATTTAACGCAGTTGTAACATAAAGTTCGAATAAAGCTCTGTATAAATACCACGACATCGAAAAAATTGAATTAAGTTAGAAAGTGAATTTTTTGTTCAAAGTTTGTTGAAAAAATTTCCTTACTTCACTCAAGTGATGGAAATGGCGAATAATATAAGAAATAAAGAAAATGATTTAACTTACAACATACTACTGATCCGTGAATAATAAAAGAAATAAAGAAAATGATTTTTACTTACAACATACCACTGATCCGCACTAAAAAATATGGTTAGAATATGTTGCTACCATTTAGCTACATATTCTTTATATAAAAGTAACCATCTTTCTACCATTAGCAGTTATTAGCTACTCAGGGTGTATCAACCCTGAGTAGCTAATAACAGTTATATAACAGTTAGCTAATAACATTAGCAGTTATTAGCTACTCAGGGTGTATCAACCCTGAGTAGCTTATAACTGCTAATGGTAGCAAGATGGTTGCTTTTATATAAGGTAACAGTAAGGAGCAGAAAATATTTCCCCAAGCAGATTGTAAGTGTAAATGTTAAAAAGTTAAAAAGTATTGACTTATGAGAAATACGTGTGTTGATGAAGTATTTATAGATATTTAAATGTTTCAGCTTTTTTCGATTTTGCAATAGTACTTACTTTATTTACTGTTTTGTGTGTGCGTTTGCGTGCGTGCGTGCGAGTGTGTGTGTGTTTTATTTGACTTTTAAATTGAAAGAAGAGATATGGCTACCAATTATGTCATAATTTAAAAAGAAATGCTACTTTCCATTCTGATTTATTTTACGACGATAAAAGTACCCTGGGATTTTTTACTCTTAAAATTGTAAGTGCTAACATTTGATAATGCTCAGAAAAAAGCGCTAAACGAAAAATTTAATATTTCTCTATTTAACCTTAAGTTTATTTACAAAGAAAATTTTCCCATATTATCTAATTATCTTGAAAATTTTGAAGTAATAAAAAAATGACCTTAAAAATGCTTGAGTAAAAGACTTCTTTGTTGAAATTAAACATCTACAAAAGCACAGGTTATGCACAAAGAATTTGAAGACAATTTTATTTTGTTATCTTAACTAAAGTAAATACTGATATCTCCATTTAATCAACTTTAAATTAATTTTTTCAGATTCCTTTGCCTGTCAGAAGAATTGTGTGGCTGTAAAACATCCGTGATTTGTAAATGAGTTTAAAAAATAAAGGAACATGTTTAACTATGATCAGTTAGACGATCAATTGCCAACGATGAAGGTAGGAAGGAATAAAAAGATTTTGTGATATGAAGCACGACAAAACAACTTTGAATGAAGAGGATGTACGCGTATGGTTTTAATATTGTAATAAACATTTTTTAATCAGCTTTTACAAAGAATCTAACTTTCCAAAATAAAACACACCCATCTTATTTGCACTGATGATCTAAGACACAAGTAAAGTATAGAAATATGCAATAATTGCAACCAATTATAGCAAATGTGAAAATGCAACAAAAAGACACAAGAAGGCTCACATCTAATCTACTTATCAAGAGGATTCAGTTGAGGAAAACGGTTACAACAACAGCATTTTTAAAGCTAAATTAATAGCCAGTGTTATATAGCCAATATATTCGTGTTACTTATTCACTTAAACTTGTGCTTAACATTATGAAGAAAGAGAAAACTGCTATACTCTTTCCTTTTCCGTTCATTTTATTATAAAAAAATATTAGTATAAGCTCTTTAAATCTGATGCATGGTTAAATCCTAAAAAACGTGCGTGTTTGTACAAGAAAGGGAAGAGTACATCGTGCTTACACTATTTCCCTCTATTGTCGTAATAATAGAGAGTTTAGTATCCGTTTTTCACTATTTGGTTAGAAAGTAAATTGGTTACAGTTTTTAATCGTTTGTTTTTTTATAAACAGGTCTTTTCCTCTTTTAATTAAAAATAAACAGGGTTTTGAGACCTAATAAATAACTTTTTTCAGTTTGAAAACTTCTCTCAATCTACGTACGATCTACGTCCTCCAAACCAACAATTAAATCGAAAACTCCTATTTCTTATTTTGTCGATGACCTGGACGATGACGAGTATAGTAGAATCAATGATATATACTAACTAGATGTCTAACTTCACGAAAATTCCGTAAGAAAAAGTGAAGCAAGTTTTCAAAGTTTTTAATGTCAATAACCGTTTTATTTAAACTGACAATAATTCATTTTTGTTTTGCTTTCAGTGATTGCGTCACTTCAGGCTGGCAAAACAAACCTGGGCTGGCAAAAAATTTGCCTCACTGCGGAAGCGCGAGTTAAATATCATTGAGTAGAATAGAAAAACTCAACGCAAGTTTTTCTATTCTTTTCAGATAGTGTTTTTAATAAATTAACAAAGGTGTTGAGCGAAATTGCAAAATTTATTATTATCAAAAATTGATGTTACCATTACTTCCCATAGTAGAAATTCATCTTTCATCATAAACATTTTTCAAATAAAAATAAATTTTGAATGCTTTCGACGACAAAAAACCAGTAACATGAAAAGCTTATCAAAATGAATCCATTTTTTGCTAGAATTTTCTGACAAAAAGCGAAATAAAAGTCATCACGAAAATTAATGGAAACTTTCGAAAATGGAAACATTCGAAAATTCAAGCACAGCGTCTCGTTCTTGTCATCAAAAATGTTCATTCATTCAAGAGCTTCTAACGATGAACGGCGGAGAAATGTCATTGAAGACGCTGAAGCTTCTTTTGCCGCTAACGATATAAGACGTAACTCGTCTACTAAAGTTTCATATCGAAAACAAGCGCGTATATCTGGTACATTGGTTTTTGTTATATCGTTACCATTATGGCCACCAACCAGATAATTATCACCTAACCAATGTTGCTTCACCTAGGTAAAGCAAAATCAGCATTAAAAAGTAAGAATAGCAATTTACTTTCCATCGAAATACTTCAAAAGTTACAGAAAACAATTATATACTTTACGAGCAAAACTTTATTTAATTCGAGGTGTTATTTTAAATGCTAGAAAAAATAGTAGTCATATTACCGTATCTTGTTTTTGGCAATTAAAAATGATGTGTTAGCAACTTAAAATTTACTTTTAAAATGCACAATGCAAATCATTGCATAAAGGAATTGCTCAGAAATCTCTGTAAAAACTATATAGAAAACAATATACAGTCAGAGAAATAAGTTATCCGAACAAAACATTTTATTGTGAAAAATAAACTTTGTCAGGTTTTTTTCAGAAAAACATGTTTTTGATAAATACTTTTATAATTATTTTAAAAGCAAATTTAGTCACGATTTTATATAGCAAAAAATTAATCAACGGTAATTTAAACTGCGTTGCTAAAATTTAACGATTCCCGAAGGAGTGTTAAAACTTCTACGAAAAGTAATTACAAAGTTTATTTTCCATAATAAAATGTTTTGTTCGGATACTTATTTCTCTAACTGTTTATAGAAACTATATAGAAATTAAGATAGTGTCGAATGTACATTTTATACAGTTGCAAAAACATTGAAGCTTTAAATCAAAATGTGTAAAATGAGGAAGAAAGAGAGTTACAATTTCTAGACAAGATCAAATACTATTAATACTGTGACAATAAGGTGTTGTAACACTTGAAATTCCTTGTTAAGTTGTTATTTTAGATTAAAAGTATTGTGGATCAACATCTCTTAAAAAATGTTATTCAAAATACCACGCTATCTTATGTTGACAACAAAATGAGTATTTATCCAAGACAATGACCTGAAGCACATGGCAACAATTGGTTTCAATCAAATAAGATTCTTGTTATGGACTGGCTGGTTATCATCAAACCTGTATCGGAGAGAAAATTTATGAACTGTTATCGGAAAACCCACTAAAACAACTGAACTGTGTGAGGTTGTTGAATCAGCATGGTATTCTATACAATCTGAAAGGTATGCACATTTCTATACTCAATGCAGAGTTGGTAAATAGCTTTTAGTTAAAGTAAAAGATACTGAACTAAATACTAAATAGCAATACATTCTTTTAACCCTTACCTCAGTTTTTTTTGATATTATCATTATGTTAATATTTTATTAGGAAATTTTGATGAATACTTTTCATCTAATAATCAATACTTATGAGTTTGAGAAAGTCATGTGTAGAAGATCAAAATGTTTTATTAAATCAGGAATATTAAACGATTTTATGTCTCAAGCTAAATCATTAATAACAAAATCTTTGTATTCAATATTTAAAGATTTATCAAAAAACTAGTATTTCTGAACTTCTTTATCTTGAACAAAGTAAATAAAAATTAAAAAAGGTCAGAAACCTTGTGTTCAAAGCCAGACATAAGTACACTATTCCGTGAAAGTTCACACATGTCTGTTGTTGTCAGCTTCCACACTTGTGCTGCAATGCTGTATTCCTCCATCAGAGGTTCCTTTAAAAAATGTAAACATTTTTTTTAAAAAACTGAAACCAACTTATAACACATCAGAAGATCAGCAAGTGAAAACTCACTTCTTAATCAAACAATTTCTAATAATTTAATCATATTTCATTAAATCTTTTAGCCATTTGCTTGCTAATTTAAAAAAACGTCTGAATGGTAAAACAAGGAGAAAAAAATGAGCTTCAACTTAAAAATGATTTGAATAAATATAGCCCTATAATACCTAACTGATGTTTGATACCCACTATTTCATTGATGTATAAAGGTTAACAAATCATTTTGTAATTACCTTGGTGAAATGAAATTGCAAAGGATCATCTGTTGATAAAGATATGAGGAGACCTCTTGCAAATAACTCAGGTAATGGGTTTCTGTGGTAGTTTAAAAACAAGCTGTTATTACTTAATGGAGACATTGCAACACCAATCTGCGCAAGGTAATACAGGTATTGTAGAGCAGGCACCTTAAATAACAATGTAAATTAATCAAAAAGTAGTTTATATTATTATCCTTTAAAGGACATTTAGCAAATAAATCTGTTAAGTGTAAACTGTTATGTGTATTAAATAACAATTCTACCTTCCTTAACAGCAGACCATGCGAAATATTTTCTGCTAGCATAAAAGCAGATACTAAATGATGAGCTGGGCCAGCCTCTCCACAGTGCGGGCGCAAAGTAAATATATTTAGTCCTTGTTTTCTAGATAAAATTTAAGAGGTATAAAAATATTAAAACAAACCATAATGGTGGTTTCCATATTTAGTTTCCAGAACTTAAATAACATTTATCTACAACCAAGAGAAATACAAATTAACTTGAGTATTTGATTTCATAATGCATAAAAAAAAAATTCATTATTAGCATTTAAGTTTCTGGAGACTTATGAACTTATAAGGTTTTTCAACAAATTTAAAATTCTCTAAATAGAAAATCTAAATAAGGTCGCTACTCAGAAAAATTAAACTTCTGAAAAATTTAAATGAAACAGAAATTTCAATCAAAATGTGTTACCAAATCTTTTTAATGGAAAAAATTAAAAACAATTTTAATTTTGAAGCAAATTTAGCTTCTATTATTGTGTAATAAATAAATGCAATTATATTTTCTTTAATGATTGAAACTAACAAAAAAAAAATTTACCTTCTCAAATGATTTAAAGCAACAATGTTTGCATACATGTAGTACAAATAATAAGCATAAGGTGGGTTATGTTCTAAGTCCCAATTCTTAGGCAATGGACTGTTTTTTGTAAAAGGAACAAGCTCATGCTTGCTTTCATCATCAACACTATCAAAACCAATAACCTACAATATAAAAAAAAAAGAATCAATCACTTGTATAAAATAAAATTCTTCAGAGATTGTAAAAAAATAAATTCAATTGAAACTGATATTAAACAAGAAGTACAGAAAATAATTATTATTTTTTCACTAAATACTTAAGTTTAACATCAAATAACAACATAAAAAAATTAAAATGCAAATTTTGATTAAAACCAACTTTGTGTTACCTGACGAAGGAACCGATGCAGGTATGGATGACTTGAAGGATTCACAGACACTTCAAAGAGAGGTCGAAATATGTTGTCAATCACTTCTTCAAAGTTCTTAATTTGGTGGTTTGATTTATAAATGTCACTGCAAAAATAATAAAAATTATAATACTAATGCTAATACTACTATTACCACTCATATGGTAACAGTAATTATATCAACACAAAGTTATGGTCAAAAAACTTTAAAAGGAAAATAATAAACTCTAATGCAAATTAATAAACATACTAAAGTCGGGGTATTTGAATTAACCAGCGAACATTATATGAAGCAACATTTTCAGTAACTGCCCATTTTCCCAGTTTATCCCACTCACTTTTATCACGGCCATAAATAGAAAGCCTTATTTCAGCATTCTGATACTTACTTTCTTCAAGGTCTTCTGCAACTTCCTAAAAAAGTAAATCAAACAACCTTGAAAAGTAAAACAATGAACAGAAGATTGTTGAAAATTTATCAACACAGCATTTTGAAACAGTGAAACTTTTTTAAAACTCTTTAACAAACATCTTTAGATCATCATTATGATGATACTAAAATGATTTCTTAAAAAGCAGATAAGAATCATCAAAATAATACTGAACAATAAGTGGAATAATTCAAAATGTTAAAAAAAAATTTACATTTATTATTTCAGCAAAGTAGCGACCACCCATGAAATTGTCAGTTTTCAAGAATATTTCTCTAAGTTTACTTTTACCTAAAAAAATGAAAGAAAAATGATTCTTTTAGAAGTTAAGAAAGAGATATTCTTGGGAATATGGAGATTTAAAAGTCTTCATAATAAAAAATAATCATAGGAAATTAATTGAGTGGGAATTTTGATTTATTAAATGAACATTATTTTTGGAAAAACATTAAAAAGATTAGATATAAAGATTAGAAAGATAAAAAAGTTAGCATGTTACTACTTAGGAAATGAATACTGACTTGAGTAAAAATATGTTAAAGTTAATATCAAAACCAATGGAATAAGCCTACCTACCAATAGGATTATATTTCTGGTTGAATTTATCAAATCTGTGAAACATATTATGGTCCTGTCAAATCAAGATTATACTTGATATATTAAGAAACTGTCATCAAAATTACAAACAAAAATATATATCAAAAATTAAATCTTAAGATGTGATTACTCACAGCATGAACATCTAGTGTGTCAACACTGAGGTCATAAGGATTCATATTCATCTCTTTAAAAAGCTAAAAAAAATATAAGATAGCTTGGCTTGAGTAATTATAGTAAAATAACTTTAATTGCATAAAGTTAAACTCATACATTGGATAAGGTAATTGGTTTTCCAGCAACAACATTTACAATATCATCCCCATGTGTTTTGACTTTTTTTTTGATAAAACGTAGTAAATGCTTTTGATTCATACATGACGCTCCATGAATGTGCGTATCCACCTAAACATTTTAAAAAAACTTCAGTAACAACTGGAAGTTTAAATGAAAAAATACTATAAAAAATGTTTTTCTTTTAAAAACACACAGGAACTTGCCTTACGAACGTTGTAGAAATCTCTATGAACAATCTCTTTTTGAGCAGCGTTTTCTTTAACATCATTTAATAAACAATGAAGTTTATACTTCGACTCCAAAAATTGAAGTCGTCGAAACGTAAATGATTTTCTTAAAAAATAAAACAGAAAAACAATTCATTTCCTCAGACATTTACAAAAAAGAAATTTTTTTTTTTTTTAATTTACCTAAATTAAATATTTAATGGGACAAAAATGATCAGTCATAGTGCATCAGCATTTTCTTTATACTAATAGAAATATAAAACTTTTTAATTAGCTACATTGGTCCATGAGTTGACAATGCTAGTAGAACCTTTTGATCTTCCATAAACTCCTCAATATGAGGCATAGGATGTATAACTGATGGAGTAGATGTCTCTTGAGATTTTTTATTGCTATAAACTCTGAACACACCATCTAAAAGCTCAAATTCATAACCACTATCACCAGGTATATCGCAAAGATAAGGCTTCCAAACAGTGCCACATGGAGAAAGATTTTCATTTTCTTGAAGGATGCACATTGCTAAGAAGATAAAATCTTTTTTGATAAAAACTAGAATTTCAAAAAACAAAACATTAACTTTTATAAGACAAAATCTGTTGAACAAAGACTAGAATCTTACATTTACCTGAGTTCTTCAATGGGACCTAATAGACTCAATGTGATCAAAGAAAAGTTTGAAAAAACATAGCAGCTTATTTGAACATGTGAGGCTGGATGATGCTTTTTTAACAAAAATTATCTCTAAAGAGATAAGTTTTATGCTTAGAAAGCATCATCCAGCCTCACATGTTTGAATCTTGTTGTGCTCATCTCGGTAGACAAGTGATCATAAAACTATTGAAAACTAGATTTCGTAAATGCTTTTTTTTTAGATATTTTTCTCTTTCAAAACATTTGCATTATGTGTATTTTTAATGTTTACATATTTACCATAGAACTTTACATCAGCTTGATATGTAAAATACTTCAACTTTATTTTCAAATAAACAAACAATAAACATAACAAAACAGCAATTTAAAATTTCTTTTAGAGTTCGACAAGTAATGTACCACCATATCATCAAAAATACAGGTACGAATTCATGGGTTAAAACTAATAGTTTTTAGGCTTAAATATTGCAGAATGGCACTACAATAGTTAATAACTTTTTAAACATCAAGTTGGAGGATTTCAAAACTTTATCAAATTATTTCACATTCCACCATTACTTTTTTAAACATTTTTTTCATACAAATTGATTTACAAAAATATATATTTAGTATTGTTAAAGCTATAAACTTGGCAATGAAAATGGATGCTAATAGTCCTTGAAATGTGAAAAGAAATGCTTATATTTTTATAATTACTTTGAGATCTACTCTTTTATTTTATGGAGATTATTCACATTCTACAAGCCTCTTAATTAAAACTACAAATAGTTTTTTTTTGAATGCTATGTGTGGATATTGATACTTGATTAAATACTTCTGCATTTAAATTCAGTTTTGAACAAGTCATCTGATTGGGAAAGAGGAAGAAAACTGAAAGGAAGTCATTGATTTGGAAGAGCATACTAATTACTAGTTAGAGCCTTAGCTTTCTGGTACTAGCATACAATATACATTTTTGATACAATCAAATTAAAACATCATTGTGATTAAATAAGCGACAAATAATGTATGCTATAACTCAATTATGTATTTGTTTACAAAACATTTCATATCTTCAGAACACAAACTATTTTAAGTAAAAGAACATGTAAAAATAAATCTCCAACCTTTAAGCAGTAAAGTAATTATCTTTCAACTATAACCAATGTTTTGAGATAATACCAGTATCTCATAAGTGCAAGATTAAACTGTTTCAAGGAAACAAAGAACAACTTTACCATTAGTTCAAGAAGTGTGAGAAATAACTTAAATTGAAAAAAAATGAACTTCTTTAGAAAAGTCAGATTTGCATTTTGAGGAAGATTATTAGAATTAATTGGTAACTATTGGATAATTTCAATTTGTATTAAGAGAGGTTTTAACAGACAAATATTTTATGTCAAAAACAGCTTAAATTTCAGACTTTATTAAGAAAAGAACACCTAGCAAGATGTAGAGTGAAGCTTTTTAAAATTTTAGGGAACAAAAAGATAATATATGCATGTATGCAAGAAATAAAATTCAATACAAGAAGATGTAGATTCCATTAATAATCAGAGAAATAAGCAATCATAGGAATAAAATACATGTCAAGAAGAAATTAAAGAAGTAATATTAAGAGTTGGGAAACAAGACATGAGTAGAAGATATGAAGAATACGGAATAATAACTGACAGAATGCTACTACAGTTAAAATTTTATCAGGTCAATTAAAGATGTCGCTTGCTAGTCAACTTTACACTATTTATACACTAAATGTGCTAAGTCAATGATTTATTTGAAATTTATTTGTTACAGAATGTCATGTGGAATATTTAGAAAGCTGGAAAACTTGAAGAAACTAAACTTTTGTTGAAAATAGAAGCTTTCTTAAACTCAACAGAAATATTTTTTAACTTTTTTTAGAACAAGTTATTGTTGTTAAAAAATATATTTTCTCTTCATTAAATTTAAAGTTTTAATATTTTCAATATTTTAATTCAAAGTATTGAAAACATTTATCGCTATTTAATGTTGTACAATAAAGACACACAAAAATTAAAAAGAAAAAACTAAACAACAACAGTGTTTTCTTTCAACAGGGCAACTTTTCACAAAAACTTATAGAAAAAATACTTACACCTTGGAGAATCTATATTTTCTTCAGCAATTCGATCATAGAGGTCCTTAAGGTTGTATTTTTCATTGACAGTTTGGAGACTGCGTGCTGTAGTTGAATTAAAAGTTTGCAAACTCAATGCCATATACTTTGCTCGAATAAACAATGCTTCACACAGAAGCTCTCCAGCTTGATTTAGCTCATCTATGGGAGTCTAAAGTTACAAATCATAAATTTACTTTTTGAACCTTTTCAGATAACCAATAAAACTTTTTACAATACACATCTTTTTTTAATGGTGGATTAATTTATCATAAAGATTACTCTACTAAATTATTTTAGCTGAACAATTATAATTTGTAAGACATTATTGAATGAATTTACTAAAGAAATTAGTTACATTTACTGAAGAAATATTATTTATAATTTTAAATAAAACATCAAGAACATGCTTAACAAATCCTTATTAGCTTAAAAAAAAAGAGAAACCTTTTATGTTATACATTTACCACAACATAATTATGAGCTACTTTTTCATACTGAATTTCAATACAATTAACTAAATAGATACACAGTTTATCTAAAATGTTATGCAAGGTATGATACTTCTTGATATTCAAACTAGATTTAAAATGCACCATTTTTGATCCTACATAATAACACAAATAAGTTTATGGAAAACATCCAGGATCTTCTAAAATCTTTAAAACTATCAAAGAAAATAAGAAAAGTTTTTACATAAAATGCAAATATTCTAATAGTAAAAGCATACCCCTCCTAAACTCTCTCCAACATTAACTCTCTGAAAGATTGGAACTTCTTTCTTCAAAACATCTGCAGAAATATCACTTTGGTAGTCTGGTTTTATTTCTTGATTGCCTAATAAATCTAAAGTTTCTTTTCTTTTTTTGTTTACTCTTTGAACAATTTCTAGCTCTTCAAGTTTCAGTGCTTCTTTTTCAATAGGTCGATGTGGGAAATTAAACAGGTTTTCCTCTAAAGCTGTTAAACTTTGGTATTTTGTGAAAACATCATCATTTCCAGAAGGGAATTGATCAAGGGTTTCTTGAAATGAAGAATACATTATAACTAAAAATAATGCTATACATAACTTACATATATATAAAGTGTCTGACTCCTCACCAACATTCTCTAACAATTAAAATAATAGGACAAAACTCTCCGTATATATAGCTGAAATTCTGTGAAATTCAGTTATTTATTCTAACACAGTAAAATAAACAAACTTATCTTAAAGTGTTAAATTTTTAAGAAACACCTTTGGAAGTGTTAAATACTGGGCATTTGTAACTGAATTATTGTTATTATTGTTAATGGTTAGTTAATTGGTGCGTGCTCTCTACAGACCTCTTTTTTATTATATATTCTGTTAGTGGAGCAGCTTAGACACTCTTGTATTTGAACTAGTTTAAATACATAGTCTCTTCAAACGATCAGTTTTCAATCCTTGAGATTTTACAAGAGGTATATTACTTTTAATCCGATTTCTTCATTGCAATTTAGAAATGAAAATAGAGACAAGAGAAGAAGGAACCAGATTCAATTAGCATTTTTGTCTACAGAATATAATCTTCGGTATAACGCACATTGAGTAAATATTTTGATATTGGGCGGCCCGTTACCATTGGTAAAATATGTAAAAAATTTTAATTTAAACGTTGCTTGGAGAAAGTTAGAAAATTTTTAATTTATACTTTGATTGTTACGTCAAAGAAATGTAAGCGACTTTAATAGCCGATGCAGAACTGATTTTATCTTTAGTAAAATTTATCTAAAACAGATTTTAGCAAATTAGACTTAACAAGGCTTCTTCATTAAAGTAGCCTTGTGCGAAACTGCAAATTTTACATAAGGATCCAACCAAGTTTTTGTGAAATCCAAACATTTAGAAGTTAATTCACAGAATTTCCTCAGAATAAGTTTTTACAAAATCATTTACCATTTTAACAGATCTACATAATCATATTTACAACATTTTGCTAATGATGTTAAGCAATTTTCGTATAAAATTGTATTTCTAAACAAATTATTAAATTAGCTATAAAATATTTAAAAAAATTAATATTGAATTTGTAAATTTCTTTTCAGAAAACAATTTTTATAGAAAATTTAGTACTGAATCTTTATTTCTCAATTTCCTTTTTTTCTTTTAAGTCCCCTTTAATCTATTGACGTAAACGCGTCATGAGCTGTTTTCGTGTTATTGTAAAAACGTAATTTAAACGCTTTTACAATAACACGAAAACAGCGCTTGAGTACAACCTTTGAATTTGCGTCAGAAGGGTGCAAAACAGTTCAAATTTGTTCCATGCGCTAAGCGTCTTACGTAGCAAACTACATTCCTGTTGTTTAATTTTAAGTGAGAAAAAAGTAATTCATTTTTGCGTACTTTTTTGTTCTAAATGGTTTTACTGTTTATTTAGACCTTTAAACAAATTTTTTTTTTATTTAGATTCTTCCATCTTCTTCTATACTTTTTACTTCAGTAATCTGATTAGTTTACCAAACCACTACCAAACCAAACCATCTTTAAGAAACTATGTCTCTTTGGAATTATTTTACCAAGCTTGACAGAGAGGAGGATAACATCTCTGGCTCTGGCTAGAAATCAGGATTTGCTGAGTGCAATAAATGCAAAAAAAAGTGATTAAAATCTCAAGGTTGCACCAGTGGAGTTAAAGCTCCATACTTTCAACTTCTGAATTTCCTTGAAATTCAAATTTTACTTTATACAAAACAAAAAATAATAAAAACATTTTAATTCATCGCATATCTTATGCTTTTTTATCTTGTAACTACTACAAACGTGCCTTCAGAAATCGTTCAAATCGCCGAAGCTAACATTTTAAAAAATCATAGAGCAGTTCTTTAATAAAATCATCAGCTCATAAAGGAAGCAATCGTGTTTACAACTGCTTTTATTTGACTTCGTATTCTTCTAAACTTTTAAAAGCATTTAAGTCAATTTTCTTTGGAATATCCTGAACAAAATCGCTGTTAGTTGCTGTAAACCACCGTTTATTACTTTTTTAGAACATAATGTATTTATTCCATCGACGCTGTATGGCATATAGTTCTTCAGTAAAACAATGATGTTTGATTAAGGAATCTACAATTATATCAATATCTTGTATTAGATGAATTGAGTGCAAACAAATCAATTAGTGCGCATCATCAAGCGCACTAATTGATTTGTTTTCTAAAAGTATGAGAAATATTTGTTAAAAAAAAATATATGAGAAAAAGTTGTTTTCTAAAAATATGAAAATATAATTTTTCACATCAATGAATACACATTGTTGTTCAATTGTTATCTCTCCCCAATTTGGGTTGACTGTGCCCGCACTTGTGTATGCATAGGAAAAGCGCCAGTACAATGCTAATGTTTTTGATTGAATTGATCCTCGTTTTGATGGAGTATGAGTGATAAACTATGAACGATATATAATAGCCCCCGACCCGACGTTACTTAAGGCCGAAATAAGCGACGAGGTTGTGCACATATAACTTAAGCGACAGGCAGCCTTTTAGATATACACGACTGCTCCACATTTTATTCCGCAACGCACGTTCAATGAAGTACGACCCAATATATTTTATCAGGCCGACAAACTATACATACCACAAATAGTACTGCAGTTTTGACTGGAATATATATGCGAGGAACTGTTTACTTGCCCCAACCTGGGTCTTCAGAACCAAATTTATCATGTTAGTTTGTGAGTATCTACATTTTCAGTAAATACTTTCTTTGTGTATTCTGTATCAAAGAACAATGCTACAGCCAAAATACTAGTAGATACCAACCTATCATTTTTTTCTCTGGCCTGTTGTCTGTATATTTCTTTAAAGACTCTTCTTTTTTTTGTTCCTTTTTGTCCAGAAGGAAACAGTTGTTGCTCAGAAACTTGTATAAGTCTTTCTGCATCCTGGTAAGTAATGTCTAAAACTGAGCTGAACGTACATTTTGAATAAGGTTTCATTCATAGGAACTCTATTAGGTCACTTAAAAGAATGGCAAAAGACCTTAATGCATAATGTTAAATAGAGCGTTGGTGCCAATTCAAATGTCAGAACCGAAATGCTTCTTCTTATTGACCGTCTAAATGCTCTGAGACTGGGACGTTTCAAAAAGCTCATTCATAAGTTGGGCGTATATTGAGGCCAATACCTGAGATTATCAACATTCTAATGTTGTCGCTCTCAAGGCTGTCATCATTTAGCAGTTGGCTAAAATGTCAGAGTCGAATGTCTAGGCTGTGTGCTCAAAGTCCTGGCCCAATTGATGCATGATCGCAGCAGATGGTGGCTATATTGATTAAACATTGAATCAGAATAGTTGCGTCCGATACAGCAATTGACGAGATACTTAATCAAGATGATATTTTTTTCGCTATCATTGCATCAATCTTAACTAAAAAATGCCCTAATTGAAAAGTAATCATGTACTTTTTTTGAATATGTTCGAAAATTTATTAACTTTATCGTTTATCTATTAACAGGGAAGCATTAATGCTTTGCGAGAACAACTAAAGATTAAGAACAATAAAATTTATCGGCTAGGACTAGAGTTTTCTCGTTATAGCTTTGACATCGTTTACAGAAAAGGAATAGATAATATCTAACCAGACGCTTTTAGTTGTATGTATTCTAGCAATGAGCTTGTCTTCTCTTTTATCTTTACACAATTCGTTATGCCACTCAATTGTTTTAGTTCGTTCTTGCAACTAACTTTTTCAATTCGTAGATTCAATGGGTAAAGATGTCCAAAATTTTATTCATGAAAAAGGTGTAGATACCAGTAGAACAACTCGGTAAAAGCAGCAGGGAAAAGATCAAACAGAACGGTACAACATTATAGCTCTAAAAATCAAAAATCAATTTAAAATATTGAGATGTTATCTTGATTAAAGAGCGAATAGAACGGAGTGCTAGCAGATGCACCCCTTTATATTACCTCTTTAATCAACAGTATTTATAATGAACTCCTAATTAGCGACTCCTTACGTGCCCAAGGATGCTCTGCTTTAGGAAACTCAATGCAGTCATGGCTCACTAATCTGGCAAGGTGTTATTAAAAAGACATTAAAAAATGGAAGCTTGAACCTGTCGTGAACGAGATATTTTACTTAGACAGTTAATCGGTTGAAAACGTGATATATGTAATGGTGATTATGATGGTGTTGAACATTAGTATGTTAATAATATTTTTTATTATTGTTTAGAAAGTAAGAAGTTCAAAAGTACCGTCCTGTTTCTTTGTCAATAGTTGAAATTTATAACATTTAGTTTTGTAAAAATGATCAATGTAAATGAAGTTCATCAATACATGCAGGGGGTAATTAACTAGAAGTTAAAAAACTATTACTGCTTTACATCTGTTCTTGTTTATTTGTAGCTAATGCTATTGCTTTTTAAAATTGAAAAAGTAATATAGTTACAAAAGTTACAAAATTAGTAAAAAAAACACAAAGTTCGCTATAACTTCTATGCGCACGCGCTAATAGTCCAGTTGAATCCGTGTTTTTTTAGAAAGTATCTTTTTATTATTTGTGCTTAGCTGAAATATTAGTCTTTAAACATTTCTGATAACTTGATGGCGAAGAAAAGGTTTTCTACATTATAAGAACATTGTTCTCGTTTTGAAATTATAGACAAAATTGTTATGTGGTGATTAAGGATTTAAAAAAAGTAACACTAAGTATAATTAACATTAAGTTTAAAAATAAATGTCACAGAATTATGTGTGAATAAATGTCACAGAATTATGTGAATTATTGATACGAGCTGTATATAAAAAAAACCGTATTTTAAATATTGGACTATCGGACAAATATATCAATAAGACATTCGACTATCGGACTATCGGACTGATAGTTCAGCTATTCACGAAAGTTTAAACGATTGCAGAATTTTCAAATCTAATCTTCGGTTTTTCTTGAATAAAAATCTAACGGAAATAGATATCAAAATAATTATTTTTCCAATTTGGTAAATAGGTTAAAATTTGTTAATAGAATAAAAAAAAGTAGGTTTTGACTCATTACCGTTTACTCAGAAATTTCATTAAAAGGTAGGTGATACAAATTAAGAGGTTTCACAAAAGTTTAAACGATTTTATTTAGGATCAATTATTTGCTAATTAATTGATAAATCCGGGGCGAAAATTTTTTTTATTTTCAAATAAAATCAAAATGAGTCAATTACAATCAAAAAATTTATCGCAACATCATCAGGCAGCTTTTAAATTTTAAAAAATCAACTTGAAATATTGTATATTTCAAATTATTTTCAATTGCGTGCAAATGGGTTGCAAAGCAGTTTCTAGTAAGATCAAGTGGGAAGTTATTGGTATGGCGAGGACAAAAAATCACACAAACGTTCAAATAGGCAAAATACTTCACGTTTCTGAATCTTGCGTTCGAAAAACCATCAAAACCTGGGAACTTACCAAGGGCATCTCTGACATGCAGCGTACTGGGAGACCATCCAAACTCAGCAACCGTGACCAAAGTGGTATATTCAGAATGAGCAGAGAAAACTCCAGACTCAGCTACAAAAAGCTTGCACAAATCTTCAACGACTCAAGAAATAACCCAAAAGTTAGCAGAGAGCTCTTGAGACGAACATTGTTGGACAAAGGTATTGGACCGTAAACAGCTGCTAGAAAACCTATTCTTTCAATCACGGATAAACGTAAACGACGAGTGTGGTCCAAAGAAAGGCTGGACTGGTCTGTAGAACAGTGAGCAAATGCTATTTGGAGTGATGAAGCTAACTTTCAAGTCGTAAACCGTAAGGGAAGAATGTGAAAAGATTTGCAACTGAGAAATATTCAGACAGGTTTTTGCAACATCGTCGACAAGGCGGTGGAGTTTCGGTTGGCATCTGGGGATGTTTTTCTCACAAAGGTATAGGCTTCTGTGAGCTGTACAAAGGCCGAATTAATCAATACAACTACAAGAACACATTGGAAACGTGTTTAAATCCATCAATCAGACACTTGTATGGCAAGCAATTCATCTTTCAACAAGACCGGGCTTTAGCTCTCACAGCTCACTCAATCAAAGAATATTTTTGAAAAAAAAGTTCAATGTGATGCCCTGGTGCCCTAGATCACCAGATCTCAACCCAATTGAAAATATTTGGTCTTGGATCAACAATCAACTGACATACTATGAAGTTCAATCAACTCAGCATTTGAAACAACTTTTGAATGAGTACTGGCTGAAGGTACCTCGCGTTATGTGCATGAAATTAGTTGAATCAATGCATAAACAACACGCTTGCCTTGAGACCCTTAAAACATAAAAGTCTTGCTCAAAAAATAAAACCAATTGGGTTTGGTAGCCCATACATCGATGTTTCAAAAAATAAAAAAATTGAAATCATCTGCCTACGTCCAAGGAAAAAAAATGACTTTTATTTTTTGAATTTTTTTTGTTCCTTGCTTTATCGCCCGGAGAGCCTCAAACCACAAAAGACACACTCAAAGATAAGAAATAAATAATAAAACTTATATTACTATTATTGATATGTATAATCTATACATAGAGGCTTTAAAAATAAAAAATTAAGCTATCAGTCAATGTGTAGAAAATCATTGTTACTTTGAACTTGTCAGTAATTTTGACCTTTCTTTTAATGGAAAAGATTTCTTTGATTAACATTTTTTCTTTGAATTTGAATCATTTCTAAACTTAAAACACTGTGGCAAAATAAAAAAAACTATTAAAGTAGTGTCTATAATTAAACTTTGGCAATGGTTGTTTCAAAATTCTAAATATCATAGGTTTTATTTAATGTGGTTTTTTTTTTTATAAGTTACAGTTACTGACAGGTTAAACAAATAAATATTTAAAAAGATTTAATCTCTTAAATAAATTTTTGAGTCAGTTTAAATAAATCCGTAGGTATTTTCTCAGTTGATTTTTTTTGTCACTTTTTCTAAAGTAGCAAGGTTTCAATGTTCATTAAAGATGCAACAGATATAAAGGGTGACAACTAAAAAACGAGACTGGATTTAAAGACACATATCTTCTCAAAGGAATAAGATTTTAAAAATAGGAAAACTGTTTTAGAAGGTATTTTTATTCTAGCTTTTAAATATTTTATGTATTTTTAGTTTTTATAGAAAAATGAATAAAAAAATAAATTCAAAACAAGAAGAGATTAGAAAACGTGTGTATGAATTTTATTCAAATTACAAAAATGCTGGTAAAAAGTTCACTTATGACCACTTTAAAGTTGAGAATATACCTAAAAGTACTATCTACAAGATAATTAAACGTGCTGAAAGTGAATCTGGGTACCAAAGAGTTCAAGGAAGTGGAGTAAAAGCTAAAAAAATTACCAGGACAAACATTGAAAGGCTCAAACTCATGTTTGACCATAAAGACGGAGTTTCTCAACGACAGGCAGCTAAAAAGTTCAACTGTACTCAGCAACACAATAGTAAAACATTAAAAAAAAGAACAAATATTAAGTCAAGAAAAAAAATGACGATTCCAAAACGCTCCGACTAGCAAAAAGCAGCAGCTAGAACTAAGTGCAGTCGATTATGTCAGAAATTCAAAAATCGTAAACCAATCATTGACGATGAGTCTTATTTCACGTTAAACCACTCCAGTATCAATGGAAATGATATATTTTATACTAGTGATGTAAAATCTACTCCATCTACAGTTAAATACCAAACAAAACAAAAGTTTCAAAAGAAATTACTTCTATGGATTGCTTTTTCTGAAAATGGAATTTCTCGGCCTTATTTTGTACCAAGTGGACTGGCTGTAAATCAAAAAATCTATTTAAACAAATGTATTAAGAAGAGACTTATTCCATTCATCAATAAGTATCATTCAGATGGTGCATATGTATTCTGGCCAGATTTAGCATCATCTCACTATGCAAAAACAGTAATCATGTACCTAAACAAGGAAAACGTGCATTATGTTGAGAAAGCGGATAACCCTGCAAACTTGCCAGAATGTCGTCCTATCAAAAATTTTTGGAGTATTTTGAAAGGCCTTGTCTACAAGAATAATTGGCATGCAGAAAATCTTAAAAAATTACGTTCTAGAATCAATTATTGCCTTAATAAAATTGATATTGAGCTCATACGGAGCCTAGCTCAGTCTATACCAGGCCTAGTTGATAAAGTCAGAAGAAATGGTCTAATTGAGAACAACTGATTATATATATAAAAACTAGAATAAAAATACTTTCTGGAACATTTTTCCTTTTTGTTTTATCCTACTTCTTTAAAGAGATATGTGTCTTTAAATCCAGTCTCGTTTATTAGTTGTCACCCGTTATTTTACCTAAATGTGCTTGCTATTGTATTCAACCATACATTTTTCAAGCCAATTTCCATATTGTGGATGTAATTTTGAATGTTTGTATCTTTGCCACTGAACAGAAAAATCGTGATGAAGAGCTTCTAAAGATTGTTCACTGAAAGGACCAAGGGATTTTTTCTTCATTCTGATAAAATCATCAATGTGAAAAAAAACGATGTGCACTTTTGGGGTCACACTTACAAATCCTAGACTTAAAAAAGATGTCCGAAATTCTTCGATTTTTTTTTCATATTCCTTGTCAAGGACGTTTCCAAAGCAAGCTATAACAACAGCACTGAGTTTTTTTGAATGCATCAATGATGGCCAAAACTGATGAATGTAGGTTCTCAAAGAGCTGATCTATCACTTCAATATTTTCCGCCATGATATGGTTAGATTGTGATGTTAAGTCTTTTTGGCCACTCGTCTGCTTCAGGCAAATCTTCTTTTAGTGCTTTGAACAAGTGATTTACTATCCCAATAAGCAGATGAAGTTCCATTGGGGGAATTAGTTCGAAAATGAATTTGCTTGGATCAGCTTTTAGAAGCGGTTTATTGACAACATTGTTGAAAAACTTTGCCCTACTAATGTCACCACCTTTTTAAAGAAAGTCTGTGTAACAATTTTGAAGATCAGACAGCGTCCTGAGCACACCTTTTTCAAGTTCTTTGCTTCACTATCACAGTATAGGCTTGGATGAGAGCTAGAGTGACATTGCAAACCACATAAAATGTTAGCAACTTTCAAGTCGCAAGAAACCACAAAGTCTACATTTTCAGGTTGAACAAGCTCAATAAAGTTTTTGATGTTGCTGTAATTCTCATGTAGATCCTCTGCAACTGCAATTAGAAATTGCTTTTTAACTCCACTGTCTTTTAGAGCTCGAGAGGTGACAATTTTTTTTGAAGGTGGACTGCTTGAATTATCTTCATCATTCA
Organism: Hydra viridissima; assembly: GCF_058129835.1. Taxonomy (NCBI): domain Eukaryota; kingdom Metazoa; phylum Cnidaria; class Hydrozoa; order Anthoathecata; family Hydridae; genus Hydra; species Hydra viridissima. Next base: position 11,630,074 of record NW_028324310.1, read on the forward strand.
TTCTTTGAAGACTGACTGTAAGCTTCAGGAAGCCTCGACCTCCATCAATCCCAACTTTTATGAGATGACCTGCTTGAAGTTGTCTCTTAAGTGAAATTTCTGCTAGAAAGTCAGAGAGATTTTTGCAGTGAACAACTGTGTACTCTTTGTGTGGGATTTTTTTGCCTGATAATGCAATTGTAGTTTTTGTAAAAAAATTTGCAAGTTGCAACCATATTGTGCAAATGAAAATTTTCACAATAGTTTGGCTCAAAAAGAAGCGATTTGGAAACCAAATTTAGTGTTGTTGCAAGGTTTTTGACTCCAATATTAGACATGCCTGTAGCTTGCTGAATTTGCACCAGGTCTTGGACACTTAACTTATACATTTCTGCAGTTGTTGATTTTGAACATGATGCTCCTAAAGACAAATTTTAAAAAACCTTGTTATGAAATGTAATCTTAGAACAGACAAAATAGGATCGTTAAAAACAGTAAAGGTACAAAATTTAAGTTACCGAGGGTAACAGGTAATGGACGACCTCCCTCAGTCACTGACAGCCTGATTGTCCCACCTGATGATGATTCTTGACCTTTGATAGTTACAGAGGCTATCTGTTCAAAAACTTTTTTGTTTTCTGTTGAAATTTCTCTAAGGTTTAAGTTCAAAGAAGTAGAGTTGCATTTATGAGGTAAGCCTTTCCCTAGTGATGACAAACAATCTGAACATCTTTTCAGGGGATTTGGGGGATTTGAAGTTGTAGAATTATCCAAAGGATGTTTTCCAGTCAGCTTCAGCTTACCAATTTGGCAAATCAGGCAGTTACAGTTGGAGCCTCTTGTCACAGTCTTGACATTGATAGTTTGAAAATTGTAAAGAGTAGGCAGCTTGACAGATACTCCTCTTTCAACCCTTCTAAGTTGATTTCTACACGTTCCACACATTCCAGTTGGAACTCTAGAGTCCAAAAAGTCAATGTCTGTTGAAAAAATGTTTTTGAACCTCTCAAAGGCTACACCGGAAATTGGTGAATTGCACTTTTTCATACATACAACACACACTGTTTTTCTACACTCTTCGTGAGATTTGGCTATATTGGGCATTTTGAAAGAGTCCAAGCAAAGTTAAAATTACAAAAAGTACTTGTTTGTGTTTTCATTTGATAAAGCACTTATTTTATTGTCAGCAACTAATAAAAAATTATGTTTTTACAGCTTCCTTATTTCACTATTAAATGACATAAATATGTAACACTGTAACATTAAGTACTAAGCAATAAAATGGACAAAGCTATTCAAAAAATATGGGCTTAAAAAACGTTTAAAACACTTCACTTTTAAAAGAAAGCGAATTAGCAGGTAAAGATACCCCTAGGGTTATGCAATTTAAAATGGATTAGCAATAAAAGCAATCTAGTTTCTTTTTGTTTATTGTATATGGTTATTTTTTATCAAATTTTATTTTTTTCTAGTGATTATCTATCAAATTTTATAGTTATTCATAAATAAGTATCATCTTTTTTTCCTTATGCCTTTAGAAAAGGAGCCAATAACATGAAAAAATTCAAAGTCATTTTTTTCCCTTGGACGTAGGCAGATGATTTCAATTTTTTTTTTTTTGAAACATCGATGTATGGGCTACCAAACGCAATTAGTTTTATTTTTTGAGCATGACTTTTATGTTTTGAGGCTCTCCGGACAGGTGTGACGAGTTTATCTTTGCTATAAAAACAAAGGAGGACACTTTAAATACTAATTTTGATTTTATTTTTAATTTTTTGTTCGAATGTTGCAATTCAATTAAACTTTTGTGCTTCTTATTTTTCCTATATGATTTTTTGTAATTGTTTTTTTCTAACTAAATATTAAAATTTTTATGATATGTTGATACTCATTTTAAAGCTAATTACTTTTTCTTTAATAAATAAAAATTAATTCGATATCATTTTACAGTTTTTCTTTATTAAACAAAAACCAAACATACTTGATAAAAATTCTGTATAAGATATCCGATATTCCGATAACTATCGGATTAAGCAAAAAGTATCGGACTATCGGGCTAAAAGAATGACTGGCTTCGACTAATGGACGGTCTAAATTCCGTATTTCCGTCTTCCTAATATTTATATATGTTATAAATTATTTTTTTTGAAAAAGTTCAAATTCAAATATTGTGACGACGACATTTGGGTGTATGTATTTGTTCCGCAGCAATATGTCATATTCTCTTTGCGCCTTTTTCAGTTTTTACTTTGCAACAATCGAATTATGGAGGTTTTCGAATTAAAAAGATTCGATATATATATATATATATATATATATATATATATATATATATATATATATATTTGGCCGCCGAGAAGGGGGGGTGGGTGGACGGGGAAGATTGGTGCAAATAATTTTTTAAAGTAATTTTTAAAAGATTTCAATAGCTTTGACTTTTAAAAGATTTAATTAACTTTTATTTTTAATTTTTAATGAACAGAGCACACTTCTTTTGGTCCTGGGTACATAATTATTCATAATGAGGGCCCCTTAAGAAAACTTCCCCGGGGCCCGAAATTTCTCTCGGCTACTATATATATATATATATATATATATATATATATATATATATATATATATATATATATATATATATATATATATATATATATATATCGAATCTTCTTAATTGTTCAATATCACCGTATAATACGCATGAGAAAATTTAACTTTCTATAATTAAAAAAGTTCTCCAAGTTGAACTTTTATTTTTCCTCATAAAATTTGAATTAGACAGATTGTACGGTACTTATATATGTAAGTATTAATAAATCATTTATTACTTGAAAAATAATATATTGATGGGTTTTATACCTTTTTTAAAAATGGGACAAACAGAATATTTACGAAAAAATGGGACAATTGATAAATACAAAAAACAGGAATCTCCTGGCAAAAACGGGACATAATGTCAGTCTGTGTCTGTGCTAATAGTATAGCGGGGTTTTAATTGAACTGCGCGGGAATTGACGTTACATAGTTTCCTTGTGAAAATAGCTTTTAACAAGGAGCTTTTCTATATATAATTTGACTGGTTTTTTTATGACGGTTATTTGAGGTTTTTTTTATGGATTTTGAGAAGCCTAAATTGGTCTAAAAAATTATATAAGGGAGAGATGAGAGGATGTGTAATTGCAACGTTGTGCTTGCTGCGAGAAAGTTACAGATGTATACCAGTATTCTGTAAATTAGTAAATGAAATTGAAATAACTGTTGTCCGTTCCTGACGTGGTAACTTTTTTTTATAATCTATTTAATATTCTAGTTATTTGAAGAGAAAAACTTTGATTTTGAAAAGTTGCATTGATTAACTGTTATTAGATTTAAATTTCTGTAAAAAGTTACATTTAGAAACCATAGCAAGTTGAATTGGACAAGTATTTGACATTTACGTCAAGTCGGCTATCTAGTGCTATGAGCCACTATAAAATGTTATTTAATTAATTAATATTATCGTTTTATTAAAGTATAAATTTCTGTTCATAGTTATAGTAAGATGTCGTATCAAGTTGAAATAGACAAATATTTGACATTTAAATCAAGTCGGCTACCTAGTGTTATGCGCCACAGTCACATGTCAAGGCGGCCTGATAGTGAATTAAGCCAGAGGAGTGATTAAGAAAAAATGATAATGCTAAATAACTGCAGCCAGGAAGATGGCCAGTTTTCCTATGATAACACTGTAAAGCCACAAACTTCTTTTGTTTTTTTTTAAAAGAGAACTGAATTTGACGATTATTGTACATTTTTTCCTTTTTTTGCTGCGAGACATCAGATATTGGCCTCCTCAAGAAACAGAGCAGCATTGAGTCTGTCTTAAGAGAAAAATTCGACCAGAAAAAAACCCGTAGGTTATACTAAACCTTCATCATTAAAGACATTGTGCCTGCTTATGTTACAGGCTGTCCTGCCATGAGGGACTTCCTGAAATTCTTGAATCCAAACTTCAGGGTTTCCTAATGAAGGAAGCTGTCCACGGATATTGTCCAGCTGGGAGACGACGCCAAAGCTGCCCTCACCAGCAGTTTGGATAAAATCAACCATGTGGCCATCACTGCAAACAGCTGGTCCGCACACAACAGAAGATTTCTTGGCATAACTGTCCACTGGTCTGATAGCAAAACCCTCTAGAGAGAAAAAGCTGTCATGGGCATAAAGAAGACTCTTGTCCAGCAGACAGGCGATTACCTGGCCAAGGCCATGATGGATCTGCTCAATCAGTTTACCCTCTCAGGCAAGACCGTTAGCATAACAACTGAAAATGGTGCAAACTACGTTACTGCCTTCAAGATCAAGTTCTCTGGTGCTTTTGAGGATGAGCAGGTAGGTTGGTAGGTTAATACTTACTGTTGTATTTGTCTTCTTGTTTAGTATAAAATGATAGTTTAATAAGAAAAAGATAAATTGTTCAACTATTTTGTTTAAAGTTAGAAAATATGTTTAAAGTTACATGAAAAAGATTGTTTTCTATAGTAGATAACAAACTTACCGGAACATGATTTTGATATTTCTTTTTATTTTGTTAAATTTTAAATGGTAAAAAATATTTCTTTTTGCAGAGGTACCTAACCTGTACTATATTCGTCTTTCATATCATAATATTTCTAGGTTTCTGATCCTGAGATTGACAATGAGGAAGACGAGATAGTTGTCAAGCCCTACGAGGTGGAGGATGCTTTGAAGCACATGCTGGATGAGGAGACCTGCCTGGAGCTGCCCACTCACCACCGCTATGGTACCCACACAACCAACTTAATGGCGACTGTAGATGTTCGCAAGATGACTTTCTGCTCATTAGTTTTAGCAGTGTTTCCGAACTGAAACAATGTTTTTCCGAATTGAATTAGGTTTGGCTAAGCTAAGGAAGGATAGATTAGGCAAAGCGAGGGAAGGGAGTTTTTTTTCCTAACCTACATTAGCCCAGCCTTGCCTAACCTATCCTAAATATGAATCGCTTAGCGTATAGCTTTATCAATAACGTTTTACTTTTTAACTTTTTACTCATTCAATTTAACAGTTACATTTGAAAAATCCTAATGATTGTTCTATAATATTCAACTTTCTTACATATTTCGATTGCTCACAATTTCCTTCCCTTAGTTTGTTCCTAAGAAAATGGCACCACCAAACTTATTCTGAGAGAAATCTGGGAATTAAATTCTAAATGTTTGGATTTCACAACACTTACCCGAGAAAAAAAAACCGGCTAATCCTGTTAAGTACTTAATAAGTTTCCAACTAAAACTTAGTAAGTTCCTGACGAATACTTACTAGGAACTTAGTAGGATTAGCAAGTTTTAGTAGGAAACTTAGTAGGATTAGCAAGTTTTAGTATACTAAACCTTGCTTTAGTATACTAAAACTTGCTAATCCTACTAAGTTTTCTACTAAAACTTGCTAATTCTGATATGAAATTAACTTAAAAAACTATTAACTTAACTATTAACTAAAACTATAGTTTTAGTTAATAGATTAGTTAACAGTTTTTTTAGTTGATTTCATATTTTATTTAGGTTTTATTGAATTATTTGAGTAAAGATTTCATATTTATATTAGCAGGGTTATTTTTCAAGAAATATGTGTTTAAGTAAAAATGTAAAAATAATTATTTTTCAAATTTTACTTAAACATAGATAATTCTTGATAAAATAACCCTACAAATCTAATTTAACTAGTCGCCTAAGCAACGAGGACGCTTATTTATAAACAACAATAAAAATAACAAATAATAAAGTGTTAGGTTGTTTAACTTGAACATTTAGAAAAATACAATAAATAGCAATTGTCAGTTCTTTTGGTAATTTCGCAGGTGCCAGTGGAATAATTGTACCCATAAGATTTGTCTTGATCTTTTATAACTGTATCTATAACGAAATTTAAAAAAATATTAATGTAATTCAACAACTTAATAACATATATTTTCCAATAAAAACGCATTTTTAACTCACCATAATTTTAGAATGATGAAAAGGTTTCATTACCATTTCTCCATAGCAACAAAAATTAAAAATATATGTGTATATATATATATATATATATACACACACACATTATATTTGGGTTTTAAACATTACATAATTACATTGTTAGGGTTGTTTTTTTAAAAAATTTTATGTAAGTGAAAATTGTAGTAGACACTTATTTGAAAACCAGTTTTAACAAATTACAAAAAAAAAAGTGTTAGGTTGTTTACCTATCTTTAAAAAAAGTAAAATGAACAATGGTCATGACCAACAAATAACTTACTACATAACTGTAGGTATGAAAATTTTTTACAGGGGCCAATTAAATTCCACTCAGAATATGTCTTCGTCTTTTATTCAAGCATACCTGTATTTAACAAAAATGAGAAGTCGTCTGAGCGATGAAACTTTGGATGTGCTCTGCTTCCTCAAAACGTATTTTAAAAATAATCAAAAATAATTACATACGTATATTATATCTACAAAAACAACGTCTTTATAATTTAATAATTAAGTATGTATAATATTAACAAACCAAAGAATTTCCTTGTAATTTGAAAGTTTTTTCTAAACATACTTTAAATGTCTTATTATTTCCTTAAAATTTTTCTAAAATAATATGTTAAAATCTTTCAAAAACAGGTATTTTAAAATCCCGGGATTAATCCCGGGAATATATAGGTAATAGTATAAAAATATAAAAATTTAAATAAAAATATGGTTAAAATTTTAATAAGTTATATAAAAATTTTATCAGTTTCAATAATAGGTAAATGTAATCCCGAAGTCCTGGGGTTTTAAATATAGCACGGGATTACAAACCCTATTTTTAGGTGAGTGAATTTTTTTTCCGATTTCTTTTCAAATTTTATATTTAATAAATATAGTTGTGAAAAAAATGCTAACCAAAATGATTTTCTTACAAGTTTGTTAAGAACAAATTGTGGGGTCCATTTTTACAAATCGCCAGTTATTTAACAATCTAGTAAATAAAGCTTCAAAAAGATTCCTTTTTAACCAACTCACTATAACGTTTATCCTAAAATACACAAGTAGGATAAGTTGTCCAAATAGAAACTAATCCTACTTGTGTATTTTACTTACTACAATTTTTATCCTAAAGTGCACAAGTAGGATAAGTTGTAGTGTTTGATGAAAACTCTTTCCTGATTGAGTGGGAGGTGGAAATAGCATCAACTTAGGTAGAGGTAGCATGGAACTAGCCATCCATGATGCTTTCATTACAAATGACAATTGCAGCATGAATTTAATACCCAAAAGCTAAAGACAAAAACTGATTTTGTAATTGATAGATAAATTAATTTAAATATAAAAGAAAAATAATTGTAAAAGTGCAAGAATGATTTGTTGGTTAGGAAAAGTTCCAAAGATAAAGTACACAGTTTTAGAATGGACTAGATTTCAGCTATTGAAATAAAGCTTATAAAAAATAGTTAGGTTTTAAGGGACTGGGTTTTCAACCAAAACTGTAATTTCATTGTTGATTGAAAAAGTCATTTCTGTTAATTTTGCTCACTATTTTTATGGTTCTATTTAGAGAAAAACCAAATCAATATTTTCTCATGAATTTCCAGTCTTAAGCAAAAAATATAATAAGTATGGCAAAGATTATAAATAAATCTATTCCTCGCATTAAGCGTGACAACTTGCAACTTTTGAAGTTTAATAGTAGTAATTCTGAATCTAAGTTATCGAATAAAATAAAGAAAAGAAAAACTCGAAAGAAAAACAATTTGTTCCAAGATGAACCCGTAGCTCCTGATAACAGCATTTACAACGATTTTGATGAATCGAGAAAAGATTACAAAACGAAAACAAAAAATGTTTTTCTAACTCAAGTAGGGTGATCACTCTCTCTCACGCTTGAACTAATGTAAACATTTAAGTCAAATGTTCTTTTTTTCATAAAAGTTCCTATTTTCGCTCTCTTTATTATTCTTTCTATAACATTTAAAAAGCTTATTCTTTTTTTAGTTAAATGAGGAAGCTGAAGGAGAGTTTTACATTTCCCAGGTTGCTCCAATAGAAGAGGAAAATTTTGATTTTGAAGAAACTGAAAAATCAAGTTAAATCAGTTTACTTTCATGTTAATATTAAAAAATAAATAAGTAAATACTTGACAGAAAAATAATGTAAGAGAAAATACTAAAAGAAAATTACGTTTTAATTCTTCATAAAGTTCTTCATAAAAGTGTTTCCGATAAAACGAACTTATTTTATTTTAGTTAAGAAGTTACCTCTGAGTGCATCGGTAAAAAGACTAAAAGCCATACTTTATAAGCAAAGATATCCCTCTTTGTATATGGTATGTGTTGTAAACCACTCCATACCTCATTAATGTTAACTTTTGTTTTGATATTCGTAGAGCTAAGTGTAGCACATCGACTTGCATAGTTTGTTTTTACAGGACAAGACGAAGGTGATGCAAGATAAGCAAACGACTGTGAATAAAGTTTTGGAAGAGATGCGACTGAAACAGCCGTACATCAAAGAAAATTTAGGTAAAGTCAGAGTGTAATGATAAAATAATTTCGTACAATAATCTGAAGATTGTTTACTAACCTTTAGTTTAGAAGGTTTTTTCCTTCAAAATCTTTAAATAAAAGTAAGTAAAACCTTTATGTAAAAATCACTTTCTGCTTGTTAAAGTTGTAAGTTTGACTAAAACAAATTTTATGAAGAATTGCAAAGATAGCTTTATGACGTCATGCATTAGATGTCATTTCTTTATGATGTCAATGCTGCCTACTCTATACTAAAATAGTTATGTACTTGATATTTTTTAGCTGTTATACTTGAACAGCGGGATAAAAAGTCAGAGTTTCAAAAACATTATCGGGAAGTTAAGAAGCTCGCACAATGAGTAAGTACTTTCATTAAAACAAATTTACAGTAAAATTTTACATCATTAACTAACTTCCTCTAAAAACATAATTTATTTTTATTGGTTATTTTGTTTTATTGATTACATGTAATTTTACAATTGCTATGAATATAATCATAATTTACTAGTTTTAATACTTTTTTTACATTGACTTTTAAAGAGTATATAACTAGAGACAGGCGAAAAACACGGAAATTAAGGTGTTTTTTGCACTTTTACCGTGTTTTTCGCCTGTCCCTAAATATAACTTTTTACATTGACGTTAGTCATCTAATTTTTTGGAGAATCATAGAAAAAATGCACATCCGAGAATCCCGGGATGAATACTAACAATCTTGAGTTTACACAACCACAACCTTTTTTTAGATGCAACAAAAGTTTGATGAAGTAAGAAAAGAATTGCTAAAACCGATTCTTTTGTCAAACGAAAATGAAGTCTGTAAAGAGTTCTCCTTTTATTCCCATGTGTCTTATTGTTTATTGAACAATAAGACGCATGGGAATAAAAGAGCACGTAGTAAATCTATCGTATAGCTATGCTTCTTAAAAAGCGTTGTTCACTTATTTTGTTGCGTTTATATTCGAAACTCGATAATATATAAATAGTATGAAAATTGTTAAATGTTGTGAGTTATTTTATTGAGGTAATTGTAGTTAGATGTTTTATTTTCAAAAAATTTATATTTAGGTAATATATTTTCAGAGGTAGTTTTATAATATTTAAGAAAATAAGTCGGCTCTTGAGCTTAAATAGAATATTTGTAAATATTGCAGATTTAATCATTAGAGAAAAAATTTATTGTCGATTAAAGTCTCGTGAAAGAAAATGCGTAGTGCCATGAAAGTAAATTGCCATATTTATGCATATCAAAACCCTCGTCTAAAGAAATATGAGAAAACTGGTTAAACGTATTTACGTCAAACGTATTTACGAAAATTTGTGATCAGTTGCATGAAGGTTTTTTGAAATCTTTGTCCTACGTTTTTTAAATTGACCAACTTATATGAGTGTTAAATAAAAAAAGAAACAATAGGTTTTGAGAGTTTTCATATTTAAGACATCTGAATAAATTTAATGTATTTTTGTAAATAAGTTTTGTTTTAAAAAAAAATAGTTTGAACTGAAATTAAAATTAATTAGAAATTATTAAACTACAACTAATATAAAAGGATCTAAATTTTGTCTAAATTTAGTTTTATCTTTTCTTGTCTGTTTTTCCCAAAGTATTCTTCCATAATAGACTGATTGACAGTGGAAAAGTACGTAAGCATAACTCAAAAAGATGGTGGTCTACCAATTGGCTCAAAAAACGATGTCATGTATGAGAGTAAAACTGTTTACTAAATCCTCTCTACTCTTAAAACTTAAGCCAACTTAAGCTGAATGTAAAGTTAAATTTTAAAGCTATTATGTCAAAATAATTCTATGTAATGGGCATTAAGTAAAATAAAAATATAGCAAGACATTTTGTTAAAACACTGATTAAAAACAGTTTTCTTAGTCAGTTATACTTCAAATGACATGAAGCCGTTATTTGGAAAATCTTTCACTTTTTCTCGCCCCGGATTTTTTTCTTTCCGGTGAAAAATGTTTGTTACGAATCCTTTAAACGCATTTTTTTCTAATGCACTGTCCTCATTACTTTGAGCGGAAGATGCAATGAACCTTTTCTCGTTATAATCGTCACTTTTATTGCTTGTCTTGTAACACATCAACGCTTTAAATGGGGTTTTGCTAGGTTTATCCAGGCCGTTTTTTTCAAGAATTTCTTGGAGAATCTCGCGCTCTTTTGAATTCCATATTCCTGAAAAGTTCCCAACCATTTCTTGATTAGATTCACTCATATCTTCGGCACTAGTGCGTATGTTGAGCGGGTTTTTAAGGGAGTCTTTATTTCTTCTGAACAAAGAGCGCGGGCTCGATGTTTTAGTTTTTTTTAAATTGAACTCCGTTTCCAGGTTTGATTGGAATTTAATTATTGATATATTTTGTTCGCTACTGTTGCTGCTGCTGCTGTTAAATGTATCACTTTGATAGCTGAGCCGTTGCGAACTTAAATCTAAAATATAAATAGTGAAATTGCCAGCCATTTCATTTGAACGATTTAAACAGATTACGAATGCAATCTTGGTATATATTTCAGAATCATTTCCAAAAGTGGTATAATTTTATCAAATTTGAAAATGAAATATATAAACATTGACACAGATAAAAATGTCGCATTAGTGTTTCATGCGTTTGAATGCATTTTCTGCATTTTTCAAGCATTTTCTTTAGTAGTCAGAACTCCTTTTGTTTGAAAGTTAACTTCCACAAAAAATTACATAAAGTTTTACTTTGCATAGTAAATTTACTTTACAAATACCCAGTTTCAAAAAACTTATTTCGTTTATTTACTAGCACTTGCACATTTCTTAATTTGCCTTGTCTTCTCCAGTTATCAAAGATTAACCGGCGCCAGCAATTTTTTCTGTGGATAGAAAAACGCGCGCTCGTGATCGAAAATTTTCAATGAAAAAAACACCTGCATACGTTCTGACGCTATAACATTATTGAAAGAAGGAATTAGGTAATGAATGTTTATATATATATATATATATATATATATATATATATATATATATATATATATATATATATAAATGCAAACAAAGAAAAAAAGAATTTAAAGTGTGCTAAATGTAAGCGATTATAAACCAATTATTCGTACCTTGATATGTGTCGTCGTCATAAGGGAAAGTATTTAAGAAGTTAAATTCTTCATCTATCAAGATTCTAATGCTGTTGTTTAAGCTGCTTCCACTTTTTTGAGCTGTGCTGTCTCTTGGGTTAATCTCCATTCGGGAAAATGACTACCCACGATAAATATTTAAAAAGTAAGTTGTCTTGAATTGGCATAAATAATGTTTAAGGTTTTTGAAAAGATTTACATTAAAGTTTGAAAAGATCGCCTCCCAATGCTGATTTAAAATAGAGAAAGTTCATTCGCCCCCAAGCTTCGCTAATTGATTAAATAATGCCAGAATTATCTGTCTGAGTCAATTTTTTAAAAAATTACTTAAAAAACATAAACCTTAATGAGGCGTGTTATTAATTCACAATTTGAAGTTGCTTTCTGCTCATAACTTTTGTTCTTTTAATTTAAAGTTTAACAAAAAACTAAGACATCAAGGAAATACCAGGTTGTTAATGGCAAAACAAGACCCCAATAAAAGAGAACGTGAGAGTATTTTTTTTTAAAAAAAGCAATACTAGACTTTTCAGTTGCACAATTGTTTCAATTTATTTGTAAGAAAATGTAATTAAAATACAATCTAAAACTAAAAAAGCTACGATTGACGTAATTCTTATAATGGGTTGCAAATGGTTATAAATAAACAAAAGCGGAAATTATTTATTTATCAAAATGACTAGACAGTCTTTTTGTATGATGACGGGACTTGACAAGCTTGTATCTCTGTCAATACTCAGAATGTCTTAAACAATTTTACAGGCTCAAATAAACCAGTACATTTATGGTTTGAAGCTCTAAGATACAAAACTCGAATATAAAAATCTCGTCGTCTACTTTAAAATAATCTATAATTGATCGTTCATCAGAATTCAACAAATTCGTTTCATTGAGTCAATGAGTAAAAAGGAAAATCAATTTATTTAAGAGAAGTTTACTAAGCAACAAAATTTATTTTTTAGTTCAAGGGGATTAATTATACTCATCTGTTACGCTGGTTTAGGGTCGTGTTAATATTAGGGTCGTTGTTTGTTTTTTTTCCTTGTAACGAGCCTAAATTTATGCAATATACGTCATCAAAAGTGATAATAACTTCGAATTAATAAATATCATCAATGCAAAAATGATAATTTGTCTATCAGAGGAAATATAATTGCTAATCAAAAAGTGCCATTTAACGCAGTTGCAACATAAAGTTCGAATAGAGCTCTGTGTAAATACCGCGACATCGAAAAAATTGAATTAACTTTGAAAGTGAATTTTTTGTTCAAAATTTGTTGAAAAAGTTTCCTTACTTCGTTTAAGTGCTGGAAATGGCGAATAATATAAGAAATAAAGAAAATTATTTTTACTTACAACTTACTACTGATCCGCACTAAAAGATACGGTTAGAATATGAAGATTGATACACCCTGAGTAGCTTATAACTGCTAATGGTAGCAAGATGGTTGCTTTTATATAAGGTAACAGTAAGGAGCAGAAAATATTTCCCCAAGCAGATTGTAAGTGTAAATGTTAAAAAGTTAAAAAGTATTGACTTATGAGAAATATGTGTGTTGATGAAATATTTGTAGATATTTAAATGTTTCAGCTTTATTCGATCTTGTAATAGTACTTACTTTATTTTCTGTTTTGTGTGTGCGTGCGTGCGTGCGTGCGTGCGTGTGTGTGCGAGCGTATGTGTGTTTGTGTGTGTTTTATTTGAATTTTACATTGAAAGGAGAGATATGGGTATCTATTATTTCATAATTTAAAAAGCAATGCTACTTTTCGTTCCGATTTAATTTACGATAATAAAAGACCTTGGAGTTAAAAGTAAGGGAAGTTGTTTTCGTGTTTGCTTGTTTTATCTTCTAAAAACAGTTGTGTTATACTAACAAATATAAAACAAAAATGCATCAATGGCGCTGTTACTTATTTATTTCGCTTTAATTATATTACGATATTGATTATTATATTATGTATTACTATTACGCGTTTTTTAATTATTTAATTGATTGCTTGGAAGTTTTTGTAAAAAACAATTTACAATGCTTTAACAATATTTTAATCAAATGATGATGACAATATATTTTGAACATAGTTTTCAATTAATCTTTGTAAATCTGATTCTTAAAGAATGCTGGAATTCATGATTTTTCTATAAAAAAAATATAAAACAGAATAAACTAATGTTATTTATTCATTTAATTATTACAACTATATATATATACATTTAAATTTGTGTTTATTTATTGGGAAAAGCGATGGTCAAAGTCAATTGTCCATTGGGCCAAATAGACCATTCGCAACAAAATAAGTACCATACAGCTTAACTGAGCACACAAAAATCTGTTATATCCGAAACTCTTGTGTGATGTGTGATGTCACCATCTTACAGCATCAGCCAAATAATCTTGCGGGATGTTCTTATGTTACTGATGTCCTTGACCTTTTCTTTATGTTTACAATCTAAAATTGAACTATAAATATAAGAATAAATAAACATCGTCAACTAGCATGACTATGGCCACTTGGCTGACTTAGGCCAGTATTTATTTTGTTTCCCTGCAAATATATTAATGTGCTTAGTTCTTTTAAAGTTTAATCAATTTTATGAGGGTATTTATTCAATTGGTCTAAAATGTCTCAACTGAAATCTACTCTCGGCTTTTCTACGTTAATAAAAAGATGGATATAACTTAAAAGATGGATATGAATTAAAGTAACTTAAACGTCGTATGTTGATACGTAAATTGAAGAATAGTTTTTAGCAGGTAGGGGAGAGGTGGGAGCATTGGTACAAGGTAAGCATTGGTACACAGGCAAATATTCAGCCTTTTTTAATCAATTTCAACTTTTGAATGGAGATATCAAATGTTGTTTATAATCACTTCTTCCACTGAAAATATTGTTAGGTTTTAAAGCATTTGTTACCTCTAAATTTACCTTTTGTTTACTTTGCCTCTACCTTTAACTGTGTATGGTGAATACGCTGCTTTTTAAGAGTGTTTGTTAATGTTTTAATTTGTTCAAACTTAAGTTTAAACCTAAAACTCAAAAAAAAAAGTTAAAAAATCAAAAAAGTTTTTAGTACATAAAAAATGTTTCACTTTGAAGCACAAAACTCGTAAAGGGTGAGGAGTTTCACTTTGAAGCACTCACTCGTAAAGGGTGAGGATTGGTACATTGAAACCGTGAAGCATTGGTACAGAATTTTTAATATCTGTTCTGAAAATGACTTATATACTTAGAACAGTGTGGTAAAATATATTTTTTAAAATGTGGTTCTTATTCTCAAATGCTTTGGTAATGCTTTCATACACTATGAAATTTAAATGTAATTGTTTAAATACTAGTTATTTAAATAAATTATTTATTATGATAAATAATTATCTATAGTAAAACAGGGTAGAATGAAATAGAGGGTAGAATGAAATAGTTATGACTATGCTTATTCTTTTGTTCTTAATTAATTAATGCATAAACTTTTTGCTAATTTTTTTTGATCATGTTGTAGAGGATTTTTTTCTGAATAAGATGACATCAAATTTTAATTTTAAAAAAAAAAGTTTTTTTGATAATTTTTTAAGTTTTCGAATGCGTGATGATACTTTTTTTCTTTTTTTGAAAAGTGGACATAAAACTCTCGGAAATTAAATATGATATTAATGAACTTAATAAGTATACTGGTAGAACTTTTTACGCTGGTTAAGAATCTTTTTTCAAAATTAAATTTGCTATTCAGGGAAAAAAGTTATGAGATAAAAACGAAAACGGAGACACGTGGGGTTGAATGAAATACTCTAATTGCTCACTTGTTAAATGCGGCTTTTATTAATTAAATCTCAAGTGACCAACCAATCTCTATAAATTTTGTGTATAAATTTTAATCGATTATTATTAAATCTATTCAAAAATAAAATATGCCTCGAAACAACTTGCACTCAAAGAAAAAAGAAAAACTAAACACCGAATAGCAAGTTACGCTTGCTGTGGCCAAAGTACAAAGCAGTGAATTTTCATTTAAAAAAAACTACTCAATCATTCAACATACCAGTAGCAACTCTTCACAGGCGTGTCCAAAGCATAGGTGAAACAATTGGGAGTGGTTCAAACACGAGATTGAGTGGTTCAAAAGCATAGATTTGCGTATTTCATTCTCCCCGAATGTGAGGGTAGAATGAAATAACTTTTTTTTTCAATTAAATAAAGTTTCTTAAAAAACTGAAAACTACTTTTACTTGATTTATATATATTTAAATACAGCTCAAATTTCTCTACAACTTTAAAAAAAAAAAAAATTAAAAACCTTTTTCCCTTAAAAAAAAATTAATTAAAATTCTTAACTATTTCATTTGACCCCATTTTACTCTATATATTTCTTAATATGTTATAAAATATTTTGTTGGTTTTAAAATCTGTTTTATTTTTCATACAAATTGCACTTTTCTTTGATGAAATTTCCTACTGTGACAATGTAAACACGTTGTGTACCAATGCTCCTCACGCGAAAATTATTTACTTACAATTTTTTCTGAAATTCTTTTATTTTTTGATTTCTTGTCGACACGTACCAATGCCCCCCCCCCCCCCTTTCCCCTAAGTAGTAGCAACACAACACTGGTAGTTAAGCTTAGCATATTCGTGTTAACACGTCCTTATTTAATTTGTTTTTATCCATAACTTTTATGAGCTAAGTTCCTTTTATAAGTATTATGCGAAAAACTTAATGTATGGAATATTTGTGAAGTATACAAAAAATTTCCCAATATATGAAATTTTATTGATATTAGATTCGATTCATTTCAAATTACTAATATTAAAAGTGTCTATCTACTCGTTATTTCTTTTTATTAACGGAAAAAAAACAGCACTTCTGATAAAAATTGTTTTATCAGGAGAAAGTATTGGGTTTTTGTTTTTCCATTAGTAACTATTGCCTATAAAAAAAAATGTTTAATTTTAGAAGTTTATGCAATATTTTATAGTATATTTAAACTGTATAACATCCTCGGTAGTATAGTGGTAAGTATCCCCGCCTGTCACGCGGGAGACCGGGGTTCGATTCCCCGCCGGGGAGATGTTTCTTTTATATATTTTACATTATAAAATAACGTAACATTTTACATTACAAAAAAAAAGAATGATTTGTCTTTTCACATCAATTTTACAAATAAATATGTATTCTTTTGTTTCGAAAACGGATCCGATTCTTAAAAGAATTTTAACAGTCATTATAAAGTTATAGCTGAAATTCACTTTTCTCTAAAAATGGCTGAAAAAACAAAGTTTAAAAAGCCCTCTTTTTCACTGTTTGGCACAGATAAGCCAAAACTGACTTAGTTTTGACTTATCTGCTCCGAACATAAGCATATTTGCCTTTTCAAACGTTAAGTAATTCATTTGATAAAAAATTTAAATAACTTATTTGACCTTGATCTATTATTTAAAAACATTTCGCTAACCTTTATTTAACTGCATCTTATGGTTAAAGAACGTTTCAAGGAAAGATGGAAGATAATATTTAAAATGGATGCCTTAAAAAACCTTGGGGTTAAAAATAAGGGAAGTTGACAGAAAAATTGCTTTTGTAACACTGCATTTTCAACACTTATGGATGTGAGATAGATTTTAAAAGACGACTTTTAAAGAAAATTAAACACTTACTTCAAATTTTCCGAAATGATT
This sequence comes from Hydra viridissima, assembly GCF_058129835.1. NCBI lineage: Eukaryota > Metazoa > Cnidaria > Hydrozoa > Anthoathecata > Hydridae > Hydra > Hydra viridissima. The sequence continues at coordinate 11,647,368 of NW_028324310.1, forward strand.
AAAATGCTCACTTAATGCATACCTTTACAATTGAAGAAAAATTTTTATCTTTACTGCATCTCTTTACGACTGAAGATAAATTTTCATTTCAATGCAGATTTTTATGACTTAAAAATAAATTTTCATGTTGAACAATGACATTCAACAAGAAATAAAAACCCCGATTGAGGGAAGTTTTCTTCCTTTATACTTTTTTGCACAAATTAATCTCTAAGATATGTTTGTGTTTTAAACTACCACCTATTTTATGTTTATTTGTAATTATTTTTTCAAATGGATTCTTAAAATTTAAATTTTTTGTTAAGTAGTGGTAGTTGCAATTTTATGTTTTACAAACTTATGTTTACAATTTTGTTTTGATGCAACCTTGCATGGTTACATTTATGATATGCGTTAATCCCAATGAGTGAATCAATTATTGCTTCTTTTTTTTAATACCATACGTGTACTGAAGGGGTTGTTATCAAATTTTTTTATCGCAGTCAATAAAAGGAGTTTGCGCAAATTGAGTCATCCTGAAGTATTTTCACCTTTAACTTTATTATCAAATCTCAAAGGTTGGATGCCATTATGATTAAAGCATATGCAGAAGTATGTTATAATTTGATTGTAAGACTGTCTGAAATTTAAATCATCACCTAAATTATAAACAAACATAAGCAGTTAAAACGCATGAAATTTTCCATCGATTTAATTTCCTTATTTGGTTATTTTATATTGCTTACAAAGCAATACAAAATAACAAAATAAGGATTCCATTGAGGATTCCATTCCATTGATTTGATTTCTATACTTGGTTATTTTGTGTTGCTTTATAAGCAATACAAAATAACCAAATAACCAAGATGGCTGACAGCAACTCCTTTTTCTCCTGTTTTTAGTAATAAAAAATATAGTTTTGTTAAACTTTGTTAAAAGGTAAAATTTAGCAAAACTTTGTACTTTATATTTTCAACTTCTCAGAATACATTATTTTAATAAAATTACAATCCAATTATATATATATATATATATATATATATATATATATATATATATATATATATATATATATATATATATATATATATATATATATATATATATATATATATATATATATATGAGTATATAACCTAAAACAGCTAGTAAATGTCTTTTGTACGGAGAAAGTAATATCCAACATCAACATTGCAAGATCCAGTTACAGTCACTCTCTGATGCAACTATACTAGATCGCAACAACCAGACCTCTTTAGAATATACATTGCAAACCATCTCATTAGACAAAAGCTAATTGTTAATGCAATATTTTAACAAGGCAATAATTTAACAAGGCAATAAATGAAGGATTTCTTCAAAACCACATATGCATTTAGATTTTATTTTTAAATTGCGAGCGTGACCAAGACACAAAATCGTCAATTAATACAGGCCAAGCACCTGTAAATAGAAAAAGAGTAAAAACCTTATAAAAAACGATCTAAACAAAGGTTATTAAAAAAGGGTCTTAAATGTAAAAAGTGTATCCAAAAACTTTGTTTTTTAAAATACCTTCCTCGTCGTAATTTGACATATCATCGTTTATCATCAACGAAAAATCCAGCAATAAATTCCATGTATCTTTAGGTATGGAGTGTTTTTGATTTTCCTGTTAAATTTACATTTTTATATTACGGACTGAAAAATAATTTGTACCAACTATTAAAAAAAAAAAAAAAACTAAAAAAGTAAGGTTAAGTAATAAACCCTAAATAATTCCAGGTGAAAACTAAAAAAAAAACTAAAGATGTAAAAATCTCACCGTCAAAAATTGCACCCACATATCTAAAAATTTAAACCGTCCTTTTAAAACGATATTCCAGTAGGCAATTGCAATTTCAAGATCTAAACATAAAACGCAAATATAAAGTTGCGACTTCTATCGTTTTAAATATCATTACAATATCAGTATTAAACTCTCATCATCCGCTCAGCTTTTTCTGCAGTAATTGTAGATATATGTAGATATGAACTTAAACTTTTTCATGAATAAAATATAATTTTAATATTCATAACATGCGCAGAGGGAAGAACAAACCTCAGGGTGTAGTGATTCAACAAAGCGATTCAACAAAGATGAGAGCAATAAGCTTATAATAAAGAAATTTTTATTCATAGAAGAAACAATAGAACTAAAATCGATTTAGGAAATTTGAGATCAGAGAAAAGAAGAAGAACAATTGGAGATATAAAGAACAATGATCAAAGAAAAGAAGTTAGGCTCCAACTTACTTATTACTGTTGGGTCATAAATATATATTATTCCCAAGGTATGACTAACCAAAAGTTTGGCCTAATTTCCCAAAAATTCACGAAAGAATAATTTCTTAAAATTTAGAAGTTCATAGCAGCTTAAACCTTTCTTAACAATAAATCCAAACTTCTTTGAAAAATTTGGAACTGGAACTGTTTTCTTAAACCTGTTTTTTTTATTAGCGTGTTTTTTCCTTAGCAATAGGTGATAAAGGTTGTAAACTTAACTTGATTTTAAAGATTTGTTTTTGAAGAGAAAAAAAAAAAAAAAAAGTACTTTAACAATCCATATAAAATAATTATATTGAAAGGTATTATTGCTTCATTGGTACTCAAGAAAGTATTTAAGAGATCACCTCATCCAGGCCAAATTTAATGAGAAATTTTGGATATCATGCTATACCAGGTCAAACTGTATGCTTACAATGTAAAAGACATAAAAGCAAACTCCAGTAAAAATAAAATGATGCTTTATATATAATTCTTAAGAGGCGGACTTTTTTTAATGATGAAGATTACTCAACACCACTTAGATTGTTTTAGAAGTATCTTCTATGAAAGTCTATGTAGCATCTTCAACTGTTCTTAAAGTTGGTGAAGATAGACTTGAAGACCAAGGGAAACATCAAAAGAGGATAGAAAAACTGTGGCTAAAGTAGATGATATAGACTATCTATTGAATCTATGAAAGATAAGTTAATGGATTGACACTGATTTGCAAGTCTTGGTCAGTAAAGAAAATGATAGAAGTGTTTAGTGCATCAAAAAGGGAAAAAATTTAGAGATTAGATTGCAACTGCTGAGCAGCTTTCTATGGTGAAAGATTAAGTAGATTTAGATATTGGGAAATAAAAAAGTAAAATTTATGTAGCCACTGTCTCAGCAGTTATTTTGGTTCTCAAATTGAATTAAAAAGATAATCTTAGATCTTACCTAAGCATTTTTGTCCCACATTTTTTCCAAAGTTAAATGTAAATTGATAAAGCTCCTTGAACTTTGTATGATCCTTCAACTCTGCTTCCACACTTGGTAAAGCTTTTTTAAGTGTATCAATGCTATCACAACTAAAATGTTAAAACATTTCAGAAATAAAAAGTGCAATTCTAAACTTTGAAATATTTAACTAAAATTCTTGTGTCCCAATCCATTTGCAATTTGTATCCTAACATCCTCTTGTTTTAGAGTAAAGATGCCTTAGTTATACAATCTGCTTACAGATAAATGTTTCTAACAATATAAAATGATCCTGTGCTACCTCTTTTAAAATAAGGAAAATTCTTTTAGAAGCTTCAAAGTAAATCTGTAAGAATCTTATCAAAATAGGAATTCAATGTCAACAATAATATAATAAAATATTTTTGCTCATCGCTTTTTTTTAGATAAATTTTATGAAAAGAATTTGATAAAATTGAGATGGTTACTTAGGTATAGAGGCCACAAAGGATGAGGACAAACATCTAATTAAAGCCTAATCAAAATTTATCAAAATTTAAAAAATACCATTTCCTACAGATTTCATGATAAATAATACTTTGCTTTAAACACATTTTAAAAAAGAAAGCCTTTTAATTATTTGAGAAGAGTGTTTAACAACCGAGGAGGATCTATAACAACAAAAAATCATCTTAAAAGCAAAAGAACCAATAAAGACTGTTCAACCAATATACATATAACATGAGGAATAAATCTACATTGAATTTCATTGTTTAGATTTCTGTAGTAATTTAATTTAAACTCTATAAACAATTTGTAATAAAAAAAGTTTTGTAATGCAGACCTTCCAACTCTCACGGTTTTACCGTGAGACTCACGGTTTTATAACGAACCTCACGGTCTCACGGTTGATCCAAAATTCTCACGGTAGATTTTAAAAATTTTCCGAAGCACTTTTTTTTTCAATTTACTCTTAATATTTTAGCTTAAAATAATAGCAATATATATTCTGAAAAAGATTGTGATTACATCAAAAACTAATGAATATTAAGTGAACAAAACAGATCATAAAACTGGCTCCGACTTAAACATGTTTAAAACTATATAAATAGCTTTAAACATGAGTTTTTTTATATTATAAATCAAATCCAAATTTTTAAAAATGGCGTCAAAGCAAGTATATAAATGCAAATTTAACTCAATATGGTGCCAAGATTACCCTGTTAGTGCTGTTAAAGGTAATATTTACCAATTTTACTGTGTTCCGTGTGTTAAAAAACTAACTTGTCATCATCAAGGAGTTAAAGATGATGTATCTGATCATTGCAAAAAAAACAGTCACAAAGCAAATGTTATTGCATTAAAAAAGCAAACTTCTTTAAATAACTTTTTAAAAACTGACACAACATTAGATAATCAAGTAATTAATGCTGAGGTCATGGTAACAAATTTTTTGGTTCAGCACAACATTTCTTTAGCCACCTCCGATCATCTTGCATCTCTTTTTAAAGAGGTTTTTCCAGACAGTAAAATTGCCAAGAGGTATGCAGCAAGTCGAACTAAAACAATGGCTATTACAAACGAATCATTTGCTCCACATTGTCAAAATTACATTGTAGAACATTGTAAAGTTCATCCATATTCCTTAGGCACAGATGGATCGAATGACTCTGGCATTGATAAGATGAATCCTATATGTATCAAAATATTTGATGCTAACCGCTCCAAAACAATAACATGTCATTTTTTTGATATGTGCTTAACCTTTTGAGTTGATTGTGCAAAGGCTGCTGTTATCTTTTCTTCTATAGAAAAAAAATTTGAAGTATATGAAATTCCATGGGAAAATTGCATAAGTTTAAGTGTCGATAATACAAACTCTATGATTGGAAAAAGAAATTCAGTTGCATTAAGATTTTTAGAAAAAAATAATATCTTTATTGGTGGCTGCCCTTGTCTTCTTGCACACTCAGCTGCTAGTAAAGCACATGATGTTTTTTGTGATTATATTGCATTAAATGTCGAAAATGTTATGATTGACTTGTACTATTTGTTGATAAGAGTGCAAAACGAAAAGGCAAATTGAGAGAGTACTTTGAATTTTGTAATCAAGAATATCAAGGCATTCTAAAGCATCTATCAGTTAGATGGCTATCTTTATAGAAATGTATTTCAAGAGCTATTGTCAAGTATACAAGCCTGAAAGCTTATTTTTCAAGTGAAAGTTTTGCTGATGAAAGGTTTAAGCGTTTATATGACAAATTTCATAATCCAATTTTGGAACCAGCAATGCTTTTTCTAACTTCAGCATTACCTTTGTTTTTACATTTCAATCAACTATTGCAGCGAGAAGAGCCAACAATTCATTGTCTAAAATCAGCAATGGAAAGTCTAGGCAAAAAGCTGGCTAAGCGCATTATTCTACCAAACAAACTGAAAAACATTTCATCGGTTTTAGAAATAGACCTAGAAGATTCAAAAAATTATATTGATACTCAAGATATTTATCTTGGAGTTCTAACAAAACAAAATCTCAGGCAACTCTTTGAAACAGGAGATATTTCACAAAAACAATATAAAGAATTTCATGATGCTGCTTACTATTTTTTTAAGTCGTCTCTTAAACATATTAAGCACAAATTTCCTCTTAATGACGATTTCATTGTTAATGGTGGTTGGGTGGATGTTTTAGACCGTGAAAACTCGAAGTGCAAGCAAGTTCAGTATTTTTATGACCGGTTCCCACACTTGATGAATGGTATCAAACCTGATGAATTGTATAAGGAGTTTAGTGATTATCAGATTTTAAAGAACAATGATTTTGATGATGTTTTTGAGGAAGCTAAGATACCTGAAAAGATTCTTGATGATATAGGAGGTGAACCTTTGTTTCACTACAGAATTGACGCTTTGTGGTACCATATTTCAAAAATGGTTATTCTTAAAACTTTAGTTAAACGTTTTAAACTGCTACCAAAATTAGCTGAAATTGTTCTCATTATTCCCCACAGTAACTCTGAGTTAGAACGATTGTTTAGTATTGTAAAAAAAAACAAATGTCTTGAGAGATCAGCATTAAAGTTGGATGGGACATTATCAAGTATTTTAGCTATGAAAACAATGTTTCCCGAGGCTACTATACCATGTTTTCAATGGAAACCATCTGAACAGCTGTTAAAAACATCAAAAAAGCAACAAAAATGTACAATGCTAAACATAATGAATAAATATTATTTATTTATTTATAAAATGTAACTTTTCATTCTATTTTAATTTTTCTTGTTTGAAAAAAAGCCCTTTTTTTTTTAATTTTACACTTCCCAAGGTTTTTGTGTAAATCTCAAGGTTTTTTTTAATGAATCTCAAGGTTTAAAAAAAAAAAAGGCTGGTAATACGCTTAAGGGAATATGGTTGAGTGTTTAATACGAATCTCTGAAAGCAGAGCAAAACAATGGGAACTGAAAAAGTTAACTTTTCAAAAAGTAATTGTTAGCTCACTGACTTGATAAAAATGGATTTTATAAATTTCAGTAATGCAAAATGAGAGTTCTCTCATCACCTTTCCTAAAATGGTTCATTTCTTAATGAATTTGAGACCGCCCTTACAACAATATAGGCTTGTTTATGCCTTTAAAACAGAGGTCCGCCGCGGCCCAATTGTGGGCCTTTGCTACACAATTTGTGGGTCCCAAGCCACCTAACTGCATAATATACAAAGTAGAGTAGTTGTGGGCCTTTTAGTTGTTTTCCAGGCTGTAAAAATTATAAAGCCTCCTTATAAAATACTCCCTAACACCAGATCTTGTCATTTTAGACATAGTAAAAAAATAATTTTAATGCACTCTAACACTGTAGCACTTTAAGACTTCAAATAAGATCCTTATACTTAAAAGTTAAATCATGCTAAAAAATTACTCTACAAAAATAAAAACATTCGAAAAGCACGTCAAAAATAATTGGAACATTCGAATTTGTTCAGATGAAGTAACTCAAACAACAATTTAATTAATTTAACGCTGTAAAAACTATTTCATATCAATTATACCAGTGGTAAAAGTTATCGTCTTTAGAATATTTTTCATACTTTTCTTGAATAAAAATACTACATTGTTTAGATTTTTTACGAAATAAGTATTATAAAAGAAATAGTCGGCAAATCTTTAATGTTTAAAATAACCGGTTTTTTAAGACGCAATATTTGGAAATAAAATAACCAAAAATTACTCGAGTATAACCAGTTATCGAGTAACCGGTTATCGAGTTTGGATGCTTTACTCAGAAGTTGCAACTCTGATAAATACACACATTAACTTGCAAAGATATGCCAGGTAAACATGAAGCGAAGCGTAAATATGCACATCAGTGGAATGAAAAATGGGAGCTGATTTATTTCTTCACTGAGGGACCAAGTAACAATGCTCTATGT